>NC_134836.1:34752826-35080017 GCF_004210375.1 Tachypleus tridentatus
AAAGATCAGTATGGTATAGAGTTTCTCCTATTTTAAGTGTTGTTAAATATATACATACACACACACACACACACACAGAGCTGTTAAATGTGAACTAAGTGACCAAGAGATTTCAGAATGTTATTGTACTTTTGATTTTATGAATTTAAGTATACTTTCTTACAATAAAAGTCCAGAGAGTGGAAGATATTTTGTTATCACAAATGTTAAGGACGTAGAAGACTAATTTACTAATGATGATATATGCATAGTTATTTTAACAGTTATGCACATCAGTAGTTTTTATAAGTCCGATTATTTGAGTTTTGCATTATTCGTTTAGCTTAACGAAGACAGTGAATTGACCTTTTCTATAGAACTATATTGTAACAATATAGCCCATTTCAACACGCCGCAAGAATTAGCAAAAGTTCAGCAGTTATTACAACAGAATGTAGTTATTTTATAACATCCCCCAGTTAATATTTTAAGCGCGTGTTGGTGTGTAGTAAGGAAACTGTTAATACCTTTACACTTGCAAATACTATCAGTTTCGTCTTTCTTGTTGCACGTGGTGCACTTACATCCTCCTTCCTTCCCACACGTGCACTCCTGAGTGCATGTGCACAGTTGATCTTTGAAGAACAGAAAGAGTACAAGTGTGTTTATAACTATTACGCAGATTTATAATAGTAATACGTGTACAAAGTTGTGCAAACTGTTCAGTTGACATTTATAAAAATGGGAGAAGTATACAAATAAACAGTTCATATTACAATAATTTATGCATCATGTCAAGATTTCTCAAATCATACAAAATTAAGTAGTTCAACGTATTAACGTTTAATAATGACAAAAATAAAAATACTAGATTCTAGACAAAAATTACATCAGTGGAAGAAAAGAAACCTAAGTAGAAATAATTGTGAAAGTTGTATGTCTAAGGCTAATTGAGGTCATTAAGTAAATCATAGAATTTACTTTAAATAAGAACTACATTCTACAGTTAACAGCTTCTCACTGCGTAAAAACTAAGTGGTGATTAAATAAGTCATAAATTGCAAGATTTATCTAGTAAGTTTAATATCAAATAAACAAACATTAAAAATTCTTCAATCACGAAGTATTAAACAAAGGAAGGCCCAAACCAATGCTTCACACAAAATGTGAAGCCAACATACAAAATACGTAATAATACTCTATCTATTAAACAGCCGCAAATGAATAATTTTCTAGAATAAAACACACCTGCGGTAAAATCCTCTTATTACACGAAATTATTTTCAATCACAAACATTGTGTTTCTTTATCGGGTAATACAAATAACGCAACCTACCTCCGCATTTACAAATTGTACCGGACATTATTCTTAGTTTAAAACTTACTTGCACTAAAACACAACTTCCACTCAAACTAAACACGCGAGTGATGTTTTTATATTCGCCAAGTGCAAGATTCGTGTGCAAAATGAGCAAAATAACGAACCATGTGTTATTTCTAGCCAATCACGAGTAAATATGTCCTAATTAGTATCAAGAATAATATATCCAAATATTTATCACAAGTAAGTTGAACTTGGCCAGAAAAAGTATTCGCTGTATTGTCTACTATTTCTGATTTAAACACACGTAACTTCAGATATTAGGTGTATCACTTTCTAATGTTTTTCCAGCTTCTGTTGTTAAACGTAACAGAAAATAGTAATAACTCCTGTCCACCCCTTCAGTGGCAAGTTTGTTGGCTTAAAACGCTGAAAGTTCGGGTTTCAATATAAACAAAGCAAAACAACAATTTAATAAATGAAGCATACATAACTAATACACAAAATTAAAAGGGTGAAAGTTACTATGTAAGTGACATTACTAAATGGTTAGAAATTTTCACTCACGTCAGATTTACAAATTAGTCTGATAAGAATAATACAGCCACCAAGTGCTCAATGAATTGGTTATATAAGGATAGTTTACAGTGATACACTAGCTTCATTCATAACAATATAAAGAATCAATACAGTATGCTGGTTTATATTTAATGGAAATAGTTTATTAAAATCATTATTTAAGTTTTTTATCCGACCAGATAATTATTGTAAATTCAAAATGCTGACACTATCAGCTGTATTAAATACTGATAAACTTGTTATTGCAAACTTTTAATATCAAAACGTCTTCTCAGCTCGACCACTCGCTCCTACTTTTCAGTTTGTCACCAAAAAGTGCGAGATATTTTAAAACTGTTCTCAGTTCTGTTTATAAAACAGGGCTACCATTTTCTCTTTTCTTTTATTGGAATATTTGGTGTAGGTGGTTCGTTCTTTGCCTGGCATGGCCTAGCGCGTTAACGCGTGCGCTTCGTAATCTGAGGGTCGCGGGTTCGCGCCCGAGTCGCGCCAAACATCCTCGCCTTCCCAGCCGTGGGGGCGTTATAATGTGACGATCAATCCCACTATTCGTGTGTAAAAGAGTAGTCCAAGAGTTGGCGGTGGGTGGTGATGACTAGCTGCCTTCCCTCTAGTCTTACACTGGTAAATTAGGGACGGCTAGCACAGATTGCTCTCGAGTAGCTTTGTGCGAAATTCCAAAAACCAAACCAAGGTTTTCTTCTTTACTCTGCCATTTCTGTAAAAATTGCTTTTGTTATGTTTGATTGTTGCAGTTCGAACAAGAGAAATCAAAAAGGTTTGTGTCTGTATATGGACATAGATTCACCAGACCACCGATGATGCTTCTTTGACCACAGATGTAAAAACTGATGTAATTAGGTAGAAATTTAGATTTTTTACGTTTGTTGGTTCTGTGTTATTGGCAAATGTCTCCGCTATACCCATGCCCATACGTATCTTACGTGATAATGACACAACTAAACCATTATTGTTAGAAGGTATACTGCCTTTAACTTCCAGTTCTGCTACTGATGAGTCTGTTATTTCTCAGGGCATTAAAAGTATATTTGTTAATTTTCTTCTTTATAACATTTTTTTAACATCAGACCTATTTTCGGGACCAGTTGTTGTTGGAGTAAGACCTACTCTGCCATTAAAGGTGTAACATGGCTGTTGGGAAACGATTTGGTTTGGGGAAAGTTGTTGATAAACCCAAGATGGTTAGCAAGGTGACCTCTCTATCGTCTAAGGATGATGTTATTGTTGAAGTGAATCCAAAGTATTTACTTTTCAATAATCTAACATAAAATGAAACTCAAAATAACGAAAACCAGTTTTGCAGGTAAATATATAGTGGACATTGTATGTTTTCAATGAATGATTCACTGACCACCTTTTTAAGTAATACAAAAAGGTAATGTTACGTATTTGGCTTGAAATATTTCATTAATTGGTTTAACTCAGCCCATGCATTCTCATATTTGAAAGATATCTTTTAATGACTCCACAATTGCAGAGAAACTTGTTTGATCATATTGTTGGCTAATTGTAATAAGATGATCTAACAAATTGCAGCAAGTGCACAACACTTTTCATGAAAAAAGTTAAATAAAATCATGAAAGGTTCAGGCATATATGAAAGTCAGAGTTAAAATTAGGATCCGAAATCATATTTGAAGAGATCTCGTAGAGTGCGTACGAAAAACATATAGTTTTCATATTCTTATGTTTTCTAATAGAAGATGGAACAAATTAACACCATTTTCATGGGAGGGTACAATATTTTTTGCTCATTCTCCATATGTTTAGCTATTGTTATTTTTTGATAATATGGTAAAAGTTTATTAGGTCCACAGAGTAATTTTGACGAATTTCTCATCTTTGTGTAACTTATTTGAAACATTTTTTTTCTATTCTGTTAAAGGCGATTACGTTGGTGACGTACGAATTGTGCATGAAGGGTGAAACGTTAAACGAAATAAAACTAACCCTTTTGAAACCTACTTCAGTTTCAAACCTTAATAAAATTTCTTTTTCTTATCATTTAATGACCAACATTTGAATGTGAAATACGACTAAAATCATTAAACCAAACACTTGACGTAGAGATGAATTATGATACATCCTGTTCTAAAATCTTATATAGACCAGCCTGTCATTGAGCTGTTTTAAATTTGGAGACCTTCCCAAAACCACAAGATACTCAAGAAGTGAATTATAGTTAGTTTAAATAGAAAAGAACAAAAACATTTGAAATATTATGGGGTAAATTGCACATTTTGGCCAATATACCTGACTTATGAGGACTTGCTGATTTTGTAGAGTCTAGACTCCTCAAATAAGATTTCAGCAACAACTAATGAACGTGCTAATGCTGCTAAAAAGTGTAAATATGTTCTCATCCTTTGATCAAAGTATTATTGTTGTAATTATTCTTAATACAAATATTAAATAAGAGGTATTTTGTTTTAGGAATCCGTTGTATTCTTATGTTTTCAAAATGTGGTGTATGTAACTGTAATAGGCAGAGGGGATCTCGAAATATGAACCATCTGAGAAGAGCTTATAAACCATGCAGATGTTATACAAATTGTAAATGGAAGAAAATTCCTATGAGAAGGCGATAAAAGCAAGTCCAAGGATTATTCGCTAAAGGTGACTGTGCATGTCTTATCCAATACGTTGGACATTGTATAAACCAAGAAGTATTTTCCAACGCCTTCATACTGGAACTTCACACTATATGTATAGCAACCAGATAGCAGGCTACAGACGAAGTTATTTGCTGTTTGGCATAAGGCGTTACCTTGTCTGCTATAGACAACAATGGCAGCATGTCTACAAACAGCTGGTTTAATTAAGCACAGATATGTTGGAGGGAAATCGTGAAATCCTTGAGTTTGATGTGCAAAGATTCTTTCAGAGAGAATTGGTATAATTAAACATAACTACCCTACATCCACTAATTGTCCAGACCCAATTCAGTAACTAAGTATTTGCTTCTACACATCTGGCAATCTCAGTACTTGTATCCAAATTTCTGCTATCTAAGTTAACGTCTTTCGTTAGTTTTTCTATATCTCTCTGAAAAGCAAAGGCCTCAGACTTCAGTCATTGTTCCTTACAGATTCCTGCTATATACCTTCACCTACAACAGTAACCAGAATGTAATACTATGGCAACATTGAAGCCTCAGATAGTTGAAGATGCCCATGATTTCTCTATTTAAGGGACATAAATTTGCCGCAGAGAATAAGTAAGAGATTTGCTAGTTTTAAATAAATCGTGTGAACAGTCTAACACCAATTCTTTAGCAATGGGAAATGAAGTTTCTCATACCTCCAAGAACACTAGGGCCATCTGCTACCTTGGATGGTAAGTATTAATTCCATAAACTTCAGAACAACTATGTCCTGGTGTTGTGTCCGTACCATATTTGACATTGCCAGTAGATGTGAAGATCAGATAATTAATAAGCTACTGATAAGGAAGAAAGTGATATCTTTCGTAGGTGCAATCCAATGTATTTCATTTTGAACTTTGAAAATACCGAGTGCGTAATTTTCAGAAAATTTCGTGGTTATTGTTGTTGTTTTGAGTTAAGCAGAAAAGCTATACAATGGGCTATCTGTGCTCTGCCCACCACGGGTATCGGAACTCGGTTTTTAGCGTTGTATGTCCGCAGACATACCGCTGAGCCACTGAGGGGGGTGATTATGTTAAGAAAAATTATTTGTAAGCTATTTTGTAAGAAAATTAAATGGCAGTTATTGTTTAAGAAAGTAACTAAAATATTACTTCCATGAAGTTAATTTTAAAGAGAATTATCTAGATATTAATTTTAAAAAAAACTATCTGGAGGTAATTTTTTATGAGGTAATACTTTTTAAAAATTACCTGGAGTGTAATTTTAAAAGAAATAATTGATGTGTAATTTTAAGAAAATTATCCGAAAGTTACGTTTTAAAGATTTATCTGGAGGTTACATTTTGAAGACGTTAATTGTGAAAACGATTACAGTGTACTTTATGTTTAAGAAACTTATCTGGAGGTTAATTTTTAGAGAATTTGTTTGAAAAAAAATAACTTAATGACATGAGTGAAATGAGGAACCAGTTCATGAGGAGAACCTAGTTGAGAGAAGATAATCAATCATTAGATTTAGAAAGCTAGGAAAATATACAGCTAAAATCACAAGGTAGTGGTCATAAGCTCCCAAAGAAGATCTAGGATATGAGAACTCAGAGGCCTGAAATAGTTACCACTGGATCTGTGATACAAGCTCTTGTAAAAGGTGATGGACATGTGACTTGCTCGTTCCAACCACGAAGATGAAGAAAAGGTAGCTAGGCCATATTGAGGTTGGAAAGAAGAACTCTTTCCAATGAACGAGGTATTGATAGAGGTAAGAACAGACTTGTAACTGTCATGCTACTCATATAGCATCTTGTTAATGTAGAGTAGTTGGAATTTTGAATGGGAGGAAGCAAGCAGGAATCGGTAATTTATAGACGGAAATGTACAAAGACTTATAGAGTCAGGCAAAAGTTTGTACCCCAGACAAAACAAACGCTGAAGATAGTATGAAATGTAGGGTTTTAACTTGAAAACTCGACTTAAAGCAACAGATAGCTATCAATATAGTGTAAATTACTAGGAGTAAATGAGGTTTGTTATATCACAAACGTAGGAGTAGTAGCCGAGGGCAAGCTCAGCCTACAAATGGGAAAGAAATTAATGCATAACAATTCAAAAGATTTTAAGTTCCAGTGGTGAAAATTAAGATAATAAAGTATATAGTTAACAATGATGAAAACATAATCAGATAGAAGAATGAAAGAAATATTACTAGTAGTAAAGCGATTGTGACAACAGTAAAATAGTTTTGTCTTAGAGATAGGTATGAATTTGAAAAAAGAACGTTTTAGGGGTGTATCTCAAAACAGCTGGTATGGGTATTAAAACTTTTATTAAAATAAAGTAGAGGACAACGTTTCAACCTCCATAGGTCATCATTAAATTAACAAAGAAGGTCGAAACGTTGTACTCTACTATATTTTAATAAAATTTTTAATACTTCTCTCAGCCATCTTGAGATACATTGTGTCTTAAAGTGGGTTTCTCGTCATCATGAAGTTTCAGGGTTGTTCAACAGTTCTTCTGTTTCCTATACTTATTTCACTTTTTCATATAAATCCCAATTCAAAACCATCTTAAGTGTGAAGGATTGTGCAACCAGAAAATGTATCAAGTGTTCATCTTTCGAGTCGCATGACTCAACGCGCTTGGCCATGCCGGGCCTTCATCTTAAAGGAATAAAGTCAAAAGTGGCAACCAGATTGTTAGCTACACTTATGGCACTGATAAAAATGTTACAACAAATATACATTCACCAGTTAGCTAGGCCAAGGTGTTTTGTTTAATTTAGAGCATGAGGGTTGGGAAAAAGAAACATGGCGTAGCTAATTAATGAATGAATATTTACTGGAAAATTCTTATCAATGTTATCAGTGCAGTTCCCATTTGATGGTAAATTTCAATTTTATTCTTTTGAGATAAATTAAAATACTGAGTTTCTATTTTAGATTTATTATAAAACCTAAGTGAGTTCACTCACCCGAGAGTATTTCTCTTTACTCTCTTTTCTGTTTTTTTGTAATTTTGATGAATTAATTCTTTTTTTTTGTGGACAGATTTTTTAGTGGTTCAAGCATGAGGAAAAAGTCCTCGAAGATGGTTGCTTTCATGATGGTGATTTTACAAAGAGGTGTTTTAAAGCTTCTACCATGATGATTGAAAATCTAATTACGAGTAGCAGATCTAGACAGTAGAGGGCTGCCCCATGTCCCAGAGAAAAAGGCAAGACCAGAATTAGAAATTTTTGCATCATAAAAACATTTATAATTACAATTTCACATACAGTTATATGCATGGTAATTAATTTTAGACATACAAAACTTAAAATGTACTTTGTCTTTACTGTTTGTTGACATAACATATGAACTATATATACTAACATTGAACTTTAAAATGGTGAAATAGAAAGACATTATAAAGAACTTATCAGAATTGTTGATGACTTTAACACATATAAAATGTCTCATCTACCATTATTTCACTGTGCAGTTTGTCCCAAAAATTGTGCGTACTTCAGTACCGTTAATTTGTTCTATTCTATAAAAGTTATCATTGAGAAGTTTAAAAAGTTCAAAAATAAAATATATACATTTCAAATATTAAGCTTCAGATTTAAGGTCATGAATACTTTCCAGCTCATGGAAGTTTCGTATTTAACTTTTACAAATATGCTGTTTTACAGCGTGAAATGTAAAAATAATAAAATTGTTAATGTTTTATCGGCTCTGTTGTTCACGTGATTGTTTAATATTGGAACAATTCAGTGTCTTTGTTCTATAATACTTATGTGATGGTCAAAGAACCTCAGAAACTGCCAATTCATATTTAGAGCTTAACACCCATCTATAATCTAAGAAATACGTTTATGCTTATTTTTTAACATAACAAGAGTGACAAATAATGATATACTTTTAAATTAATTTTAGGTTGGTTATGAAGTTGGAATTAATATTCTGTTCTTTATCTATAATAAAAAAATGTATGTGTATGTGACTGCTGTAACTCCAAGATGAAGAAGTCTAGAAATCTAAAATATAGTATCTATACTGAGTGAACCTTGAGGATGTGCACTGGGTTATTATTTATTCATTCATGTGCATGTACAGATATTTTTGTGCGATAACTTAATAAAAAACAAAAGGAAAAATGTGACCATCACAGCTTCAACAAAAAAGAACATTGAAACCTCAAATTTTTCCCTCTTACTAGATGAACCCTGAGGGTGTGCAGTTTTGTGTTATTTATTCATGTTTGCATGCATGTTAATTTTATAATGAGGCAGTCTAGCTAAAAATCACACACAAAAAAAGTTGTTCATTACCCAACAACATTTAATGTGTAGAACAATAAGTGCCATTGGTAATAATGATAACATAACAGAAAAATATGTCAATTCAGAAATGGTTTAAGTTTAAAATTGAACAGGGACAGTCATTCAAAGTTGTTGGTTTCAAACTGCAAAGTGCATGCTTTTCTAATGGCCAGCATTATGTTGGGTGTTCCAGAGTTGGTGCTAGTAAGAACCTTTTTAACTTGGCAACAAGTGAAAAAAATGACAGCTATATCAACCGAATGACCCAAATGAAGCCGAGTACTTTCGCTGGTTATAAAGTATAATATTTCAAAAGAGTTTTAAATCCAACGACATATTCCCAGTTATTCTCAGTGCTTAAGACATGACAATAATGAAAATTGTTTTAGTGTTTTTTGACAATATAAGCAAATAGACTGAGGTCCTGTGGGTCTTGAGAGGACAAAATAAATGTTTTGAATTTCATGTTCACAAATGTTTTGCTGAGGAAAGATATCTTAAGTATTTGACATAAATAAGTATAAAATATGTGTACAAAAATCTACAAAGCACATGAAAGAAAGCATGCAGTTTACATTTTAGATTTTTATTGAAAAAACAGTAAAAATGAATTAGAAAAAAATCAATAGCTTTTTCATGTCTTTTAAAAGATTTACTGACAGATTTTTCAAAGTAAATATATTTCGCTTATAGTAATCAACAGTTCATTTGAACATACTCTTTAATTTAATCCACAAGGAAATGACTTTCCAACTAATTTCTTCATTATTTTGATTATTAATTAAACAAACTGTAAATGTGATAACTAGATAGACTTAAAATTCTGAATGTCAAAGTGAAGAACTTCAATTAATTGCGGGTAACCGCCAGGAGTAAGTATGACTCTCTGGCCGACCCTATATCAGAGCAGGTCATTTTAAAAAAATATGAAAAATCGTTTAATTGATAAAATCTATGGTTTGGCGTTTGTAGGGTGCCAGGGCGGCGGTAAAAAACCGAACTACTTGGCACCAACCCTAGTTGGTAGTTTCCAAGCACATCCCTGGCGACGAAGGAAAGGGTAGTCTGACATCTGGAATAGAGGCATTGATACATACCTATTCCAACACTAGTTCACGTACCCAAAGTGAAACCGGTGCAACTGACATTTCTACCAGTGGAGGTAGTAGTCGAACCACACTGATGGACGGCTTAAGTTATAGAATGTCGCCTAACGAGAAAAACGACAGCCATATCATTACGATGGATGGCAATTATGAATTAAGAGAAGGACCAGATATTTCCATAGAACAGACAGGCACAACAATGTTTATGAACAGAGTCGTAAAAAAAATGGCATGTGACTTGTGTCCACACGAGTTTATGGTTTTTCCAAAGTTTGTAGCACATCTAGCAAAAAAACACAACTCGTTGGCACAAGCACGATGTAAATTCTAGGGAAACGATGACAGCAACCATGACGCCATCGCTTGTCATCTTCCAAAATCTCTTTATCGGCGAACTTCCATGTTTGCAGCAGATTTATAGAGCTTTGGTTGCGAGATCTGCGAAATGAAATTTAAGACTAGGTCGGGCTTATCTCAACATAAGAGACATCGTCATCCTACAGTCAGAAACGCCTGAGGTATACTATCACAAGGAGTCAGGATGCCGCCAGGTAGTATGGTCCGAGGAAGAAATACGAACCCTCCGGGATGCGGAAGCAGTATACACGGGTCTCAAAAACATAAAGGTTCTTTGTGCAGGTTATCTATCTTGAAAAACTCCTAAGCAAGTCTTAAAAAACTCAATAAGGTACAACCGCCCGTCCACGTTGATTCAAATAACACCATGAGTCGTGGAGATCCTCTTGATATTGTACAGTTTGGAGCACTAAATTGAGAAGGAATACTTCTCCCTGAATAAAGTTATAAATTCTGTTCGTACCTCAATCAACCGAGAGATCAGAGGGGACTCGATGAAGTAACATAGCAGGAGGTTGAAATTGTGAATAAACAATGGGTTGACGAGCTTTCCCATTCATAAGCATCTTGAAACAATGAAAGAACTTCCAAGCAGGTGATTCGAAACCCAAAAACTACCTGAAGGCCATACAAGAGACGTCTCCTCCGAGTGGAACATTTTAGCAAGTACCAGAAAATGTTCGATTAGCTGATGAGATAATGGATGGCCGGAATGCTTTATGATATAGCCTTGGTAAAGATCAGGTGAAAGACCACTACAATCATGTCTATGATGTTGCTAATGGTAACATCAATTTTGACGGATGGCCACTAGCACCTATGGCAAAAAAAAAAAGACTCATATTCTGGAATCCACAACATCAGAGGAAGTGAAGGTAGCCCTGGGAAGCGTCATAAAGAAACGATAAATCCCACTATTGGTTGGTATAAGAGTAGCTTATAGTTTGGCGTTAGATGGTGATGATTAGTACCTTCTCTCCAGTGTTACCCTGCTAAATTAGGGACGGTGTGTGTTTCTTATAGCAAAGCTACATCGGGCTATCTGCTGAGCCCACCGAGGGGAATCAAACCCTTGATTTTAGCGTTGTAAATCCGTAGACCTACCGCTTTACTAGCGGAGGGCATTAGAGACGGCTCGCGCAGATAGCCCTCATGTATCTTTACTCAAAATTTAAAACAAACTTACTCTTATTGTTTTTGTTAAAAAATAACTAGGCTCTGTCGAATAAAAATATTGATTTTCGTGTTGTTTTTAAAGCACTGTGTTAATAGACAAGGAATAAACGTATATTGGACCATGTTGTAGATACAGTAAGGTTAAACTGTAATATTTGTTGTTTATCTATAATTAGCTGGTAATTCTTGCTTCAAAGGAACACCAAATTTCTGTAGTAAAACTAATTGCAAGGAATAATGGTAACTTTGTTTTATACCAGAATAATTTTTTTTTTAATTACCACTAATTACTAATAAGTATTATAAAACAGGATACACCCTATGAAACTACATCACCTCGTGAAATTGGTTGACACCTACGTTTTGGCTTTCAAGCTACCATGTAGTAAAGAACAAGAAATACAAGAACTGATCACGATATTTAGAGACCTTACATAAATATTGTTATAAAAGGAAACTGTGCATAGTATTGTAAAATTATAGTGAAGAGAGAGATATTTAAATAGCATTTCATTGAATAGTCGTCACCACCGGTATGTCTGCAGACTTAAACTGTTAGAAACCGAGTTTCGATACTCGTGGTGGTCAGAGCATAGACAGCCCTTTGTGTAGCTTCGTGCTCAATAATAAAGAAACATTCTGCAAAGGCAGTGCTACAGCTTCCTTGATATTGCAATAAAACGTTAGATAGAACTGGTGGTAGTTCGTGAAAGATATTTGATAGGTGGGAAGGAAATGTTAGTATGATTAAAGGCTACAAATTTTTACTTCCTATATTATAATAATGATTAATTATGAAAGAAAATTAAAAATACTTTTATTGTTGTTTCCATTGTTTCGGTTTTTCCTATCTATCAGTTTTAGTGACTAAACATTGTCTGTTTGTATTTTAACAACATAGCATGACAACCTATCTTGAAAAACTCCTAAGCAAGTCTTAAAAAACTCAATAAGGTACAACCGCCCGTCCACGTTGATTCAAATAACACCATGAGTCGTGGAGATCCTCTTGATATTGTACAGTTTGGAGCACTAAATTGAGAAGGAATACTTCTCCCTGAATAAAGTTATAAATTCTGTTCGTACCTCAATCAACCGAGAGATCAGAGGGGACTCGATGAAGTAACATAGCAGGAGGTTGAAATTGTGAATAAACAATGGGTTGACGAGCTTTCCCATTCATAAGCATCTTGAAACAATGAAAGAACTTCCAAGCAGGTGATTCGAAACCCAAAAACTACCTGAAGGCCATACAAGAGACGTCTCCTCCGAGTGGAACATTTTAGCAAGTACCAGAAAATGTTCGATTAGCTGATGAGATAATGGATGGCCGGAATGCTTTATGATATAGCCTTGGTAAAGATCAGGTGAAAGACCACTACAATCATGTCTATGATGTTGCTAATGGTAACATCAATTTTGACGGATGGCCACTAGCACCTATGGCAAAAAAAAAAAGACTCATATTCTGGAATCCACAACATCAGAGGAAGTGAAGGTAGCCCTGGGAAGCGTCATAAAGAAACGATAAATCCCACTATTGGTTGGTATAAGAGTAGCTTATAGTTTGGCGTTAGATGGTGATGATTAGTACCTTCTCTCCAGTGTTACCCTGCTAAATTAGGGACGGTGTGTGTTTCTTATAGCAAAGCTACATCGGGCTATCTGCTGAGCCCACCGAGGGGAATCAAACCCTTGATTTTAGCGTTGTAAATCCGTAGACCTACCGCTTTACTAGCGGAGGGCATTAGAGACGGCTCGCGCAGATAGCCCTCATGTATCTTTACTCAAAATTTAAAACAAACTTACTCTTATTGTTTTGTTAAAAAAATAACTAGGCTCTGTCGAATAAAAATATTGATTTTCGTGTTGTTTTAAAGCACTGTGTTAATAGACAAGGAATAAACGTATATTGGACCATGTTGTAGATACAGTAAGGTTAAACTGTAATATTTGTTGTTTATCTATAATTAGCTGGTAATTCTTGCTTCAAAGGAACACCAAATTTCTGTAGTAAAACTAATTGCAAGGAATAATGGTAACTTTGTTTTATACCAGAATAATTTTTTTTTTTAATTACCACTAATTACTAATAAGTATTATAAAACAGGATACACCCTATGAAACTACATCACCTCGTGAAATTGGTTGACACCTACGTTTTGGCTTTCAAGCTACCATGTAGTAAAGAACAAGAAATACAAGAACTGATCACGATATTTAGAGACCTTACATAAATATTGTTATAAAAGGAAACTGTGCATAGTATTGTAAAATTATAGTGAAGAGAGAGATATTTAAATAGCATTTCATTGAATAGTCGTCACCACCGGTATGTCTGCAGACTTAAACTGTTAGAAACCGAGTTTCGATACTCGTGGTGGTCAGAGCATAGACAGCCCTTTGTGTAGCTTCGTGCTCAATAATAAAGAAACATTCTGCAAAGGCAGTGCTACAGCTTCCTTGATATTGCAATAAAACGTTAGATAGAACTGGTGGTAGTTCGTGAAAGATATTTGATAGGTGGGAAGGAAATGTTAGTATGATTAAAGGCTACAAATTTTTACTTCCTATATTATAATAATGATTAATTATGAAAGAAAATTAAAAATACTTTTATTGTTGTTTCCATTGTTTCGGTTTTTCCTATCTATCAGTTTTAGTGACTAAACATTGTCTGTTTGTATTTTAACAACATAGCATGACAACCTAATGTCTTGGGAAAGGTTTTTACAGAGTTTACAAAATATACCGATCTTGGTCTCAGCTATCTTAGTGTTGTTTTCAACAAACCTGATCTTGGTCTGAAAAGTGTAAAATTATATCAACACTTCATTAACTGAACTAATTTTATCTGCAGTTAGAGGGTAAAAATGAATTTTTATTAAAATGTTTAATTGCGGAAATTTTCAGAAACAAAGCTGACAATGAATTTAAGATATTACTTGTAGGTTTTTATCTAAATAGATTCTATTATTAGTTTTTAAGTATCAAATTGAAATCATGGACAACTTTAAAAAGGGGAAAATCGTTGTTTTATAAATAATACAGTAACACTGGTAGATATAATTAAACAGATACTGGTAGTCTCTGTTCTTTTAGAAAGGGTTTAGCCCCACAGCCTTCCTTCTCTTGAGATTGTTTGTTTGTTTTGAATTTCGCACAAAGCTATTCGAGGGCTATCTGTGCTAGTCGTCCCTAATTTAGTAGTGTAAGACCCATCGCCACTCTTTTACCACCCAATAATGGGATTCACCTTCACATAATAACGCCCCCATGGCTGAAAGGGCGAGCATGTTTGGCGCGACAGGGTTGCGAACCCGTGACCCTCAGATTACGAGTCGTACGCCTTAACACGCTTGCCCATGCCGGGCCTTCTCTTGAGATTGATTTTCAAGGAACGAAACCATTAACTTACAAAACTCAATAGTCTAATAGAAAATTAAAGTAAGAGAAACGTACTGAAATTTATCACTTAAACTCGTGTTCTTTGTTCTTTGTTACTTTTGACCTATATTCCCTAACAGCACTGGTCCGCTGTTACTTCCAGTAAGTATAATAATCGGCTATAAAAGGATGTATTCTAGTGTCAATCTGTCTGACACTACCTGAATACACTCTACGTCACTGGACTATGCTTTCAGACACAGTTGTCGTCTATCATGTAGTACAAAGAAACAAAGAATCTAGAACAAAGTAACGCTTAGGACATGCTGGACACCATGATTTCACCATAATAATTTAATAGATGTAAATAGAGAAAATAGAAATTCCATGACATACGCTTGACAGTTTAAAACAACAATACAATGTACGAAAGAAATATAACACCTTCTAGCTTATTAGTCACTTATTAGTTATCTTCACATCTACTGGTAGTGTCAATGGTGGTACTGACGCAACACCAGGACTTAGTTGTGCCATAAACTTCGGCACTGATACTAACAATGAAAGTCGCAGAAGGCCCTGGTGTTTTTAGAAGCATCTGGGACTAAATCTCTGCGACATCTTTATTTCCCTTCAGTAGAAAAAGCCGCATGTATCCTCAAGTATCTGAGGCTCTGTATGGCCGGGACCCTCAGGTTACGAGTCCAGTGTGCAAAATTTAAAAACAAACTTTTCTTTCTTAGCGTTTTCGCAGCTTCTCCCGATTCTCATTTTTATTCTTTATAAAAATATTATTTTCGAATCTCAAACAATCCATTAAACTCCAAAATCATGCGCCCTACAATCCGCAATTATAATTCGGTTGAAAAGAAACGTTTCTCATCATACACGGTTATTTTTCATTTCCCAAAGCTACCGTGCGTTGTTTTTGTTCTTATCTCCATATGTTTAAATTATTTGTTTTCAAAACACACAATAGACAATAAACAACATTTGAATTAAAATCTTTCCTTTGGGAATATTTCATTCACGTTTCAGTCCAACAAGAATACAGGAACAATTGTTTTATACTACACGTTCGCCACTAACAAGATTCTAGACATTAAAAGTACACGTCAAGTATACAATACAATAAAAACAGTTGATAAAGCTACAAACAATAATTTCTTCTTGGTTTTTATAGTTATGTAGTTTTTAAAATTATTTTAAACATAATTTTACTTTGCTATGAGAAGAGCTTGCATGTCTTTACATTTGTAGACATTTGACACCTGGGACTTTTTATCTTACAACGTAGTAAACTTGCATCCATCTTAATTGTTACACTTACATTCTCTACTACAAGTGTACAGAAAATATTTAAAACGGCAAAGTAAATATTATATTTTATCGTGTGTAATTTGTACATCTGACTGATATTGTTTGGCAGTACTGTACTTTCTTAGGTAAAGATTAAAAAAACGTTATGCATTTGATGAATACGGTGATCACATATCCCAGTAAAACTGTTACAGCCTTACGTGGTACCTTCGTTTCTTTTTTAAGGATTATAATCCTTTATAAGATCAAACTTTCCAAAATTATGTGCACCTTACAAGTTCTAAATGTATACAAGTGACTAATCGTCCAAGGTTCGTCCGTTATTCTTGGATTATATCCTGTTAAAAACAATACATCACACGGTACACTCTTACAACTTTTCTTACTTTGTTTTCTGGGCCAAATCTGTCATTGAGGAGTTTTGGATTTCAAAAACCTGTCCAGCACCAAAAAAGAAAACCTCATAGTAGTTATTAATTAGGTTCAGCCAACATTTATTGAAATTGAAAAGTATAATTACTAATTGATAGATATTACTCGGGTAAAATAAACCTAGCATTTTATTTTAATTGTTTATATATACAAGACAATCAGACTCACTTTTTGCACCGAACTGCCAATAGCTAGGATGATTTATATTATTTACGAACAGTAGACAGAAACCTTATTTTGATGTATCAAATGATATATTGTTTCCGACGTTATCCTCCACTTAAAAATTGTATGGCAAGGATGGAGTTTAATTTAAAATGTAGAAACTGCCAATTCGGACCGCGAAATAAGTAATAATTTTTGGTAAGGTATATTTCTAATTCTGATGACAAGAAACCCACGTGGAATAAAAATGCATCTCAGAACAGCTGGTGTGGGTATTAAACGCTTATAGATAAGTAGAAAATAACAAATAAAACTCATCAATTAAAGGGTTACAATATTTCAGCCCTTCTAAGCTACATTCACACTGTTGATAAAAAGAACATATAATACCTGATCATTGAAAGAAATCTATATATTACAATAACAGGAGAGTCCAGGTTAGGTGACAAAAGGGAAAATTTATTTTTCCCAGCTTCTCCAAAAAGCGACAACGATAGAACACATTAAGTTATTCGATGTTCTCAACAAGTGTTTAAATAAAGTAGTTTGTAGTGTTACCCAAGGTGTTATTTTGTAGCTTTCTGCACTCCCGAGTGCAGGTGCACAGTGAATCTTTAAAGAAGAGAAAGAGTGCAGATTTTTTTTTACAGCTATTACGTAGATTTATAACAGTAATTCAACTACTGATGCAAGAACCGTTCAGTAAACAAATAGCAACGATATATAGAAAGAAAGAAAATTCACAATACCATCAATTACACATTATTAATACATCAAGATTTCTCAATCATACAAAATCAAGTAGTTGAACGAATTAACCTTTAATGATATCAATAATAACACTTCGATTCGAGACAATATGTACTTCATTGGAAGAAAAAAAGCTAATATAGTTAATTGTTTACGGTTCCATGTTTAAGATCAATTATAATCACGTTTAAAAGGTGAATAGTGTACTTAAAATAAAAGAGATACATTCTAAAGAATTATCAGCTTTACACTGCATATAAACTACTTCGTTGTTAAATAAAGTCTTGTGAAGAGCAAGATTTAATAATTAAATTCACGACTAAATAAACATGTAGATCATCTGAATCGCGAAATATTAAATGAAGAAAGGCCCAAACCAATACCTCACGACAAAGGTGATGCTAACGTACACAAAGTCAAGATACGTAATATTATTCGTTGCTATTGAACAGCCACAAATACATATTCATTTTAAGTACAACCAAATTTCGACAAAATCCTCTTATCTTTTATCATATGATATGACTTCGAACATAAACTTTGTGTTCGTTTATCATGTAATACAAACCCCACAACTTACCTCCGCATTTGCATGTTAAATCGGATATTGTTTGTCAAATCTATTTACGTCAATCTATTTCCTCTCAAACTACACAACCGCATGACTTTTTATATTGACCAAGTGCAAGAGTCGTGTGAAAAATAACCAACAACGAACCATGTGTTATTTATAGTCAGTCATGATGAGTAAACATGTCTGATTAGTATAAAGAATAATATATCCATATATTTATCATAAGTGATTTCAGCTTGTCCAAACAAAGTGCTTGCTCTAATGTCTACTATTTGTGATACAAACACGCGTAACTTCAGATCCTAGGTGTATAAGTTTCTCATGTTTTTCCAGCTTCTATTGTTAAACGTAACAAAATATAGTAATATCTCCTGTCCACCCCATCATTGGCAAGTTTGTTGGCTTAAAAGGCTGAAAGTCGAATTTCAATATAAACAACCAAAACAACAATGTAATAAATAAAGCATAGATAACTAATACATAAAAGTAAAAGGATGAAACTTACTATGTAAGTGTGAAGTGACATCAGCAAAGTCTTAAGAATGGAAACGCACCTCAGATTTACAAATTAGTTAAATAAGAATAATTCAGTTACTAAGGGCTCAATGAATTGGTTATATAAGGATAGTCTATAGTGATACATTAGCTTCATTGTTAATAATATAAAGAATTGATACAGAATACTGATTTATATTTAATGGTAAATAGTTTATTAAAATCATTATTCAAGTTTTTTCTCCGACAAAATAATTATTGTAAATTCAAAATGCCAACGCTATCAGCTGTATTAAATACTGATGAACTTGTAATTGCAAACGTTTAATATCAAAACGTCTCCCAAGCTCGAGCACTCTCTTCGACTTACCAGTTTATCACCACAAAGTGTGAGGTATTTTAAAACTCTTTTCAGTTATGTTTATGAAAGAGCGCTACCATGTTCTCTTTTCTTTTTATTGGAATATCTGGTGTAGGTGTTTTTTCTTTACTCTGACATTTATATAAAACAATTGCTTATGTTATGTTTGATTTTTGCAGTTCGAACAAGAGAAATAAAAAGTGTTTGTGTCTATGTATGGACATAGATACACCAGACCACCTGATCTTGTTTATTTGGCCACAGATGTGAAAACTGATATAGATAGGGAGAAATTTAGACCTTTCACGTTTGTTGGTTCTGTTCCTTTGACAAATGTCACTGCTAAACCTATGACCATGCGTACTTTACGTGGTAAAGAGAAGCTAAACCATTGTTGTTAGAAGATATACTGCCTTTAAATTCGAGTTCTTCTCAGAGCAGTAAAAGTAGATATGTTAATTTTCCTCTTTATAACATTTGTTTAACATCAGGCTACTTTTCCGGACCAGAGAAATTCAAAATAACACAAACCAGTTACGCAGATGATAATTTATTTCACATTATCTTGGATTTGAAAACTGCTTCACATCAGCGCTGTAAGTTTTCAATGAGTGATTGACTGACATCTTTGTATGAGTAATACAAAAAAGATAATCTTCCATGTTTGGCTCGAGATCTTTCATTGATCGGTTTAACTCAGCCCATTAAATCTCATATTTTTAAGATATCTTTTACTAACTCTACAATTGCAGGGAAACTTGTTTGATCACTTTGTAGGCTAACTGTAATAATATAATCTAAAACACTGCATCAAGTGCACAATAATTTTTTGTGAAAATATGTAACTGAAGTCGTGAAAGGTTCAGGCATTTACGGAAGTCAGCGTTACAATTAAGATTCGAAATCATATTTGAGCAGATCTCGTAGAGTGAGTTCGAAAAACATATATTTTTACATATTTTTATGTTATCTAATAGATGTAACAAATTAGCATTTTCATAAGAAGGGAAATATTTGTTTGCTCACTACCTCTATGTTCAGCTATTGTTTTCTTTTGATATTATGGTAAAAGATTATTAAGTTTGTTTTGTTTCTTTTTGAATTTCGAACAAAGCTACTCGAGGACTATCCGTGCTAGCCGTCCCTAATTTAGCAGTGTAAGACTAGAGGGAAGGCAACTAGTCATCAGCACCCACCTCCAATTCTTGGGCTACTCTTTTACCAACGAATATTGGGATTCACCGTCACTTATAACGCTCCCACGGCTTGGAGGGCGAGCATGTTTGTCGCGACGGGTATGCGAACCCGCGACCCTCAGATTACGAGTCGCACGCCTTAACACGCTTGGCCATGCCAGGCTTATTTATTAAGTCCACAGGGTAATTTTGACTTATTTTTCATGTTTGTGTACTTTGTTTGAAACATTTTTTTTTATTATGTTAACAATGATTTCGTTGGTTGTGTACTAATTGCCTATGAAGGATGAAACGTTAAACGAAATAAAACTAAACTTTTTGAAACCTACTTCAGTTTATGTTTAATAATTACATTTCATTTTTCTTACCGTTTAAATATTTTGTAGACCAAACTTTGAATGTGTAATACGTCCAAAATAATTAAACCAAATACTTGACATAGATATCAATTATGATACATCCCGTTCTGAAACTAACATTAGTGATTCTTCAAAGTATACATAGGTTGAGGGTGGTGATGAACGTAAACCTTCAGATTTCAAAAATTTAAAACTTTATATCATTTGTATTGAGAAAAAAAATTTGTAACAGTTTCTAATATTAATAAGAGGATAGTCTCGTACAACAAAATTGCCATAGAAACGACACTTATTAATTGCAGTTGGTTGGATTTTTGTTTATCTACCAATACGAAGAGATAAACTTTTTTGTATGAATTTCAATGTTTAGAATGACTGCAAATATTTAAGATCTTAGAGTTAACTGTAAGAGTTTATTAATCAATGCACCAACCAGACTGTTTCCTTGTGTTTTAAGTTATTTATTTTCAAACACAAATTAAACAATGTAATAACGAATATTTTGAAACCACATTTCCAGTAAAATATTTTCTTTGGAATATGTTATTGTCATTTCATTCCAATGACAATACAGGAACAGTATTCTTTTATACTACATGTGTATAACGCACGAGAGTTTAGTCCTTAAAAAAATATCAGTAGTTCGGTAACAAACAACTGATAAAGCTACAGACATTAAATCCTCTCCTCATTGGTACAACGGTATCTCTTCAGACATGCACCGTCAGAAACCCGTTTCGATACTTTTAATGGGTAGAGTACGGATAGTTCACTGTGTACCTTTTGCTTATTTCCAAACAATCAATCAGACATTAAATTTCCTTGCATGTTCTTCTCATTTATTACACTTACATTCTCTAGTACAAGTGTACAGAAAATCTCTAAAACAGCAAAATAAATGTCATAATTCATGATGTGTAATTTGTCGATATGTAATACTATTCTCTTTAATTACGTTTTATAAAACGTAATGCAGTTGATGTTTTGCGTTACCAAACATCACAGAAGACTCTGACCAATATAAATTATAGTTTCTCTTTTCGTACCTTAACAAAAGTTTCAGGTATACGTAAGTTACAATCTGTGTAAAGTTTTTTAAATTTTTCTTTCATAATCACCTGTCAAAAACACAAATCACACAGAACAATGTTTTCACTTTCCCTACTATGTTTTCAAAACCCAAATTGTCATTGAGCTGTTTTAGATTTGGAGATCTTCCCAACACCATAAAATACCCAAGAAGTGATTTGGAGTAGGTTTAAAAAGACAAAAACGAAAACATTTAAGATATGATGGGAGTAAATTGCACACTTTGGCCAATGTACCTGACTTATGAGGACTTGCTGCTTTTGAGAAGAGCCTAGATTTCTCAAACCAAGATTTCAGCAACAAGAAATGAACGTGCTAATGCTGCTAAGAAGTCTGAAGATGTCCTCGTCCTTGGATCAAAGTATTATTGTTATAATTATTTTTACTACAAATATTAAGTGAGTGATAGGTTGTTTTAGGAATCCGTTGTATTGTAAATGTTTTCAAAACGTGATGTATATACCTGTAATAGACAGAGTAGATCTAGGAATATAAACCATCTGGGGAGACCTTGTAATCCATGCCGATGTTATACAACTTGCAAATGGAAGAAAGTTCCTATGAAATCCAAGGATTAATTGTCACAAGTGACTGTGCATGTGTGATCCAAGAAATATTTTCCTCTGCCTTCCCAATGAAACTAAACACCATCTGTATGGCAACCAGATTGTAGGCTATAGACGAAGCCAGTTGATGTTTGGCGCGAGGTGTTTCTTTGTATAACCCAAGAAGTAGATTGCTCAAAAAATTAAAGGAACAAGGACATTTTCTTATAAAATATCTCCGTGTTCTAAATGTGATAATATTTTAATATTTTAGGTAATTTGCGTCATTTCAGTTCCATCTGTATCCATATTTTAATGTGTGATAAGCGGTAAAACATGGAGCAATAAAATTTTTAAAAATGGTCATTATCACCAAAACTGATATCCCATATGAGACAATATTTTAAACAGTTCACTTCCGTGTATTTAAGAAATGTTTAAAACATTTAAGGTGTAGTGTGACTTCCACGGGCTGAGATGCACTTCTGACATCGATTTCGCGCACTTTGAATCACTCTATTGGTGTTATCTTGAGGTATGTTAGGGTATTCGTCTACCAGGGCTTGTCGGAGTTCCTGTACATTCTGAAAAGGGTGCTGGCTTTCACTAACGCGCCATGAAAACATATCCCAAAAATGTTCAATCCGATTTAAATCTGGAGATCTGGCGGGCCACTCAAAAGTGTCTATTCTTTCCTCGTCAAGGAACTACATACACTGTCTGGCGACATGGGCTCGCGTGTTAACCTGCAAGAGAATAAACGCATCGCAAAAGACCTCACAATGGTTTCCAGAATTTCGTCTCTATATCGTCGTGCATTCAATGCTCCCTTGTCGAGGAGAAATATGTCCATGCAGCCACACAATCTTATGCCTGCCCAGATCATTACAGAATCTCCTCCATAAGCGTCGACATGCACATGTTAGAGGCAAAATATCGCTCTCCTCGGCGTCTTCACATTCTCGCACGTCTATCATCACGAGACAGAGTGAACCAACTCTTATCTGTCCATAGTACAGTGGCCCATTGACGAAGTTCCCGGTCCAGGTGCTAATGAGCAAACTCCATCCTAGCTGAACGGCATCGTGCTGTCAGAATAACGCCTTTTGCAGGTCGTCTGGCCTTAAGACGTCCTTTGTGCAGACAATTGCAAACTGTTTGGGTCGACACACGGGTTCCAGTGGAATACTGAAGATGATTTCGCATAGATCGGTCCGTAACTAACCTGTCCCGCAGAGCGATAGTCACAATGTAGTTGTCCTCTTTGGCTGTTGTGCAGCGATGACGATCTTGACATGGTTTCCTGACATAAGAGTTCGTTTCCTGGTAAAACGCAAAAATCGATTAATGACGATTGGTGACACACCGACGTGCTGTGTTAACCTTCTTTGTCTCTGGTCATCTTTCAGCATTTAGACTGCCCTGGCTACCCCGTTTTCTGTCAGTAGGAGCCTGACTGCTTCGTTACACAAGATCAAGGTACACATTGATAAAAGAAACCAGAGAAGATCCACGTTGGGGTTTATTTCGAGAATTAATGCGGAATGCATAGTTTCACGTAACAGATTTATATAGGGTACTTTGATGTCGTATTATCCTGAAGTGAGGTGAGTTTCGTTTCAGTTCCTTCGTACTTCACTCGCAAGCTTAAAAATACACTTGCAGATGAATGGGTATGTTTTCATCCATAAATTTAGTTATCACAAAATATTCTGAAATATTTAGTTATTTCTATAGATTTATTGAGCAGTATATTTTCCTTCATCTGGCATGAAGTGTTTCCTTGTCTGGTACAGACAACAATGGCAGCATGTCTACAACAAGCTAGTTTAATTAAACATAGCTATGCTGGAGGAAAATCATGAAATCCATGAGTTTGGTGGGCAAATATTATGTGAGTGAGAATGTGTGGAAGTAAACATTACCACCCCAAATCCACTAATTGCCCAGCACCTAGTTCAGTAATTAAATATTTACTTCTACACATCTGGCAATCTCAGCATTTATATCCAGATTTCTGGTATTTAAATTAACGTCTTTCGCTAGTTTTTTTGAAACGCAAAGGCCTCAGGCTTCAGTCATTGTTTCTTACAGATTCCTGCTATACACCTTCACATTCGACAGTAACCAGAATGTAATCATCGTCAGGTGATGACCGAAGAAGGTCGAAACGTTGTTCGCTCTTCTATGTAAAATATTTTCTTTCTAAATAAGACTTTCTAGCTTATTATTCACGTGTTGTCTCTACTTCCCCCTGGCAGTACTAATGGTGGTACTGATACAACACCAGGACTTATAAATCATTGATTTATAAGCAAAACAGGAAGACTGGTGAATATAATTAAACAGACACTGATAGTTTGTTCTTCTAGAAAGGGTTTAGCCACACAACCTTCCTTTACTTCTACTAGCAGTAGTAATGGTGGTACTGATACAACACCAGGACTTAGTTGTTCCAGAGTTTATGGCACTGATACTAACAATCAAAGGTTACAGATGGCCCTCGTGTTCTTGGAGGCAGCTGGAACCAAGTTTCTGCGACATCTTTATTTCCCTTCTGTAGAGAAATTCATGGGCATCCTTAAGTATCTGAAGCTTCAATGTTACCGGGACTCATATTCCGTGTCTAGCGTACGAAATTCAAAAACAAATCTTTCTTCCTTGGCGTCTTCGCAGCTTCTCCCGATTCTCATATTTTATTGATAAAGGTTTACGTTGAATATGTTATCTTCGAATTTCAATAAATCATTTCATACAATCCCTAATCACGACTGGGATAAAGAGAAACGTGTCTGACCGCCCATGGTTATTTTTAATTTCACGAAGCTACGGTCCGTTGTTTTTGTTCTCGTCTCCATATGTTTTAAATTTTCAAACACAACATAAACAACGTTACCCATAAATATTTCCATTAAAATCTGTCTTTTGGCTTGTTTCCTTCACGTTTCAATCCAACAACAATACAGGAGCATAATTGTTTTTATACTACATGTGCGCCACTAACAAGATTCTAGTTGTTTAAATATACATAAAGTACACAAAACAATAAAATCTTGATAAAGCTACAAACAATGTTTTCTTGTAGTTAAATAATTTCTGTTTTAATTATTTTCAGTATAATCTTAACCTGCTTTCAGAAGAGCTTACATATCTACATTTGTAGAAACTTTAGTCGTCATCTGGGACTTTCTCTTACAATCTAGTTAACTTCCATCCATTTTCATCATCACGCTTACATTTTTTATTTTAAGTGTACAGAAAATATTTAAAACAGCAAAGTAAATGTTATATTTCATCATGTGTAACTTGAAGGTTTGACTGATGTTGTTTGTCAGTACTGAACTTTCTCAGGTATACATAAAACGTCATGCATTTGATGAATACTGTTACCCCACATCCCAGTAAAACTGTTACAACCTCACGTTATAAAAGTTGCAAGGATTACACAGAATATCAAACTTTCCAAAATTATATGAATCTTACAAGTTCTCAAAGTAAGAGTGACTAACCGTGCAAGGCTCGTAAGTTCTTGTTTGGATAATTAATTACCTGTCAAAAACAAAACATCACCCAGTACACTGTTACCACTTCTCTTATTTTGTCTTCTCAGTTTAATCTGTCGTTGAAGAGTTTTAGATTTTAAAAACCTGACCAGCACTAAAAATAAAACCAAATACATATTGAAAAGCTAACGATAATTACTAATTATTACAGATATTATTCGGGTAAAATAAACAGCCTTATATTTAATTGTTTATATAAACAAGATTCACTTTCCCCGTCGAACTGTCAGAATTTCATAAACTGCCAATAGTTAAGATGATTTATATTATTCTCAAACAGACAAAGCTTATATTTTAATCTATCAAATGATATATTGTTTTCCGTTATCCTCCAGTTAGAAATTATATAGCAAGGACGGAGTTTAATTTTTAATGTAAAAACTACCTGTTCGGAACGCGACAATAGTAGTTATCTTTAGTAAAGTATATTTATAATTCTGATGCCGAGAATCCCACTTTGAATAAAGATACATCTAAAAACAGCTGGTAATGGTATTAAACAATTAAGTAAAGAACAAGAAAAAAAATTATCAATAGAAGTGTTACTATCTATACCAGCCTTTGTGCTACATTCACAATGTTCCTAAAGAAAACACATCTAATTTCTTTTGTAATCGTTTTTTGTCTAAAGAGAAAACGTTAAGATATATTTCAACCGGTAAAAATACGAAAATGTAGAACCTAAAATTTTAAGAAATTTAAATATCAAAACAAAAAGTCCATATCAGGTCACAAAAGAGCAACTCGTTTTTTCGCACCTGCTCTTAAAAGCAGCATTCTATTTAGCAGATCTGTAAATTATTCGATGTTGTTTAAGCGTTATTTAATAACGCCATATTATTTCAAGGAGTAGCTCGATTGTTAGCAAGATTCTTTCGTTGACAAAGTGCTCCCTGCAGTTATTACTTTGGTAGAAGAGTGTAGAAAGAGGTACCAAATTCCTACACATTTGCATGAAACATCTTTAGTATTTAAGATATACATTGTGTAATTATAGTTTGTGGAAGGATTAACGGATCAATAAATGAAACGTAAAGAACAGACAGATAATAGGTCACTACATGATATTATATAAACTATACGTTATGTACACTCCCGTTACTGATGCAGTTCGTTTGCGTTATTCGAGACAAAGTGTAATTTATCTACGAGATTCTTCGCGGCCCTAAATATATTTAATAATTAAGTTAAATGGGTGTACTGTAATCAACCGACTAATTTATGAAAGCGTTTCAAGAGTGTTCCTGCGTTGTTAAGCGATTGTAATATCACAATAAATGAAAGCACAAGTTCTATACCTGTTATATTCAATAAAATTGATGGTAAGCACTTCCCTTAAATCTAAAGATATTATTGCAAAAAATCAGAAATTCTTGATTCACCTTAAAAAAACAAGGTTATTTAACGAGTTTGAGGTATAGTAAAAGTTAAGAGGGTTCGTTCAATTACAAAGTAACAATTACGCTTCACTAGCAGTCGAATTTTCTGGACTTCCGAAAAGAGAAGGAATTGTTTGTAAAAATAGTTTATTTGAAAAACGTTAAACAATGTTTAAATAAACAAATTAATATTGGAAACAATTTAAAAAACAAAAATAAACGAATAATCTAGTAAAGGAATTAAACAGGAACCAGCCCCATGTATAAAAGAAACTTCATTTTTCCTTGCTGCATGTGCAGGACGAACAACTGCAGGGTTCTCCTTCTGTAAAGGAAGATTAAACGTTATTTTATAATTATTATTTTACACAAACAAGTCACTCTTAAATAACTAGCAAGAGTTTACATACCTGTACACTTGCATGGACTTCCCTCAGTGTCGTCTTTTCTCATGCACGAAGTACATTTACATCCGTCTTGCTGGCCGCACGTGCATTTCTCAATACAGGTGCACGTAGGATCTGAAGAGATCAGTATGGTATAGAGTTTCTTCTATTTTAAAATTTGTTAAATATATACATAGCTGATAATGCGAATAAATTAAAAAACAAAAGGCTTCAGGATGATATTGTACACTTGATTTCATAAATTAAGTATATTTATTATATACAGTAAAAAAAAAAAAAAAACAACAACAGAATTTTAGATATTTTGTTACTACATAGTGTTATTTACATTAAATAATGTTTATAATATCGTATCCATACAGGTATTTGAAAAATCTTGTACAGCAGTAGTTTTCAAAATACCCGATTACGAGTTATGCATTATTCGTTTAGCTTAACGAAGACAGTGAAGTTACCTTTTCTGTAGAACTATGTTGTAAAATCAGTCCACTGCAACACACCGCAAAAATTAATAAGCAAAAGCAAAGTAGTTACTAAAACATGTCGTTATTTTATAACATCCCCCAGTTAATATTTTAAGCGCGTGTTGGTGAGTAGTAAGGAAACTGTTAATACCTTTACACTTGCAACTCCTGTCAGTTTCTTCTTTCTTGTTGCACGTGGTGCACTTACATCCTCCTTCCTTCCCACACGTGCACTCCTGAGTGCATGTGCACAGTTGATCTTTGAAGAACAGAAAGAGTACAAGTGTTTATAGCTATTACGCAGATTTATAATAGTAATACGTGTACAAAGTCATGCAACAAACTATTCAGTTGATATTTATAAAAAGGGGAGAAGTTTACAAATAAATAAATAGTTCATATTACAAATAATTTATGCATCATGTGAAGATTTCTCAAATCATACAAAATTAAGTAGTTGAACGTATTAACGTTTAATAATGACAAAAATAAAAATACTCGATTCTAGACAAAAATTACATCAGTGGAAGAGAAGAAACCTAAATAGAAATCATTGTGAAAGTTGTATGTTAAAGCTAATTGTGGTCAAAGTAAACAAAGTAAAAGTAAATCACAGAATTTACTTTTAATAAAAGATACATTCTACAGTTAACAGCTTCTCACTGCGTAAAAACTAAGTGGCGATTAAATAAATCATAAATTGCAAGATTTATCTAGCAAGTTTAATATCAAATAAACAAACATTAAAAATTCTTCAATCACGAAGTATTAAACAAAGAAAGGCCCAAACCAATGCTTCACACAAAATGTGAAGCCAACATACAAAATACGTAATAATACTCTATCTATTAAACAGCCGCGAATGAATAATTTTCTAGAGTAAAACACATTTGCGGTAAAATCCTCTTATCACACGAAATTATTTTCAATCACAAACAGTGTGTTTCTTTATCGGATAATACAAATAACGCAACTTACCTCCGCATTTACAAATTGTATCGGACATTGTTCTTAGTTTAAAACTTACTTGCACTGAAACACAACTTCCACTCAAACTAACCACGCGAGTGAAGTTTTTATATTCGCCAAGTGCAAGATTCGTGTGCAAAATGAGCAATAACGAACCATGTGTTATTTCTAGCCAATCACGAGTAAATATGTCCTAATTAGTATCAAGAATAATATATCCAAATATTTATCACAAGTAAGTTGAACTTGGCCAGAAAAAGTATTCGCTGTATTGTCTACTATTTCTGATTTAAACACACGTAACTTCAGATATTAGGTGTATCACTTTCTAATGTTTTTCCAGCTTCTATTGTTAAACGTAACAGAAAATAGTAATAACTCCTGTCCACCCCTTCAGTGGCAAGTTTGTTGGCTTAAAACGCTGAAAGTTCGGGTTTCAATATAAACAAAGCAAAACAACAATTTAATAAATGAAGCATACATAACTAATACACAAAATTAAAAGGGTGAAAGTTACTATGTAAGTTAGAAGTGACATTACCAAATAGTTAGAAATTTTCACTCACGTCAGATTTACAAATTAGTCTGATAAGAATAATACAGCCACCAAGTGCTCAATGAATTGGTTATATAAGGATAGTTTACAGTGATACACTAGCTTCATTCATCACAATGTAAAGAATCAATACAGAATGCTGGTTTATATTTAATGGCAAATAGTTTATTAAAATCATTATTTAGGTTTTTTCTCCGACCAGATAATTATTGTAAATTCAAAATGCTGACACTATCAGCTGTATTAAATACTGATAAACTTGTTATTGCAAACTTTTAATATCAAAACGTCTTCTCAGCTCGACCACTCGCTCCTACTTTTCAGTTTGTCACCAAAAAGTGTGAGATATTTTAAAACTGTTCTCAGTTCTGTTTATAAAACAGGGCTACCATTTTCTCTTTTCTTTTATTGGAATATTTGGTGTAGGTGGTTCGTTCTTTGCCTGGCATGGCCTAGCGCGTTAACGCGTGCGCTTCGTAATCTGAGGGTCGCGGGTTCGCGCCCGAGTCGCGCCAAACATCCTCGCCTTCCCAGCCGTGGGGGCGTTATAATGTGACGATCAATCCCACTATTCGTGTGTAAAAGAGTAGTCCAAGAGTTGGCGGTGGGTGGTGATGACTAGCTGCCTTCCCTCTAGTCTTACACTGGTAAATTAGGGACGGCTAGCACAGATAACCCTCGAGTAGCTTTGTGCGAAATTCCAAAAACCAAACCAAGGTTTTCTTCTTTACTCTGCCATTTCTGTAAAAATTGCTTTTGTTATGTTTGATTGTTGCAGTTCGAACAAGAGAAATCAAAAAGGTTTGTGTCTGTATATGGACATAGATTCACCAGACCACCGATGATGCTTCTTTGACCACAGATGTAAAAACTGATGTAATTAGGTAGAAATTTAGATTTTTTACGTTTGTTGGTTCTGTGTTATTGGCAAATGTCTCCGCTATACCCATGCCCATACGTATTTTACGTGATAATGACACAACTAAACCATTATTGTTAGAAGGTATATTGCCTTTAACTTTCAGTTCTGCTACTGATGAGTATGTTATTTCTCAGGGCATTAAAGGTATATTTGTTAATTTTCTTCTTTATCACATTTGTTTAACATCAGACCTATTTTCGGGACCAGTTGTTGTTGGAGTAAGACCTACTCTGCCATTAAAGGTGTAACATGGCTGTTGGGAAACGATTTGGTTTGGGGAAAGTTGTTGATAAACCCAAGATGGTTAACAAGGTGACCTCTCTATCGTGTAAGGATGATGTTATTGTTGAAGTGAATCCAAAGTATTTACTTTTCAATAATCTAACATAAAATGAAATTCAAAATAACGAAAACCAGTTTTGCAGGTAAATATATAGTGGACATTGTATGTTTTCAATGAATGATTCACTGACCACCTTTTTAAGTAATACAAAAAGGTAATGTGACGTATTTGGCTTGAAATATTTCATTAATTGGTTTAACTCAGCCCATGCATTCTTATATTTGTAAGATATGTTTTAATGACTCCACAATTGCAGAGAAACTTGTTTGATCATATTGTTGGCTAATTGTAATAAGATGATCTAACAAATTGCAGCAAGTGCACAACACTTTTCATGAAAAAAATTAAATAAAATCATGAAAGGTTCAGGCATATATGAAAGTCAGAGTTAAAATTAGGATCCGAAATCATATTTGAAGAGATCTCGTAGAGTGCGTACGAAAAACATATAGTTTTCATATTCTTATGTTTTCTAATAGAAAATGGAACAAATTAACACCATTTTCATATGAGGGTACAATATTTTTTGCTCATTCTCCATATGTTTAGCTATTGTTATTTTTTGATAATATGGTAAAAGTTTATTAGGTCCACAGAGTAATTTTGACGAATTTCTCATCTTTGTGTAACTTATTTGAAACATTTTTTTTCTATTCTGTTAAAGGCGATTACGTTGGTGACGTACGAATTGTGCATGAAGGGTGAAACGTTAAACGAAATAAAACTAACCCTTTTGAAACCTACTTCGGTTTATGTTTAATAATTACATTTCTTTTTCGAATCATTTAAAGACCAACATTTGAATGTGAAATACGACTAAAATCATTAAACCAAATACTTGACGTAGAGATGAATTATGATACATCCTGTTCTAAAATCTTATATAGACCAACCTGTCATTGAGCTGTTTTAAATTTGGAGACCTTCCCAAAACCACAAGATACTCAAGAAGTGAATTGTAGTTAGTTTAAAGAGAAAAGAACAAAAACATTTGAAATATTATGGGGTAAATTGCACATTTTGGCCAATATACCTGACTTATGAGGACTTGCTGATTTTGTAAAGAGTCTAGACTCCTCAAGTCAAGATATCAGCAAGAACTAATGAGGGTGCTAATGCTGCTAAGAAGTATAAGTATGTCCTTATCCTGGGATTAAAGTATTATTGTTGTTGGGTGGAAGTAAACTACCCCAAGTAAGTACTACCCTGAATCCACTAATTGTCCAGCACCCAATTCAGTTACTAAATATTTACTTCTACACATCTGGCAATCTCAGCACTTGTATCCAGATTTCTCCTATCTAAATTAACATCTTTGTTAGTTTTTCTATATCTTTTTGAAAAAGCAAAGGACCCAGACTTCAGTCATTGTTCCTAACACATTCCTTCTATATACCTTCACCTACGACAGTAACTAGAATCCAACATTGAAGCCTCAGATACTTCAGGATGTCCAGAATTTCTCTATTAAAGGGTTATAACGTTGCCAAAGAGAATATGTAATAGATTTGCTCATTTTACAGGAATCGTGTGAACAGCCTAACACTAATTCTTTGTGAACCAAACTTTCAGGAATGGAAAATGAAGTTCCTGATGCCTCAAATAACACTAGGGCTGTCTGCCGCATTGGAAGGTCAGTATTAGTTCTATAAATTCTAGAACAACTATGTCCTGTTGTTGCGTCTGTACCATTATTAACATTGTCAGTGAAGGTGAAGATTATATAATTAATATGCGACTGATAACCAAGAAAGTGATATCTTACGCTGGTGTAATTATTGTAGTTTCATTTTGAAAATTACCTAGAGTGAAATTTTCAAAAAATATTCTGGAGTTTAATTTTAACAAAATTACCCGTGAATTATTTTTTTAATTATTTGAAGGTTACTTTTTATGGGAAATTAATTGTACAACCATTTACATTGTGGTTAAGGTTTAAGAAAATTACTGGGAACTTAATTTTTAAGAAAATTATCTGGAGAGTAATTTTTATACAAGTTCAATTTTAAGAAATGTACTCTGATGTTAATATTAAAAAATACATGGAAGTTAATTCATAAGAAAATTTTTGGAGGTTAACGAAAATTACTTGGATTTTGTTTTAATTACCCGAAAGTTACTTTTTAAGGAAATTACCCAGAACTTAAATTTAAAAAAAATTTGCTTGAGGTTAATTTAAAAAAAAAAATCTAAGTTATTTTGTAAGAAAATTAAACAACAGTTATTGTTTATGAAAATAACCAAAAATTACTTCTATGAAGTTAATTTCAAAGATAATTATCTGGAGATTAATTTTAAAGAAAACTATTTGGAGGTAATTTATTTATGAGGTTAACTTAAAGAAAATTACCAAGAATGTAATTTTCCAAAAAATTCTTGAGTTTAATTTTAAAAATTCCCATAAGTTAACTTTTATAAAATTATCTGGAGGTTACTTTTTATAGGAGGCTAACTGTAAAATAAATTACATTGTGCTTAATATTTACGAAAAATACTGGGAACTAAATTTTCAGAAAATTAGCTGGAGGTTAATTTTTAAAGGAAGTTTATTTTAGAAAAAATAACTCTGTGGTAAATTGTTTTAAAAAATGTACCTGGAAGATAATTTTTTATGAGATTAATTTCAAAGAGAATTATATGGAGGTTAATTTCAAATAAACTTACGCAGAACTTCATTTTTAAAGAAAATTACCCCGAAGTTAATTTTTAAGAGAAATATTCCGAGAATAATTTTATGCTTGGTATATTTTGAATATTATGCTAAGCTATATTAGTATATTCTGTGCTCGTTGTCTCTGATTAAGCAGTGTAAGACCACCACCAGCTGCTAAATCTTGTTCTACTCTTTTACCAGCGAGTTCCCCGCCAGTAGAGTGGTAGGTTTACGGATTTAAAACGTAAAAACCAGTCTTTTGTTTCCTCTTGGTAAGTTCAGCAGATAATCTCATGTCTTTGAGATAAGAAAACACATGAACATTTTACCAATAACGCCCCCACGCCATATGGGATGAGCATGTTTGGTGTTATGGAGATTCCAACCAGCAACCCACAGATTAGAATTCGAATGCCTTAATCAGGCCTATTAATTTTAGAAAAGAATCTGCAAGTTAAGTTTAAGAAAAAATTTCTGAAAGGTATTCTCAAAGAAAATTTTCTGAATGTTAATTTTAAAGAAACTTATCCGGAGGTTAATTTTTAGAATGTAATCTGGATGCTAATTTTGAGGAAGTTATTCAGAGATTAACTTTTTATAAAATGTTTCAGAGGTTAATGTTTACAAAACTATCAATAGGCTAATTTTAAAGAAACTTTTCTGGAGGTTCATTATTAAGAAAATAATTTGAAGTTTAATTTTTAGGTTAATTTCATGTCAAGATAATTTTAAAGAAAATTATCGGGAGGATAACATTTAAGAGAATAATCCTGACATCAGATTTTGGGACAATTATAAACAGTTAATTTTGAATAGAATGTTTCACAGGTTAATGTTTTATAAAATTATCAGCAGACTAATTTTTAAAATAATTTACTGGAGGATAATTATAAAGAAAAGGCCCGGCATGGGCAGGTGGATTAAGGCGTTCGACTCGTAATCCGAGGGTCGCGGGTTGGAATCTCCGTTACACCAAACATGCTCACTCTTTCAGGCGTGGGGGCGTTATAATGTGACGGTAAATCCTACTATTTCTTGATAAAAGAGTGTCCCAAATGTTGGCGGTGGGTGGTGATAACTAGCTGCCTTCCCTCTAGTCTTACACTCCTAAATTAGGGACTGCTAACTCGGATATCCCTCGAGTAGCTCTGCGCAAAATTTTAAAAAAATTAAGAAAATTATCTGAAGTTTAATTTTGAAATAAATATCTTGAGGTTAATTTTTAGATAAGTTTTATTCTAAAAAAAATTATCTGAATGTAAAAGTTTTAAAAAAGTCCCTAATTTAGTAGTGTAAGACTAGAGGAAAGGCAGCTAGTCATCACCACCCACCGCCAACTCTTGGGGTACTCTTTTACCAACAAATAGTGGGATTGATCGTCACATTATAACGCCCCACGGCTGAAAGGACGAACATGTTTAGCGCGACGGGGATGCGAACCCGCGACCCTCGAATTACGAGTCGCACGCCTTAACGCGCTTGGCCATGCCAGGCCCCTGGTACGGACTCCCGTTTCTGTATGATTTATTGGCCATAGCTTGCACTTTCAGGATGGAAAATCATCATCCTCGTCTTCCATGGAGTGTTATTTGGGACTGGGTGACGATGCGCCATATTGATAGGTATTTATTCTTTACGTTCTTATTAATTAGGTTTATCATTTGTTTTCAAACATATTAGAATGTGCAATGTAATTCTTTATAACCCGTTATGGTTTAATTGTTTGTATTGTTTAATTCCTTTTTTTCTATTTGTATAATGAAATTCTTTCTCTAATTTAAAATTTTATAATAAAGCCTTTCTAATTGTTACCCTTCATAATATCTGGTCCAGTATATAAGTTAGGTCTAAGTATTAGGTTGCAAGTGATATTTTTAACAACACACCCCCGCTAGTACAGTGGTATGTCTAAGGATTTACAATTCTAAAATCATGGGTTCGTATTCCCTTCCTGGGCTCAGCAGATACCGAATATGGCTTTGCTATAAGAAAACACACACACGAACACACTGTGTAACAACACATATTACAATTATTTCTAACCTCTATAAATTAACCACACCCCATTCACATCCATTGGCTGTGTCAATGGTGGTACTACTGTAAAACCAGGACTTAGTTGTTTCAGAGTTTATGTCACTGATACTAACAATCAAAAGTTGCAGACGGCCCTTCTTGGAGGCATTTGGGACTAAGTCTCTGCGGCATCTTTATTTCCCTCCAGTAGAGAAAGTCATAGGTATCCTCAAGTATCAGACTTCTATGTTGCCGGGACCCTCAGGTTACGAGTCCAGTGTGCGAAATTCAAACACAAATCTTTCTTCCTTAGCGTTTTCACAGCTTCTCCCGATTCTCATTTTAATTCGTAAACGTTTATCTATAAAAATGTTATCTTCGAATTTCAAAAAATCAATTAAACTTCGAAATCATACGCCCTACACTCCCCAATCACGACGGGATTCAAGAGAAACGTTTCTTACCGCCCATGGTTATTTTTCATTTCCCGAAGCTACCGTGCGTTGTTTGTTTTTTTATTTCTTGTCTCAATACGTTTTAAATTGAAAATAAATAAACACTAAATAAACCCATAACTTCCAACAACTTTTCAATTAAAACCTTTCCTTTGGAATGTTTCATTCACGTTTTGGTCCAACAACAATACATGAACATATTTGTTTCATACTTCACGTGCGCCACTAAAAAGATTTTTGTTGTTAAAAATATACGTCAAGTATAAAATACAATAAGAACAGTTGATAAAGCTACAAAAAATGTTTTCTTATAGTTACGTAATTTCTGATCTAATTATTTTCAGTATAATTTTAACCTGCTTTGAGAAGAGCTTACACATCTTTACAGACTTTTGTCACATGGGACTTTTCCTCTTACAACGTAGTAAACTTACATCCATCTTAGCTGTTACTCTTACATTCAAGTATACAGAAAATCTTTAAAAGGGAAAACTAAATGTCATATTCTATCATGCGTAATTTGTAGATCTGATCGATTGGTTGACAGTGCTGTACTTTCGCAGGTAAATATTAAAAAAACGTTATAGTTTGATGAATACAGAGACCAAACATCTTAGTAAAACTGTCACAGCCTTAAGTTGTAGCTTCGTTTCTTTTCTTTTTTTTAAGGATTATAAAAGAAAATCAAACTTTCCAAAAGTATGTGCACTTTATAAGTTCTAAATGTATACAAGTGACTAACCGTGCAAGGTTCGTCCGTTATTCTTGGATAATCACCTGTCAAAAACAATACATCACACGGTTACAACTTTTCTTACTGTGTCTTCTGGGATTAATCGGTCATCGAAGAGTTAGATTTCAAAAACCTGCCCACCACCAAAAATCAAACCTAATGGTAGTTATTATGTGCAGCCACTATTTTTTAGTGAAATTAATGTCTATCATTACTAATTATAATAGATATTACTCAGAGAAAACAAACCTAACCTTTTATTTTAATTATTTATAAGAAAAATAATGAGACTCGCCTTCCCCACCGAACAGTCACGTCTTCTTAACAAACTGCCAACAGTTATGATTTACATTATTCACAAACAGACAGAAACATGATGTTTTAATCTATCAAATTTATACGTGTTCAAATAAACAACGTTTAGGATATTAGGCAAGTTATTATTTTAATCTTCCCATTTTAAGCCTAATGTTTTAATATTATTATTCTCAATGTTAAGAGTTAATTACGATGCAGCGACTATTCTATTCATTTTATTTAATAACACCATATTTCACAGGTAGTACGTTGGTTTATAAGATTCTTCCCTTGACAATGTGCTTCACGCAGTTATCACATTGTTAAAAGCGGGGTAGAAAAACGTACCACATTCTTATAGATAAATACTGATCATCTTTCGTGTGATCAAGTTATACTTGGTGGAAGATTTAACGTATCAATAGATAAAATCTATAAATTAAAGAAACAGACAGCTCACAGTCACTACATAATTCTATATAAACGACGTTATAAATACTCCCGTCCCACATTCAGGTCGTATGTTCAATACGAATTAAGTTAAAGGGTTGTACTTTAATAAACCGAGTAATTTACGAAAGCTGTCGTGTGTTATTGAATGTTTGTGAAATCACAAGAAATGAAAGCACAAGTTCTATAACAAGTTGAAGTCTTTTTAATAGTTTGTTTTGGAATTTCGCACAAAGCAACTCGAGGGCTATCTGCGCTAGCCGTCCCTAATTTAGCAGTGTAAGACTAGAGGGAAGGCAGCTAGTCATCACCACCCACCACCAACTCTTAGGCTACTCTTTTAACAACGAAAAGTAGGATTGACCGTCACGTTATAACGCCCTCACGGCTGGGAGGGCGAGCATGTTTTGCATGTTTTGGCACGAACCCGCGACCCTCAGATTACGAAGCGCACGCTTTAACGCGCTAGGCCATGCCAGGCCCGTTTTAATAGAACTGGTGGTAAACAGTAACGTAAAATGTAAACGTATTATCGTATGATTTAGAAACTCGATTTCACCTAAACAATTAAAGATTATTTAGAGAGTTTGAAATACAGTTACAACGTAGGTGTGTTCGTTCAAATACACAGTAACAATTACCTTACACAAGCAGACGAATTTTCTGGACTTCCGAAAAGAGAAGGAATTGTTTGTAAAAATAGTTTATTTGAAAAACGTTAAACAATGTTAAAATAAAGAAATTAATATTGGAAACAATTTAAAAAACAAAAATAAACGAATAATCTAGTAAAGGAATTAAACTGGAACCAGGCTACTGGATAGAAGAAACTTCATTCTTTCTTACTGCACGTGCAGGACGTACAACTGCAGGGTTCTCCTTCTGTAAAGGAAATAAGATTAGAAGTTATTTTAAAGTATTATTTGCACAAATAAATCATAAGTCACTCTTTAAGAAGTTTTCAATACTAACTAGTAAGAGTTTACATACCTGTACACTTACATGGACTTCCCTCGGTATCGTCTTTTCTCATGCACGAAGTACACTTACATCCGTCTTTCTGGCCGCACGTGCATTTGTCGCTACAGATGCAGGTAGGATCTTGAAAGATCGGTATGGTATACACTTAGTTGTATAATAAGTTTTGTTAAACACACACACACACAGAGAGAGTTGTTAAATGTGAATGAAGTGACCAAAGGACTTCAGAATGTTATTTTACATTAGATTTCATGAGTTAAAGTATACTTACTTACAATAAGAGTCCAGGGAGCGTTTTGTTACCATATAATGTTAAGGACGAAGAATACTTATTTACAAATGATATATGCATAGTTATTGTAACAGTTATGCACAGCAATAGTTTTCACAACCCCGATTATTGGTTATATATTACTTTGTTTAGTTTACCAAAGATAGGGAATTGACCTTTTCTATAGAACTATATTGTAACAATATAGCCCATTTCACCCCACGCCGCAAGAATTACAAAGTTCAGCAGTAACTACAACAGAATGAAGTTATTTTACAACATTCACTAGTAACTATTTTAAGAGTGTATCGGAGTGAAGTAAGAAAAAGTTAATACCTTTACACTTGCAACTCCTATCAATTTCGTCTTTTTTGTTGCACGTGGTGCACTTACATCCTCCTTCCTTCCCACACGTGCACTCTTTAGTGCATGTGCACAATTGATCTTTGAAGAACAGAAAGAATAAGTGTTTGTAGTTATTACGTCGATTTGTAATAATACGTGTAAAACTAATAATGCAAACTGCTCAATTAACATGTGGGAAAGGTGAAAAACGAAGGAACAAACAAAAGTTCGTAATACAATCAAATACATGAAAGTTCTTCAGTAATACAAACTCAAAGAGTTGAACGAATTGACATTTATTAATAATAAATATCACTTTTCGATTCCAGACAAGTACATCATTGGAAGAGAACACCTGTACCATAAAATATAGTGTACAGTTCCACATTTAAGATGGATTATGGTCACGTTTAAAGTAACACATTAAGAGTTATCAGCTTTACACAACATAGAGACTATTTCATCGTTAGAGAAAGTTATGCGAATAATAAGATTTACTTGTTATATTTAAAAGACTAAACAAGATATAGATAATCTGAATCACGAAGTATTAAATTAACAAAGGCCCACACTACTACTTCACGAACCATGGGAAGTCAACATACAAAGAAGAAAGATATATAGTAGTGTTGGTTACTATTAAACAGCCACAAATTTATGTTTATCTCGGGTAAAAACACAATTTCGCTAAAATCCTTTATCATATAATATTATCGTCTAACACAAACTGTGTTAGTTTATCATGTAATACCAACCCCACAACATACCTCCGCAATTGCATACCGATTCGGACATTCTGAATATGAAAATTATTTACTAACATCCAAACACTACTTTCACTAAAACTCAGTAGCGCATGAACGTTTTATATTGACCAAGTGCAAGAGTCGTGTGCAAAATAACCAACAACAAACCATGTGTTATATCTAGCCAATCATAATAAGTAATCATGTCCTAATTAGTATAAAGAATAATATAACAAAATATTTATCATAATTGTTTTGAACGTGACCAAAACAGGTGTTCAATTTGCTGTCTACTATTTGTGATTAAAACACGCGTAACTTCAGATCTTAGGTGTATAAGTTTCTCATTTTTTCCAGCTTCTATTGTTAAACGTAACAAAATATAGTAATATCTCCTGTCCACCCCATCACTGGCAAGTTTGTTGGCTTAAAAGGCTGAAAGTCGAATTTCAATATAAACAACCAAAACAACAATGTAATAAATAAAGCATAGATAACTAATACATAAAAGTAAAAGGGTGAAACTTACTATGTAAGTGTGAAGTGACATTAGCAAAGTCTTAAGAATGAAAACGCACCTCAGATTTACAAATTAGTTAAATAAGAATAATTCAGTTACTAAGGGCTCAATGAATTGGTTATATAAGGATAGTCTATAGTGATACATTAGCTTCATTGTTAATAATATAAAGAATTGATACAGAATTCTGGTTTATATTTAATGGTAAATAGTTTATTAAAATCAATATTTAAGTTTTTTCTCCGACAAAATAATTATTGTAAATTCAAAATGCCAACGCTATCAGCTGTATTAAATACTGATAAACTTGTTATTGCAAACGTTTAATATCAAAACGTCTCCCAAGCTCGAGCACTCTCTTCGACTTACCAGTTTATCACCAAAAAGTGTGAGATATTTTAAAACTCTTCTCAGTTATGTTTATAAAAGAGCGCTACCATTTTCTCTTTTCTTTTTGTTGGAATATCTGGTGTAGGTGTTTTTTCTTTACTCTGACATTTCTATAAAACAATTGCTTATGTTATGGTTGATTTTTGCAGTTCAAACAAGAGAAATAAAAAGTGTTTGTGTCTGTGTATGGACATAGACACACCAGACCACCTGATCTTGTTTATTTGGCCACAGATGTGAAAACTGATATAGATAGGGAGAAATTTAGACCTTTTACGTTTGTTGGTTCTGTGCCTTTGACAAATGTCACTGCTAAACCTATGACCATACGTACTTTACGTGGTAAAGAGAAGCTAAACCATTGTTGTTAGAAGATATACTGCCTTTAAATTCGAGTTCTTCTCACGGAATTAAAGGTAGATATTTTAATTTTCCTCTTTATAACATTTGTTTAACATCAGGCTAATTTTCCGGACCAATTGTGGTTGGAGTAAGACCTACTCTGCCAACTAAGGGTGTATCATTACCGTTGGGAAACGATTTGGCTGGGGAGAATTTTTTGATAAACCCAAGATTGTTAGCAAGGTGACCTCTCTTTGGACTAAGGATGATGTTATTGACGAAGAGAATCCAAAGTAATTACTTTTCACGAATCAAACATAAAAGAGAAATTTAAAATAACATAAACCAGTTACGCAGATGATAATTTATTTCACATTATCTTGGATTTCAAAACTGCTTCACATCGGCGCTGTAAGTTTTCAATGAGTGATTGACTGACATCTTTGTATGAGTAATACAAAAAGATAATCTTCCATGTTTGGCTCGAGATCTTTCATTAATCGGTTTAACTCTGCCCATTAATTCTCATATTTGTAAGATATCTTTTACTGACTCTACAATTGCAGAGAAACTTGTTTGATCACTTTGTAGGCTGACTGTAATAATATGATCTAAAACACTGCAGCAAGTGCACAACAATTTTTTGTGAAAAAATGTTACTGAAAGCGTGAAAAGTTCAGGCACTTACGGAAGTCAGCGTTAATATTTAGATTCGAAATCATATTTTAACAGATCACGTAGAATGCGTTCGAAAAACATATATATTTACATATTTTTATGTTATCTAATAGATGTAACAAATTAGCATTTTTATAGGAGGGGACAATATTTGTTTGCTCACTACCTGTATCTTCAGCTATTGTTTTCTTTTGATATTATGGTAAAAGTTTGTTAAGTTTGTTTTTGAATTTCGAACAAAGCTACTCGAGGTCTATCTGTGCTAGCCGTTCCTAATTTAGCAGTGTAAGACCAGAGGGAAGGCAGCTAGTCATCACCACCCACCTCCAATTCTTGGGCTACTCTTTTACCAACTAATAGTGGGATTGACTGTCATATTATAACGCCCTCACGGCCTATTTATTAAGTCCACAGTGTAATTTTGACTTATTTTTCATGTTTATGTACTTTGTTTGAAACATTTTTTTTTATTATGTTAACAACGATTTCGTTGGTTATGTACTAATTGCCTATGATTGGGATGAAACGTTAAACAAAATAAAACTAAACTTTTAAAAACCTACTTCAGTTTATGTTTAATAATTACATTTCATTTTTCTTACCGTTTAAATCTTTTGTAGACCAAACTTTGAATGTGTAATACGATTAAAATCATTAAACCAAATACTTGACGTAGATATCAATTATGATACATCCCGTTCTGAAACTAACTTTAATAAACTTAGTGATTCTTCAAAGTATGCATAGTTTGAGGGTGGTAATGGAACTTAAACCTTCAGATTTCAAAAATCTAAATCTTTGGATCATTTGTATTGAGAAAAATAATTTGTAACAGTTTCTAATATTCATAATAAGAAGGTACTTTGCTACAAAATTACCATAGAAACGACACTTATTAATTGCAGTTGGTTGGATTTTTGTTTTATCTACCAATACGAAGAGATAAACTTCATGTATGAATTTCAATGTTTAGAATGACTGCAAATATTTAAGATCTTAGAATTATCTGTAAGAGTTTATTAATCAATGCACCAACCAGACTGTCTTCCTGTGTTATAAGTTATTTATTTTCAAACACAAATTAAACGATGTTATAATAAATATTTTAAAACCACATTTTCAGTGAAATATTCGAATATTTTGAAACCACATTTTCAGTGAAACATTTTCTTTGGAATGTGTTAGTCATTTTATTCAATGGCAATAGAGGAACAGTATTCTTTAAAACTACACATGCACCACGCACGAGAGTTTAGTCCTTAAAAAAATATCAGTAGTTCGATGACAAACAACTGATAAAGCTACAGACATTAAATTCCTCTCCTCATTGGTACAACGGTATGTCTTCGGACTGCACCGTCAAAAACCCGTTTCGATACTTTGGTGGGCCGAGTACGGATAGTTCACTGTGTACCTTTTGCTTATTTCCAAACAATCAATCTGACATTAAATTTCCTTGCATGTTCTTCTCATTTATTACACTTACATTCTCTAGTACAAGTGTACAGAAAATCTCTAAAACAGCAAAATAAATGTTAAAATTCATGATGTGTAATTTGTCAATATGTAATACTATTCTCTTTACTTTTTATAAAACGTAATGCAGTTGAAGTTTTGCGTTACCAAACATCACAGTAAACTCTGACCCCTATAGGTTATAATTTCTCTTTTCGTACCTTAATAAAAGTTCGAGGTATACGTAAGATACAATCTGTGCAAGGTTTTTAAATTTTTTTCATAATCACCTATCAAAAACACAAATCACACCGAACAATGTTTCCACTTCCCCTACTATGTTTTCAAAACCCAAACTGTCATTTAGCTGTTTTAGATTTGGAGATCTTCCCAACACAACAAAATACCCAAGAAGTGATTTGGAGTAGGTTTAAAAAGACAAAAACATTTAAGATATGATGGAGGTAAATTTCACACTTTGGCCAATGCACCCGAGTTACGAGGACTTGCTGATTTTGAGAAGAGACTAGATTTCTCAAGTCAAGATTTCAGCAACAAATATTTAGTGAGCGATAGGTTGTTTTAGGCATCTGCCGTATTGTTAACGTTTTCAAAATGTTATGTATATATCTGTAATAGACAGAGGGGATCTAGGAATATAAACCATCTGGAGAGACCTTGTAATCCATGCCGATGTTATACAACTTGCAAATGGAAGAAAGTTCCTATGAGAATGCGATAAAAGCAAGTCCAAGGATTAATTGCCAAAAGTGACTGCGCATGTGTGATCCAAGAAATATTTCCCTATGCCTTCCCAATGAAACTCACACCATCTGTATAGCAACCAGACTGTAGGCTATAGACGAAGCCAGTTGATGTTTGGCGTGAGGTGTTTCTTTGTATAAACCAAGAAGTAAACTGCTCAAAAAATTAAAGGAACAAGTACGTTTTCTTATAAAATTTATCTCCGTGTTCCAAATGTAATAATATCTCTATTTGTAGGTAATTTGCATCATTTCAGTTCCATCTGTATCCACATTTTAGTGTGTGATAAACGGTAAAACATTAAAAAATTAAATATTTTAAAAATGGCCAATATCACCGAAACTGTTATCCCATATGAGACAATACTTTAAACAGTTCACTTGCGTGTGTTTAAGAAATTTTATGGACTTCAGAAAAGAGAATGAATTGTTTGTAAAAGTTTATTTGAAAGAAGTTAAACAAACGTTTAAATAAACATTAATATTGGAAACAATTTAAGAAACAAATAAATAAAACGAATAATCTAGTAAACGAATTAAACTGGAACTAGCCCAAGGGATAGAAGAAACTTCATTCTTTCTTACTGCACGTGCAGGACGTACAACTGCAGGGTTCTCCTTCTGGAAAGGAAATAAGATTAAATGTTATTTTAAAAGTATTATTTACACAAATAAATCATAAGTACCTCTTTGAGAAGTTTTCAATAAACTAGTAAGAGTTTACATACCTGTACACTTGCATCGACTTCCCTCGGTATCGTCTTTTCTCATGCACGAAGTACACTTACATCCGTCTTGCTGGCCGCACGTGCATTTCTCAATACAGGTACACGAAGGATCTGAAGAGATTAGTATGGTATAGAGTTACTTCTATTTTACGTTTTGTTAAATATACATAATGGTACACGAATATATATACACACACACACACACACAATGGTAATGTGAATAAATTAAAAAAGGCTTTAGGATGATATTGTACACTTGATTTCATAAATTAAGTATATTTATAGTAAGAGTCCAGGGAATTTCAGATATTTTGTTACCACGTAATGTTACTGACATTGAATAAGGTTATTTATAATGTAGTATCTATACAGGTATTGGAACAATCATGTACAGCAGTAGTTTTCAAAGGTCCGATTACGAGTTATTCATTATTTGTTTAGCTTAAACAAGACAGTGAAGTTACCTTTTCTGTAGAACTATGTTGTAAAATCAGTCCACTGCAGCACACGCCGCAAGAATTACGAAGCAAAAGCAAAGCAGTTACTAAAACATGTCGTTATTTTATAACATCCCCCAATTAATATTTTAAGCGCGTGTTGGTGTGTAGTAAGGAAACTGTTAATACCTTTACATTTGCAACTCCTATCAGTTTCGTCTTTCTTGTTGCAAGTGGTGCACTTACATCCTCCTTCCTTCCCACACGTGCACTCCTGAGTGCATGTGCACAGTTTATCTTTGAAGAACAGAAAGAGTACAAGTGTTTATAGCTATTACGTTAATTTATAATAGTAATACGTGTACAAAATGATGCAACAAACTATTCAGTTTGAATTTATAAAAAGGGGAGAAGTTCACAAATAAACAGCTCATATTACAATAATGCATGTATTATTAATTCAAGATTTCTCAAATCATACAAAATTAAGTAGTTCAACATATTAACGTTTAATAATGACAATAATAATAAAAATACTCGATTCGAGGCAAAAAGTACATCAGTGGAAGAGAAAAAGCCTAAATAAAAATCATTGTAAAAGTTGTATGTTTAAGGTTAATTATAGTCATGTTTAAAATAAACACAAAGTTTACTTTAAATAAGAACTACATTCTATAGTTAACAGCTTCACACTGCGTAAACACTAGTTGGTGGTTAAATAAATCATCAAATAGCAAGATGTAACTGGCAAGTTTAAGATTAAATAAATAAACTTTAAAACTCTTAAACCACGAAGTATTAAGCAAAGAAAGACCCAAACCAATGCTTCACACAAAATGCGAAGCCAACGTACAAAATACGTAATAGTACTCATTGAACAGCCATTAATGAATATTTATCTGGAGTAAAACACACCTGCAACAAACTTCTGTTACCACACGATATTATTTTTGTACACCAACATCGTGTTTGTTTACCCTATAATACAAACCCCACAACTTACCTCCACATTTACAAATTATATCAGACATTATTAAATTGCATACACCGAAATACTACTTCTATTCAAACTAACAACGCGCTTGAAGTTTTTATATTCACCAAGTACAAGATTCGTGTGCAAAATGAGCAACAACGAACCATGTGTTATTTCTAGCCAATCACAATGAGTAAATATGTCCTAATTAGCATAAAAAATAATATATCCAAATATTTATCATAACTGATTTGAACTTGGCCAGAAAAAGTGCTTCCTCTAATATCTACTCTTTGTGATAAAATACACGTAAATTCAGATATTAGATGTGTCACTTTCTAATGATTTTCCAGCTTCTATTGTTAAACGTAACAGAAAATAATAATACCTCCTGTCCACCCCATCAGTGGCAAGTTTTTAGACTTAACACGCTGAAAGTTCGTGTTCTAATATAAACAAACCAAAACAACAATGTGATGAATGAGGCATAGATAACTAATACACAAAATTAAAATGGTGAAAGCTACTATGTAAGTGTGAAGTGACATTAACAAAGTGTTAGAAATTATAACTCACGTCAAATTTATAAATTAGTCTGATAATAATAATACAGTCAACAAAGTTTCAATGAATTGGTTATATAAGGATAGTCTAGCTTCATTCATAACAATATAAAGAAGCAATACAGAATGCTGGTTTATATTTAATGGCAAATAGTTTATTAAAATCATTATTTATGTTTTTTCTCCGACCAGATAATTATTGTAAATTCAAAATGCCGACACTATCAGGTGTATTAAATACTGATAAACTTATTATTGCAAACTTTTAATATCAAAACGTCTTCTCAGCTCGACCACTCGCTCCTACTTATCAGTTTATCACCAAAAAGTGTGAGATATTTTAAAACTGTTCTCAGTTCTGTTTATAAAAGAGAGCTACCATGTTCTCTTTTATTTTATTGGAATCTTTGGTGTAGGTGGTTTGTTCTTTACTTTGCCATTTCTGTAAAAATTGCTTTTGTTATGTCTGATTGTTGCAGTTGGAACAAGAGAAATCAAAAGGGTTTGTGTCTGTATATGGACATAGATTCACCAGACCACCCGATGTTGTTTCTTTGGCCACAGATGTAAAAACTGATGTAGTTAGGTAGAAATTTAGACTTTTTACGTTTGTTGGTTCTGTGTAATTGGCAAATGTCTCAGCTAAACCCATGCCCATACGTATTTTACGTGATAATGACACAACTAAACCATTATTGTTAGAAGGTATACTGCCTTTAAATTCCAGTTCTGCTACTGATGAGGTAGATTTGTTAACTTTCTTCTTTATAACATTTGTTTAACATCAGACCTATTTTCGAGACCAGTTGTTGTTGGAGTAAGACCTACCAATTGAATGTGTAACATGGCTGTTGGGAAACGATTTGGTTTGGGGAAAGTTGTTGATAAGTCCAAGATGGTTAGCAAGATGACCTCTCTTTCGTCTATGGATGATATTATTGTTGAAGAGAATCCAAAGTAATTACTCTTCAATAATCGAACATAAAAAAGAAATTCAAAATAACAAAAACTAGTTTTGCAGGTGAATATATAGTTGATATTATGTTGGATTTCAGAACTGCTTCACATCGACGTTCTATGTTTTCAATGAGTGATTGACTGACCTCCTTCTTTAAGTAATACAAATAGGTAATCTTCCATGTTTGGCTTGAAATCGTTCATTAATTGGTTTAACTCAACCCATGCATTCTCATATTTGTAAAATATGTTTTAATGACTCCACAGTTGTAGAGAAACTTGTTTGCTTATTTTGTTGGCTTATTGTAATAAGATGATCTAACAAATTGCAGCAAGTGCACAACACTTTTCATGAAAAAATGTAACTAAAATCATGAAAAGTTCAGGCATTTATGAAAGTCAGTTAAAATTAGGATCCGAAATCATATTTGAACAGATCTCGTAGAGTGCGTACGAAAAACACATGGTTTTCATATTCTTATGTTATCTAATAGAAAATGGAACAAATTAACACCATTTTCATGGGAGGGTACAATATTTTTTGCTCGTTCTCCATATGTTTAGCTATTGTTGCTAAATAAGATTTCAGCAACAACTAATGAACGTGCTAATGCTGCTAAAAAGTCTAAAGATGTTCTCATCCTTTGATCAAAGTATTATTGTTGTAATTATTCTTAATACAAATATTAAATAAGAGGTATTTTGTTTTAGGAATCCGTTGTATTGTTGTGTTTCAAAATGTGGTGTATGTAACTGTAATAGGCAGAGGGGGATCTGTAAATACGAACCATCTGAGAAGATCTTGTACACCATGCAGATGTTATACAATTTGTAAATGGTAAGAAATTCCTATGAGACGGCAATAAAAGCAAGTCCAAGGATTATTCGCCAAAGGTGACTGTGCATCTCTTATCCAATACGCTGGACATTTTATAAACTAAGTATTTTCCAACGCTTCATACTGGAACTTCACACTATCTGTATGGCAACCAGATAGCAGGGTACTGACGAAGCCATTTGTCGTTTGCCATAAGGTGTTTCCTTGTCTGCTATAGACAACAATGGCAGCATGTCTACAAACAGCTGGTTTAATTAAGCATAGATATATTGGAGGAAAATCGTAAAATTCTTGAGTTTGATGTGCAAAGATTCTTTCAGAGAGAATGGGTGGAAGTAAACATTACTACCCTAAATCCACTAATTGACCAGCACCCAGTTCAGTAACTAAGTATTTACTTCTACACATCTGGCAATCTCAGCACTTGTATCCAGATTTCTGCTATCTAAATTAACATTTTGTTTTGTTTTTTATATATCTTTTTGAAAGGCAAAGGCCTCAGGCTTCAGTCATTGTTCCTTGCAGATTCCTGCTATACACCTTCACCTACGACAGAAACCAGAATTTAACACTATGGCAACATTGAAGCCTCAGATAGTTGAGGATGCCCATGATTTCTCTATTGAAGGGACATAAATTTGCCGTAGAGAATAAGTAACAGATTTGCTAGTTTTAAATAAATCGTGTGAACAGCCTAACACGAATTCTTTGTGAACCAAGCTTTCAGCAATGGGAAATGAAGTTTCTCATGCCTCCAAGAACACTATGGCCATCTGCCACCTTGGATGGTCAGTATTAGTTCCATAAACTCCAGAACAACTATTTCCTGGTGTTGTGTCCGTACCATATTTGACATTGCCAGTAGATGTGAAGATCAGATAATTAATAAGCTACTGATAAGGAAAAAAATGATATCTGTCGTAGGTGCAATCCAATGTATTTCATTTTAAATTTTGAAATTACCGAGTGTGTAATTTTCAGAAAATTTTCTGGTTATTGTTGTTGTTTTGAATCAAGCACAAAAGCTATACAATGGGCTATCTGTGCTCTGCCCACCACGGGTATCGAAACCCGGTTTTTAGCGTTGTAAGTCCGCAGACATATTGCTGAGCCACTGGGGGTGGGTAAATTTTCTGGAATTTAATTTTAAGAAAATTATCTGGAGGTTCATTTTTATAGGAGATTAATTGTAAAAAAAATACATTGTGTTTAATGTTTAAGAAAATTACTGGGAACTTAATTTTTAAGAAAATTATCTGGAGGTAAATTTGTATATGAGGTTAATTTTAAGTAATGTACTCTGATGTTAATTTAAAAAATACAAGGAAGTAAATTTGAGGAAAATTAAACAAAAGTTAATTTTTAAGTAAATTATCTGGAGGTTAATTTTTATGAAATTTAACCAGAAATTAATTTTTCTATGACCTTAAGTTTTAAAGAAAATTACCTGGATATAGTTTTTGAAATTACCCGGAAGTTAATTTTTAAGAAAATTACCCAAAATTTAAAAATATCTTGAGGTTAATTTTAGATTGTTGTTGTTGTTTTGAGTTAAGCGCAAAGCTTTACAATGGGCTAGTTGTGTTCACCTAGGCTATTGAAACCCGATTTTTAGTGTTGTAAGTCCGCAGACATACCGCTGAGCCACTGAGAGGTGGTTATGTTAAGAAGATTATTTGTAAGCTATTTTGTAAGAAAATTAAATGGCAGTTATTGTTTAAGTTGAGCCTGGCATGGCCTAGCGCGTACGTAATGTACTCTGATGTTAATTTAAAAATACACGGAAGTAAATTTAAGGAAAATCAAACAACAGTTAATTTTTAAGTAAATTATCTGGAGGTTAATTTTAATGAAATTTAGCCAGAAATTAATTTTTCTATGACGTTAAGTTTTAAAGAAAATTACCTGGAAAACGTTTTTGAAATTGCCCGGAAGTTAATTTTTAAGAAAAGTTTTCTGACAAGTATTCTTTCTCTAGATTCAAAGAACAAAATAACCACGTTCACACGTTTTTGAACACTGAAAATCAAATAAACACAACATAACCATAGAAAACCCCAACATACTAAGTCGGGAAACAAATATAAACAAACGCAAAAGCGAAAAAAGCTCAACTTATACAACAAATAAAACCAAAATTAAACCAATATAAAGGAACACATTTATACCTATGCTAACTAATAACCTAACATCCACCTGGAACGCACCCTACAATCCCGTACCCGTTTATACTGTCGTCCCTAAGACGTGTGTCCATCAACGGCCAGTTACAAACTGCCTTTTTCTTAACCTGAAGATAACCTAGGAAGGTCGAAACGTTGTTCTCTGCTTATCAATAAAAGTGATTATACCCATACCAGCCGTTATGAGATTCAAGGATAACTTTAAATTGAAAATGTAAGGAACATACATGAACCTGAAGAATCAGAAGTATCCAGAAAGACAACTGCAAAATACTGGATCCTGAACATATTAACCAAAGTACAACACGTTGTAACAGATGAGAATCCATTAGCAAACATCATCTTTCAGAACAGTTATTGTAAATATTATTTACAATGTAAAATATCATTTAACTTCATCTTGAGCTTATTTACCTTGGTACATTAAAAAAGTGTAAAAAAATAACTACTTTAATGTCTATACGGGCTTGGCATGGCCTTACATTCAGGTCGCTCGACTCGCAATGTATTCAAATCCCTTCACTAAACCTGCTCACCATTTATGACAGTGGAGGAAAGGGTAGCTACCATGCTAGTTCGTTAGTCAAAATTTATCTCGAAAGTTGGTAGTGGGTGTTGTTGACCTTATTCCTTCTATCTGATATATTAGTTCTAACTTCCGTCGGCCAGACATGGCTAAGTGTGTTAAGGCATTCGACTCGTAATTCAAGGGTCGCGGGTTCAAATCCCGGTCGCCCTTTCAGCCGTGAAGACGTTATAATGTTTCCGTCAATCCCACTATTCGTCGGTAAAAGAGTAGCTCAAAAGTTGGCGGTAGGTGGTGATGACTAGCTGCCTTCTCTCTAGTCTTACCCTGCTTAATTAGAAACGGCTAGCGCAGATAGCCCTCGAATAGCTTTGCGCGAAAATTCAAAACAAACATCTAACTTCGAATGGTTAGTTCAGATAACCCTTTATCAGCCTGGAAGGAAAATAATATTAAAAACAATTTCAGTATTTTTTATTTATATGGTATTCCTTTACTTTATTGGATTTTTACCCTTTAACACTCCTACGAAAAGATGTTTCTAGTCCTGATTTCTCCAAGTCCGTTCCCCTGGCTGTGGTTTCACTAGATAGTAGATAGGGACAGTGGGAATCTCGTTAATCCATTCATTAATGGATTTAAATGGCAATTTCATTTGAATACAAAATTATTAACCTAATATTAATAACCTTTCAAGTTGCTCTGGGGCCTATTAGGCCCCACTTTTCGAAGGAGTGTTAAAGAATAAACAAGTATTAATATATTTTATTATTATTTGATATCTAGAGTTAAAACTTTTCGATCTGTAAAAGAAACTACGTTTCCTCTTTAGTGAATAGTTATTATTGTTATTTTGTATAATTATCCAATGTTTTTAACTCCGTCATACTCTTCGAGATCAAGATATCCAAAATAAGTTTTACTCTGTAAATAAGCGTCCTTTAAAAATAACACATTTTCTTTTAAAATTTGTTCTTGCCCTTCAGCTCTTGTCCTGCCATCTATGTTCGATATATAAAAATTATTTTAGTATTTGTTTTTATTTATTTATATAACATTGTTGGTGCGCCTTTAACTTCAGTTGTAAGATTTTTCTTATTTGTATCGAAGTTGTGGTGGACAGTAAACTTTTCTCTTTTACTACCGGGGCCCGGCAAGGCCAAGCGTGTTAAGGCGTTCGACTCGTAATCCGAGGGTTGCGGGTTCGAATCCCCCATCACACCAAACATTCTCGCCCTTTCAGCCGTGGGGGCGTTATAACGTGAGGGTCAATCCAACTATTCGTTGGTAAAATAATAGCCCAAGAGTTGGCAGTGGGTGGTGATGACCAGCTGCCCTCCCTCTAGTCTTACGCTGTTAAATTAGGGACGGCTAGCACAGATAGCCATCGTGTATCTTTGTGCAAATTTCAAAAAAACAATCAATCCCAATCGTAAGGTGTCAGTGTCAGTACAACTTATAGAATTCACTGTATTTCACATTTCGCAAATTATAGAGTGGTAATCAAAGCTCGTACCGATAGGTTATGTTATATAGTTTAAATTAGAAAAGTAAGTGGTGCTTATTATAAAATGCTTAGAACTTGGAATAAAAATATAAAGTATATTATTCACAGGAATGGAGAAGAGGGTCATTTGCTCCTACTTACATTTCACAAAAAATTGCTCGTATCATGATGCACACTTAACATCGTAGTTAAACTAAATATATTTAGTATTTACATTAAAATTAAATTTCTGTTTGCGTTTAAGCATAAACCATTATTTTATTCTGTTGACTTGCAGTGTAAAACCTGTGCCCCTACAAACATGTTTTGTCCCTCTTGAAATAATTCTGTGGGAGCTCATGCAAGTCGGTTTTCTCCAGGTACTCCGGATTAGATGATTAGACCTACAAAACCTAGCCTTCCTGAAAAAAAGGCCTTTGATTAGAATAATCGTTGAAATATTATATTTTTCTATAGATATATATATATAAACACACATGTTTATGTGTATCTATGTACATTGTTATTTTTATGTCATGAATCAAAATTCGTATTCTTCTCCCACGTCTTCCCAACTACGTCATCGAGTTCTTCGTGACGTCCACAACCCCACGCCTCCACGTGTCAAAACATCACCATGCACGTAGCACTCACTCCCTCTCTTCCTCCATTATCGCTCGGCTCTGACGTCTTAAAACTAATATCAGTAATATTTCACGTTCGTCACGCCTCTTTGTTTCTTAGAGGTCTGAAGGCACCAGTTATATAGGCCTGTGAATTTAAACTTCACAAAAGTTGTTTTGTTTTAATAACAAATTTTCCATATTTTAGCTACTCAGGTTTCGAAAATAATATTCATTTTTTCTTCCAGCTATGTATAGAATCCTTAAGTAACAGAAAAAAAAATGAATATTATTTTCGAAACCTGAATAGCTAAAAAGCCAGTGGTGCTTAACATTTTAAGCATAGCAAAATATGACCCAATTTCAATGAAAATGATTCTCTTATGTGAAACGCGGGCCTGGCATGGCCAAGCGCGTAAGGCGTGCGATTCGTAGTCCGAAGGTCGCGGGTTCGCGCCCACGTCGCGCTAAACATGCTCGCCCTCCCAGCCGTGGGGGCGTATAATGTGACGGTCAATCCCACTATTCGTTGGTAAAAGAGTAGCCCAAGAGTTGGCGATGGGTGGTGATGACTAGCTGCCTTCCCTCTAGTCTTACACTGCTAAATTAGGGACGGCCAGCACAGATAGCCCTCGAGTAGCTTTGTGCGAAATTCCAAGTAAAACAAAAAACAAAAACTTATGTAAAACGTACATATGAAATTTTGTGAAAAATTTGTACGCAAAGAAGAATAATTGATATAATAAATGGATTCAGCGTATAAGATTTACTGTAGAACACGTAAATATTTGAAGACAGTTAAACCATTGCAAGCCTGCATTATTATTACTCAAGTATTATTCACCCATCTAACTCATTCATTCTGTATTTACTCATAAGGTCAAAAGAAACTACCGCTTCTGGTTATCTTTCAGATTTCAATGCATTCATTTTCATATTTGGAAAGCCATCAAACCTAATATCTGTCGAGGCTGCATTGGATTGGCATTTTGAGAGCATACTTAGTTCAGGGTCAAAGTCCTTTATTATGTCTTACAACTCTTGAAAATAATTGCATAACACGCACGCGAATTTATTAGTATCTAAAATCATCCTACATTAGTCCTCCAGTGGCTCAGTGGTATGTCTGCGGACTTACAACGCTAAACACCGGGTTTCGATATCCGTGGTGGGTACAGCACAGATAGCCCATTGTGTAGCTTTGTGCTTAATTCAAGACAACAATCATCCTTCATCTGTTTATGACATTCATTATATTGCAGTATTAACTCAAAATAAATGTCTTTATGAAAACGTTAATTCGTGAATGGTAGGGTTACAATTTACCGATGTGTCGAGTGCAGGATCTTTACAAATTAATTAATCTTAACGTTTTGAACCAAAACAGGTTGTTCTTCTTATGTACTTTTACATTTATATTATAAGGCCCACGTAAAATAATTAGTTATTACACGTCTGGAAACTCTTTTCTAAAACACCACACGTAGAAAACCAATTCTAAAAAACGAGCTCCACGTAATAATATATTATTAACACGTCAGCCAACAATTTTTAATACTGTTCTTAATTATATCGTAATTTAGATTGAATATAAGAATGTTTAAAATTTAATGTATATTTTAAAGCCTGTAAAGGCTTAAACGAGTCACGTTATCCTAAGGCAGCCATACCAACGTGGTACTAATATTACTCTTAAAAATACCAATTGCTTCCCTCATAACTCATCCCTCTTTCTAGATGCAACGAACATATTAGTAACATTACTACTTGTAGTACTAGAGACAATATTGTTAAACCCCTTCTTATATCTCCTTGTTTTGGAGTCATTATAAAAGTTCCAGTTATTAAAATTGTATTATTACAATTCATAAAAAACGTCCATTTAAATCTGACTGAAATGCACAATTACGATTTAGTTCAAGTTCCCCTGACTGCATTTAAAGTACAAAGAGTATATATGAGCATATTTTTATCTTTAAACTTAATATATTTAACTTACAAAAGCTATTTTCACCAGAATTTATTTAAATTTCTTTGGTGTATGAAATTATGTCTCAAAAGAAATTTAATACTGTTAGCATCTAAGCGAATATGTCACACGTGGTACCATCGAAAGGTAATCATTGCTTTCTAGTAATAAACATAACAATATATTAAATTAATGAAATTTTCGTTTAACAGCAAACTTATCTCCTTACCAAGTATCAAAGGTGACTGCGTAAGAATGAGTATTCTGTGTGTTGTCTGCCGCCTTTTATTAACATATGAATTTTTAAAAATATGTTATTTGTACAGATAAGTGCACTTTTTTATATAACACTTTGATCAATAAGGCTTTTGAGCTCTAATTACATATTGTAATTTTTAATTTACCTACAGTAGCATCTGTTGTCTTCCCGTGGCAAAAATAGTGACAAGGTCCCTGGTAGTGTGTAAGTGTTTTCTTATACCAAAGCCACATCAGGCAATCTGCTGAGTCCGGTGAGGGGAATCGAATCCCTGATTTTAGCGTTGTAAATCCGTAGACTTATCGCTGTACTAGCGAGGGGCTCACTGGTGGTATGTTTGTTTTAAATTTCGCACAAAGCTACACGAAGGCTATCTGCGTTAGCCGTCCCTAATTTAGCAGTGTAGGAAAGGAAGCTGGTCATCACCACCCACCGCCAACCCTTGGGTTACTCTTTTACCAACGAACAATGAGATTGACTGTCACATTATAACGCCACCACGGCTGAAAGGGAGAGCATGTTTGGTGTGACGGAGATTCGAACCCGCGACCTTCAGATTAAGAGTCCAATGCCTTATCTACCTGGCCATGCCAGGGCCTGGTAACATGTGCAGTTATACGGTTATTAGTTTTCATTCTACTGTTAGCAAGTAAAAATACTAGTCAGGTGACTATAGAGCATGGTATGATCTAGGGGTTATAGGGTGATAAACTTGCAGCCTGAAGGTTTTTGTTTGTGATCGAGCATATTCTTTTTTTCCCACAACTCACGTAAGACTAACAAGCCTATAATTAGTAGGACAAATTTTATACTTCCTACAATGGTTATAAGAAACAGATTTAAGAACTTTAAATTTAATAGTCTGTCAAATAACTTTAAAAATTATAGAAGATCAAGAAATTTGGTTAAACAGGAAATTAGGACTTCAGAAAATATATGTGAAATAAGCATGGGAAAAAATGTGAAAAATTAGACTTACATCAGTTGTGGAAAAGTTTTGGACAGTGTGATGTAAGAGGCTTTGCGAAGCCTAAAATTATATTGGATTGTCAACATGGTTTCACTTTTTGACATTCTATGACAAAGTTATCGTAGGGGAAGGTAAAGGACAGAGGGGTTGTTATATGAGAAGAGGTTATGATGTATGAAATGGTTTTTATCTTGAATAAATAAAGAGTTGTGGGACATCTGACTGAAGTATTTAAGGCTGTAGAATATAGAAAGAATTGAGTATCTACATGTTACAATCATATAAGTATAATCGTGTTATGGTTTGATAATTTTTGTTTCACCTCAGATTTGGTTTTTTTAAATAGGCTGTTTTGAACTGATTTTCTTCTCTGTAGATTTTTATACATGTACAGTCAATAATAAAAGTTTTAAAGTGCTGATTGAGCTGAATATTTGTTGTTCAATGCGTTTTTTGTCGTCGTGTTCTATACGATTTTGTTCAAGTCCTTTCGATCTCTTTCATGAAGCACTATTGTTATTCATGATAAAGTCTGTATATTATTGGACTAAATGAGAACTAAAAACCGCTAAAAATAAAGAGACAGGGCACATTCAACAATATACAGACTTAATACAACAGCATTAAACTAATTCTGCTGTTTTCTTTTTACCTTCGTAGCTTTCTGTTTTTCAACATATGCTTGCATTATTCTATAATTCTCTTTGAAGAAGATACTGTGTATATGTATTACCTTTCTACTGTTTTGAAGAAGATACTATAGGGCGTAAGGCGTGCGACTCGTAATTCGAGGGTCGCGGGTTCGCGCCCGCGTCGCGCTAAACATGCTCGCCCTCCCAGCCGTGGGGGTGTATAATGTGACGGTCAATCCAACTATTCGTTGGTAAAAGAGTAGCCCAAGATTTGGCGGTGGGTGGTGATGACTAGCTGCTTTCCCTCTAGTCTTACACTGCTAAATTAGGGACGGTTAGCACAGATAGCCCTCGAGTAACTTTGTGCGAAATTCCAAAACAAACAAACAAGAAAATACATTTTGTGTGAAGCATTGGTTTACCTTTCTTTGTCGTGATTGAAGAATTTTAATGTTTGTTTATTTGATATTAAACTTTCTAGATAAATCTTGCCATTTATGATTTATTTAATCACCAACTAGTGTTTACGCAGCGAGAAGCTGTTAACTGTAGAATGTATCTCTTATTAAAAGTAAATTCTGTGATTACTTTATGACCATAATTAGCCTTAAAGCCCTCGAGTAGTTTTGTGCGAAATTCCCAAAACAAACAAACAAACAAGAAGATACTATGTATATGTATTACCTTTCTACTGTTTTGTCTGAAGAGGGATAAAGTTTTATTGTAGTTTCATTATTAAAATGGATTTCAAATTTTACATGTTTTAACATGTAATACTAAAATAAAGTTTCTGTAACTAGAATTCTTAGTGTGGTAATACCTCTCGCACACTACGCAAGTGTTCTACAAACTTCAACTCTACAGCCAGTACTTGCTAGTACGTTTGTTATCGAACCCTAATCGAGTGGACTACTTACTGAGCTAACGTACTGGATATTCAATAACCAAGTGCAAAATCGTCTGATAACTTCCCTCTGAATGTTATGTATCTATATCAAAATGTCGTTTTTTATCTGTCTTCTATTCCTCAGTCAACCCATGCTCACACATGATGTTAAGAAATTAGTATTTTTTCGAATTATTTATCCTTCTTAGTTGTTGAGCATACATTAAAAATAAATGTCTCGTCGAGTTTATTAGTTAATTCGTCAACTGTCTTTGAATGATATCAGTTTTGGAGGAATCTTCCCACTCCCATCAGTGGCTTTGAAAAACTATTAATGATGTTGTTGATTGCTCTACAAACTCATATTCTATCTCAGAGCCCGTAATCTGTGAGTTGCGGATTCGAATCCCTATCACACCAAACATGCTCGTCTTTTCAGCCGTGGGGCCGTTATAATGTGACGGTCAATCCCACTATTCGTTGGTAAAAGAGTAGTCAACAGTTGGCGGTGGGTGGTGATGACTAACTGCCTACCCTCTAGTCTTACACTGTAAAACTAGGGACGGCTAGCCCACATAGCCCTCATGTACCTTTGCGCGAAATTCGAAACAAACCAATCCATCTCAATGTCTTTAATGATTAAAAATGACTTATCTTTATTGGTTATTTGATGACAAGTAATTCTGCTGTTTTCTCACTTGTGATTAAGGAGGTGAGATATTTAAAATACTTTTTTATTTATATCGTGTGTGTTTTTGATATTTCAAATCACAGCATAATAGACTTAATAAACTAAACTCTCAAATATGAAACATGTTTTACCAATACACACAGTAGTATGTCTTGCTTATTAAATAAACCTACAGCACACACATAAGTGATAGTTTAGCAATATTTCACCTTCTGTAGTTCAAACTGTGATAATCCAAACAATAACATGTTTTCTGTAGATGTGCTCTACTGGACTCGAACTTCACATACCAAATTTCGAGGCAACTCATCAAGAAATACATGATGTATAAATAACATCCACAATTTTTATTCAGTTTCTTCCTTTTTTTCTGGCTCCGCATAGCCAGGTGGATAAGGCACGCGACTCGTAATCTGAGAGTCAAGTGTTCGAATCCCCAACACACCAAACATGCGTGCCCTTTCAGCCGTGGGGGCGTTATAATGTGACGATAAATCCCACTATTCGTTGGTAAAAGAGTAGCCCAAGAGTTGGCGGTGGGTGATGATGATTAGCTGCCTTCCCTCTAGTTTTACACTGCTAAATTAGGGAACGGCTAGCTCAAATAGCCCTCGTGTAGCTTTGCAAGAAATTCAAAACAAACTAAACCTTTTTTTTTCGCACGAAACTTCATGGAATTGGAATTTTAAACCTGAACATCATTTTATATGCTTGTAAGCTAAACGGTCCAATGAAAATTCCTGAAAATTGAGGAAGTGTCGTCTCTAATTTTGAACTATTGACCAGAGGGTAGCCAACTAGCCATTAGTACGTGCCGGCACAGGGACTTTGTTCAGTTTTTTTTTAAAGAGTAACAGAATCAACTGCCGCTTTTATAACGAACCTACAGTTAATAGTGCGGAATATGTTTAGCGGCATCGTGGCTCGAACCTTAGACCCCTAGCTCGGCGTGTAAGCCACTAAGACATAAGCCACAAGTATCTCACAAACTGTCTTTAATTCTGAATCAGTTTATTCTTCTGGTTACATAATATTCCAAGAACACATTCTACAGTCACATGTCAAAACATAAACTTTTGACTATCTTTTAAATCATTATTTTCTACTGATACTTTCCTGTTATTTTACTTATAGGCAAATAGCAAACGCAGTTCTTATCTGAGTATATTAAAAACCGTAACTCGCTACTATCCTGATGTCGCGAGGTTCTTCTTTGGCCACGCTCACTGCACATAACATGCCATGTCTGTTAATGCTCTGGCCGTCTGCTAACAACAAGGACGCTCATAAACTGTTGTTTCTCTTTGCCTCTGTTGTCCATCTGACCTCTTCGAGGTCTTACTGCCGATAACTGGATGTCCCAGTGGAATAAGAAATATTGTTCTGAAAAATGCTCGACACCCACTTTTGACCTACCTCATGAATATAATTAACTTATCACTTTTAACTGATTACTACCCGGAAACATGGGGGAAAAATCAATAACTACCGTAATACCCATAAAAGAAAACACCAAATCTGGTAACTAACACCCCATCAGTTTGTTAAACTGTCTTGCAAACTAATGAAAAATAATGACCAGCAAACTTTTATCTCCTACTACGCAAACAACTTCCTATCGATCTCCTAAAATAAAACAAGAAAGAAGAGACAAACAATATATCATCTCACGAGATTAACACAATCTATTTACAAATCATTTAATAATAACCAAGCCAACTTAGGAGTACAATAACTACCGTAATACCCATAAGAGAAAACACCAAATCTGGTAACTAACACCCCATCAGTTTGTTAAACTGTCTTGCAAACTAATGAAAATATAATAACCAGCAAACTTTTACTCTCCTACTACGCAAACAACTTCCTATCGATCTCCTAAAATAAAACAAGAAAGAAGAGACAAACAATATATCATCTCACGAGATTAACACAATCTATTTACAAATCATTTAATAATAACCAAGCCAACATAGGAGTATTCTCAGACATTAATAAACTTTTGACAGTGTATAGCACAATACTATCAAGTTCAAACTGAAACAATTTTATATTAATGAGACCATAATCTGATAAATAACCAGTTTCCTATTCTATAGAAAAGTCTGGAGTATAACAAGAACTAGTTATATATATAATATTTGTTAATAACTTATCAATCCGCAATTTAACATATACATATCTCTCCCAATATGCCGACCATATAGCCGTCTGGAACATATCTAGATACCCGCTAAAGCTACTGATAGAGAAAAAACAAAAATCACAAATTCTAATTCTAGAATGGTTCAAGAAATGACAAGTTATATTAAACCCAACCAAAATACCGTCAATCACCCTTAAAATAAACAAAACAAACGAAATCACGTGAGATATCTGAGTGAGAAAACGAAATAAATATGAACAGTGATAGTAAATTTCTTGGTATCACTTTTAACACACGTCTCTCTTACAGGGAACAAACAAAACATACGAGTACGCTCTTCGGAAAGCAATCGTATCAATTAAAATGAAACCCAAGACTCAAATCGAAACCCAACAGAATCGTTGTACAAAATTTGCTTTGAAATATAGTTACGCATCTTGATAAAATATAATGGTAGCCAATACATGAAACTGATGAATGTTTTATTTCCTCTAGCAAGGGACAGTGTCACAACTATTCCTGAACCGTGTCATCGTGAGAGTTAATGTCTTTCCTATACGGGAGGGGGGGGAAGGACAACTGCTCGATGTCGTGTATTTACATAATACATGTGAGACGGATAAACAACCACTGCAGACAAATAACCTTTCGTCACTTCAGAAGCGTCCTAGATTGATGTATGCATACACTACAATGTACATAACGTCAGTCTCTGTAAAGAAACAGGGCATTTTCAACTTACAGTACAATAGTTGAGAAATACTTTTGTGTGCTAACGACGTTATTACAGGAGTTCTACTTTGTAAAAATTACTACTGTCAACCAGAAAAGGAAAATATAAATTCATGTGAATTCACAAATTGCGAGAAATACAAACAACGATATGGGGTGTTTCAGTTGAATTCATAAACTGTGCAATAAACGTGGTCGAAATATTCGCATATTTGGCACAAAAATAAAATCGTTATTATTAATACTGAATACAAAACACACTTATCGCTGCCAAACTGAAAAATGTGTGTTATATTAAACATCTACCTATTTAATTTGTACAATGAAACTGTGGGCATCGTGAACCCGTATATACACGAGAGTAGAGTCGATTGGACTTCCTACACTTTGCTAGGCCCCGCATGGCCAGGTGGTTAAGGCACGAGACTCGTAATCTGAGGGTCGCGGATTCGAATCCTTGTCACACCAAACATGCTCGCTCTTTCAGCTGTGGTGGCGTTATTATGTGACGGCCAATCTCACTATTCGTCGGTAAAAAAGTAGCCCAAGAGTTGTCGGTGGGTGGTGATAACTAGCTGCCTTCCTTCTAGTTTTACACTGCTAAATTAGGGACGGGTAGCGCCGTCGTGTAGCTTTGCGCGAAATTCAAAAACAAACCAAACCAAACATTTTGCTGTAAAAATTATGTGTAACTGCTTAATTTAACTTTTCCTACGTGGTCTATATTCTTTTAATGAAGTATTAGCTTTTCATTTTTACTTGAAAGTGTCGCATGCAATGGTTTCTGTCGACGCTTTGTAATTGGATGTCCGAATTTGTATTACTGCTGTAAAGTTTTGTTGGACGGATTCTTTACAGTAGGTGTCAGTGACTCATTGGCGATTAATTTGAGCAATAAAAACCAGCTATCCAGAAGAATAGGGCATGCTAAAATATTAATTCAGTAGTGCATACATGTACGAATATGATAGCCAATGACTGGAATAGCTAATGTACTATTCTTTACAGAATTGTTTAAGTTGGTAATGTAATTTAACAATTAATAACTACTCCGCATGTAGATAACATAGTACTTTGCTATAATAAAACATACATATTTATGCTAATTTAATCATAGCTCCCTATGCAGTGTAACAACAGGGTGATGATCTGTTAACTTTTCATTAAATGTTTATTGATTTTATGTGAACACGCATGCGGTTGTTTAAGCCATATTTCATGCATAATAGCTTTCAGAATTAATCTCGTAGCACCTTTTCTTACAAATTTGCTGTGGGGAGGTATATTTCAGACCTCCGTAGTATCAGCATGCTTTGCATGTTGGTTGTGTTTCGCACAATATATGTTGGCTTTTAACATCACAAGTTGGAACCCCCCCTTTCAAACATTTTGAGTATTGACTTGATGGACGATTTATTAAAACAATGAACAATTTTAGCAGACATCTGTAGAAAGATGTATAATTCGTCATTTCACCTGGAAACCTTACCAAAGCATGTATAATGACAAACTATAAAATCACATTGCTATTAATAGCATCTGTAACCATATATCAGTTGATATTACTCATTCTTGTACTTTAATAACTTCCACAGGTGACTTAAAATGTTGTGTATGAGGTTATTGATGTAATCCACCGTGACTTCATTCAAACTTGTGATTAGAAGGCGCTGAAACTCAGCTACAATAACAGGATTAAGGTCATGGTTAGCAATTTTCCAACTCAGTTCTTCCCCAAATTTCTTAATGGAGTTACAATATAAGACTTTGCTGGCCGAGACAATCTTTTAACACCTTCCTGGTCGTGATAATCCTGCACAACGTGCACTATGAGTAGTGGCATTGTTCTCCTGAAACACAAAGTTATTGTAAAATCTCAGAAATAACATATGAATGTGATACCTGTAGGAAGCGCCATTGTTGTTTCCCTGGAGGATATGAAGAGCAATTTTTCCACAGTAACGAATAGCTGCCCAAACATGTAGTGCATCACCAACTGTTTGTTCCCTGTGGAAAAAATAGTCTTCTTCATCTGTTCTTCTGGCAAACAACAAAAATTGTTAACCTGACTATAAACATGGTCATCTCAGGCAGTAGTTTATGATGGCGTCTACCAGCAGACTTTCCTGGCATAACATTTCCTGTAGTCCGATGACACTGGGAGTACCCTAGTGTCCTGACAATGTTCATTTGTTTCACACTGTTTCTGGACACTCGAACAACTTGACACGCGAAAACTTCTGTCATATAACGAGGCATGATATAAAAGCGTTGACCTCTTGCTAAAAAGATTATACCAAAAGAACATCCTTTTATACAAACAGGTGTGTGTGTATGTTATGACAAGCAACTGCTCAAAACGTCTTATACTGGCCATAAAATAACTACAACATACCTGTCTGATTATACGCTACCTTCTATGCTACTACTCAGGTATTTATTCCATAACTACGCCATGAATGTTTTCACTTTATTTTGAACTTTTATATTTTTGACTTGTCAAAACTGTTTTTTTTAATTCGCCACTCGTAATATTTGGAATATTCTTGAACTTTTCAGAAAGGATTTGAATGATATCAAACGTGGTTTAGACGAGACTAGGTTAAACCGCGGATTGGTTAATGAGTCTGTTACGCTAATGAATTAATTATTGAGTTAGCGATTTTTTGTTCTGTTTGTCTGTTACTTCAGTGCAATAGAAACACAGATACAAGAAATACGGTAAATAAAGAAAATTGGAAAGTGTGTAACTGTTTAGTGTTATTTGTGAAGTTGGACCTATTGTTAGTTCGTGCAATCTTATAAATGCTGAACTTGCAGTCGATGAAAGAAAACGCTTTCGTTATCGTTAATTTGACAACACATTGTATTGTTTTTACCAAGTAATCTGATAAAAAAAAAAACCCTAACAATAGAAACTGTTGCAACAGTATTATTATGTGATTATTCGGAAACTAAAATTGCTGAATAATACTGAATAAACATATCAACCTGATTTAAAAGTTGTTTGTATTTTTCATATATCAGATTGAGCATGGCAGAAAGGGAATATTTTTCTGTCATACCCGATTTTCAAATAATGAACTTATCATAAGTAGGGACTATTCTTCCTCTGGATTTGTTTCATAAATAAAGACTGCTTCTTCTTCTAGTGATAACATCAATTAGTACCTTCCATTTGTTTTTATGTGTTTCATTTGCGTTGTTTTGTTAATTTACTGTATGCTTTTTGAGCGTAAATATGCACAATAGGATAGCTGAGCCGTGTAACTCCAGAATCGAACTTTAGCATTATAACTCCTTACATCAACCGTGAAGCTTTTAAGCACAGAAAAATGAAATATTCTCTGGTGGTGTAAAGTATCAGCTTTGATGAAAGATTGATATAACTGCTATTACACTGGTTTTAAATGTATAGATTTGTTGCAACACTTTTGTAATTTATGTCTGTATCTAATTTGTTTCCTCTTTTCCTTCATTCATTAGTTTAAGACTTAGACAAAACAAGTTACCCAAAATAGCATTATTGAATTAGCAATCAAATGTGCACTAAATAAACAAATTTGTATTTGACTTTACTGTCACACCTTTGTCAACTGTTTGAACATAGCGACATATCAGGTGTGTTGCGGGGGTATTACTAAAATACGGAGTCATTCAATCTTGGCACCGCGAGCTATCAAGCTTTGATATTTTCATTCAAAGCGTGCTATTCATCACAACAGAACAGCTATTAAGTCGTACTTAACGTTTTCGCGAACAATCTCTCGCGTGCAACGCATACTAACAGTTCTCTATTGTCTTCCTATCTCTAGTCTCACAGCATAATACTTGCAAAAGGTTTCTATGGTTACTGAAACCGTAAACAAACCAACAAGGTCTGCTTTCACGCGGTGCGGAAAATGTTGGGAATGACCAACAGTTGCATCTTTGATCGGCTTTTTGACAAATCGACCAGGTTCCTAGATTCTCTGATACTAGAGTTGAAAACTGGTAAAAATCCTTGTATAAATAAGTCTCCTGCAGAACAGGAAAGACGCCGAATCACATCAAATGAAACTACTTTCCGTATGCCATTAAACTGTAACACTTACAATAACCATAGTTTTAAAGATTTTCCATGTTGATGTCTCTTTTGTAAAGTTCTGCCATGCACTGACTAAACAGATTCTCAAAAAAATGGTGTTTAGCTTACGAGAATAAAAATTTATGAACACCGTTTTTTTTGGAATGTATTCAATCTTTAGAACACAGGTAAGCATTTGCAATGAGCATGGTTTACAAAACTGTAATCTTTAAAACATAAAGAAACATATAAACGAACATTGTTTGATAAATTATCCACGTTTTAAAAATTAAGAAATTGGTATAATAAACATTATCTCAAAAAAAGTGTTTTTGGATATACGTGCAAAACTACTTCAAAATTCCTGGATAAAGTAGACGGAGAGCAGCTTGTCAATAGTACCAGTCACCAACGTTTGAACTATTCTTGTCTAATTGAATTATGGGATATATATGTCGTCCCTATAACGCACTCATGGTTCTAAAGGAGGTAGCATCTTCTTTCTCTTTTTTTTTTTTTTGGTAACTTGATGTAAACGCCTGACCTGTAGAAGTAAAGTAGGACAAGCTAATCACTATACAACGCTTGGTCTTTTGAAAAAGTCCTTCAATTTTTAGAAAATGGAGTAAGTATAATAAATGTATTTTAAAAAACTCAATTATTTTGAAAAGGAAACAACAGTGTCTGGGTTTTATGTATATGTAGTTTGGGCTGAGACTCTTCTACAATAGGTGTCTGTGACTTGTTAGCGATAAATTTTAAAATAAACAGACAGAACACAAACCACTTGTTTTAAAATAATATATTCAAAACAAGTCAAATGTACGTACAATTTTTTTACACTAGAGAAAATCACGGCTGTATCTAAAATTCTACATAATTCTCTATTCTAGTCAAAAATCCACACAAGCTGATTCAACTATTTTATAATCCGATTGACAAGACGAACTATTTTTTTCTCTACACTTATCGCAATAATATCAGTTACGATACCTCGTGAGTTACCACAGTTGTCTCCTCTCCGTCGAACTCCACACAGATGGGTTCAATTACTTTAGAAGATTCTTTGACAAGGCAAATTATTCTCCTTATATTTAGTAAACTGTGAAACTCATGTTAAAATCTCTCCCGTTACAGTTAATTACTCGCATACCGGTTAATTTCACGTTTTTAACATTTTTTGACTAAACTTTACTGCAATTTTTTCTACTTTACTTACTTGCATTCGCTTGGCTGTCTATATATATATATCGTCTTCATTGAGGCCTCGAACTTTCTATAAATTATACGAGTGACGATATAATGTAACAACACTCACTTAAGGTAATGAGAAAAATTCAAGAAACAATGGCATCTACAATATTATTAAAACCTATACAAGCATATAATTGCAAACACAATGTTCGACTTGTACATAGTTCCGTAAAGAAATTTGTCACAACCAACGTTTATAAAACAATCAATTTTCAACATTCCTATCATGAAAACTAAACATTCATTAAATGTTAATTAATAAAATAAATTAAGTAATAACATATTAAACAGTCTTGTATATTTAACAAACAGGTCAAGTGAAAGTGAATTGAAAAAATAAGTTATTTTAGACAAAAAGGAACAGGTTTAGTGAACGTGATTTGAAAACTTAGTTATTTAAAACATGAAACAACAGGTATGGTGAACGTAGGTTTGGAAAAATAAATTACTTAAGACAAAAAGCAACAGGTATAGTGAATGTGATTTTAAAATCTCAGTTATTGAAAACAAGAAGCAAGAGGTATAATGAACGTGATTTGAAAAACTCGTCCATTATTTACAAGATTATTAAACCTAGATAACGAACACGATTTGAAAAATTCTTCAAATTTTTAGAGCATGTACAGTTACCATGGTTAAAAAAGGTTAGTCATTTTCTTAAAAGCAATAATAAACTGTCTATTTAATTTTGTTAAACAAGTGTTCAACCCTTATATCATAAAGAACAATATATAATAAACACGATTTAGAAAATTATTTTTATTATTGACATGTACATTGGAACAAAGATACATCTTTGTATATATAGGTATAGTTTGTAATTAAAACCAGAGTGACCGCATGCCTCCTGACAAAGTTTGTTTAACAAGGATTCCAAACAAACATTATTAATTTAAAACTTCTACTCTATTGCATAAATATTATTTTTCATCGCAAGAATTAGACGTTCATTAACAAATATTAAGAAAATAGATAAATCAACGGGCGTTTGAAATAAGTAAACTTTGAGATAAATTGATAAGTAAGTGATCGAGGTTCAATTTTGAGTTTCATGTAGTAGTTTACTCGTCTGAATACACTGTATGTTCTATTTCATTGAAAATTGCCTTCTCTTAAAAAAACAAAACAAAAACAATGGATATTATCACACCACACAATATGTATGTTATCACATCACGCAATATGAGTTTTAACACATTACACAGTTTTTAGACGCTGAACACATAAACCGTGAGACATCTGTGTCTCTATCAGACCGATGTCGAAACTTCGAATATTTTTCGTTACTTTATTTTTCCTGAGTTAACATACTTGGAGGACCAATAAATAATATCTAGTATATTTGTGAACCTTATCCCAGCACTGAAGCTATTTTAAGCCTGTATTTATCTTACTTCGTGCTAATTAATATAATAGTTTATTTAAAGTTTATATAGTCTTAAGAGATTTCAGAGCTAAAGCCTAAAGGATTTTATCACAGAGTAGAAGACCACGTGTTTGTTTATTTCTGTATGATATTTGTGAAAGATATCATCGTACGTAACACGTACTTTTATATTAATTAACCTCAGGCAATATTTCACCCTCTTACTCACAATCAACGTGCTCGATATTGTTATATGTTGTTGAAATACTAGGTTGTCAGATCTCTTTTGCAGTAATTTAATAAAAATATTGATTATATCTGGTAAATATCTGATCTTGTTTCTTGAACCATTACAAATACGTGGAAAATCTCCCGAATTAAGCTTATTTAGAAAACATAAATAGAATTTTTTACTTTATTGATACCATGTTTGATCATGAAATGCGTGCTTTGCGTGGAGAGAAATCAGTAACTATTGATCTCCTGACATGCTTTTCATATTTTTATCGAATCTTTGTATTTGTCAAATTCTTCAATCTATTTTTATCGCGTAAATTATGTAACACCGAATCCAAACTTGTATTTTAGGAATAGTTCGTAATATTAAAATTATTGGTTATTATTAGATTTCGTTGAAGATATGACCTGTAATATTGTAATAATGTTAATCGTGGTGAGTTTTAGTAGCTAAACAATTTAAATATCTAAAGGAGAGGTTTGAAATGTTTGTTAACAGGACACAATTTCGAATTTATTAACATTGAGCAAACATAAAAAATGAATGTAAAATATTTGAAAACTGAATGTGTTGAGTTTGTGAACGACAAATGAAACAACATTTTCTATAAACTGTGGATCAGCTTTAAGAATGAAGGTTTATAATGCTAAATACGGGGTTCGATCCTTATAGTTGGCACAAAATAGACAGCGTATTGTGCAGTTTTGGGCGTAACAGCAAAACAACAAATAAATAAACAAAAAACTTTTCAAACAATTAGCTTAAAACGACATTTTAAATATTTATATATTTATCGTGATTTAGTTTTAATATCAATAACATAAAATAAGCTCCAGTGTTACAATAATTCTCAACTATATCAGTTTCTATTAAGGGGTTGGAGATTCTAGTAGATTTGTTGAAACGGAAGTCCAGTTCACTTAATGCTAGCAAAACCTTCGACAATGTGTTCGATAACTTGTACAAGCTATGTTGACGGGCCAGTGTTCACTGGAGATGTGAAATACTAAACTTTCACTTATGCTAGTTTCTACTGTACCCATGACACTTTTTGGTATCATTATTTCCTATATAATAATAATAATAATAATAATAATAATAAATTTATTAAGCAATAAATTAGACACAAAAAATCAAATATCAATATAAAACCATCAACAAAGAGTTAACTCGTCCTGTGATGGTTAAACACATAATAATGTAAAATCAAAACTTACAAAATCAATATAAAGTTCCCAGAATATTATCATCAGTATTTAAGATCCATTGTTTTAAGTATTTCTTTTGATTAACACGATTAATAGAAGATCTTATACTATAAGGAATAAAATTATGAATACGAGGTGCCAAATAAAGATATTGATGAAGTGTAACTGTTTTACGTGGTGTGGGTACATTAATTGGAAAAAAAGATTGAAGTCGTGTAAAATATGAAGTGACTTTAAAAGGCCTATTAAAAGAAACATGCAATGTAGATAAAGCTAAAAAATATAAATAAAGTTTATCATATGAAAGAGGGGAGTTAAATTTACTGAAATCGGTATCAAGCCTATGAGTAAAAATAAGAGAGAAAACACTTTTGCAACTTGTGAATAGGAATTAAAAAAGTCTTATATGTGCCACCCAAATTGAAATACAATATTGTAAGAAAGATTGAAAGAGAGCATAATATACAATTAACAAAATATGATAAGGAGCACAATGACTAAGTTCAAAATTAGCATAGAACTATATTTTAATTTATTAACTAAAGAATTAATATGAAATTGCCAATTTAATTTTCGATCTAAAATAATTCCTAAATATTTAACAGAGGAAACTTGAGTCAATTTGGGACACTTACAATTAGGGTAAGTATAACAATCACTAGAATGATAAAAAATAGAAGGAAAAGCTGGAATGACACCATAAAGGTTAAACTGAAGAAGAAAAGATTTAGATATATTTAAGGATAAGTCATTACAGAAAAGCCAATTTTAATTTTATTAAGATCACTAGAAATAATGGCTTCATTAATTAGATTTGGCTTACTATAAACAACAGCAATATCATCGGCATAGGCTTGGATATCTCCAAAAACTGTTGGTAAAGAATATCATTTATATAAATGAGAAATAATAAAGGGCCCAGAACAGAACCTTGTGGTACTCAACATTAATTGTAAGCCAATCACTATAATTATTATGGATACAAACTGATTGCTTTCTATTGTGAAAGTAAGAAAAAACCAATCAAAAACAATGCCTCTAAAACCATAATAAGATAATTTATTTAACAATATTTTATGATTAACAGAATCAAAAGCTTTGGCTAAGTCAAGAAAAACAGCAATTGGATGAAGATCAGAATCCAAAGCTTCTGTAATACTTCCACAAGTTTAGCAACAGCAACCTCCGTTCCAAGCCCAGGCCGAAAGCCAAATTGAGAAGGAGACAAAACTGAATGTCTATCAAGAAATGATAAAATTCTAATCTTCATAGATTTTTCAAATAGTTTAGAGAAATGTATTAATAAGGAAATAGGTCTATAATTCGTAAAATCAGAAATATTACCAGATTTATAAATAGGAATGACCAATGATAACTTTAAAGCATTAGGAAACTTCCCTTGAGTAAAAGATAAATTAATTAAAAGTCAAAATTGGTGCAAAAGATTAGCATTAGCTTTCAAAATCTTAACCGAAACACCATCTACACCATTAGAAGCTGAATTTGATAAGGAGAAAATATTATTCATAGTTTCAGATACAGTAACAGGATATAGGTAACAAGAAGAAGAAGGAGCAGGAGGCATGCCCTGAGAACAAAATTTAGGATTGGAGCAAGTAGATTTAGCAACATTAACAAAAAATAATTCAAATCAGATAAATCAGTAGTACCAAAATTACAAAATTTCTTTTTTTTTTTTTTAACATCAATAATAGAGTTAACAATATTCCAATTCTGTTTAATAGTTTTAGCATTCTTAAACAGGTTATGATAATAAGTCCATTTAGTCTTACGGGTCAAGCTAACAACATAATTCCTTAAACACTTAAATCTAATCTTTAGATAAATATCATCAGGAAATTGATGTACTTTCTTTTTAACTTATCTCTTTTAATCATTAACAAAACCAATTCACTGGTAATCCATGGCTTAATTTTTCTAAACTTTCGTGACACAGAAACAGTAGTAGTACAACTTTGAATACAATCAGTTAACACTTCAGCAAAATTATCATAAGCAACATTAACATCAGAACAATTCATAACACAGGACCAATCTGAAAAATTCAAACAAGAACTCAATTCATTAAACTTAATCTTTTGAACATTTGAGACATGTTCTAGATCCGATAAAATGTCTATACATAAAACAATTGGAAAATGATCGGTCAAAAACTCTCAACAATATAAGAATAACAATTTTTAATAGTATTTCCATTAATTAAAAAATGATCAATACAAGAATTAGTAACATTGGTTATCCGTGTAGGAGAAGAAATAATAATACGAAGATTGTTCTCAGACAAAACTTAAAATATGCATTTTTATAACAAACATCATCAAATGCCAAAACATCTATATTAAAATCACCAACAAGTATATTAATATCATATTTGTATAAATTCAATTCTAATGAAAGCTCATCAATAAATTTCAATACAGGCAATCTAGGAGATCGATAAACAACAAAGAGATTAAATTTCTTATTTTGAATCATACAAAATAAAATTAAAGCATCAGACTTAATGTACTGCACTTCTTTTATCATAGTCAGTATCTCAAATTTAACAAAAACTGCCACTCCACTAGCCTTATTTAGACCAGAAGATGAAGAATAAAAGGAGTAACCTGGAATCGAAAAGGAAACAAATCCATCCTCAACAAACCAAGTTTCAGAAAAAGCTATTATATGAAATTTAACAACGCTTGATTGTAAAAAAACAAGAAATTGGTCAAAATTTTGAGTAAGATTAAATATTCACAAGTTGAACTAACAAACACACTCAATAACATAGTAATAAATCATAATATAGTCAGGTAAAAAAGTGGGGAACATACCCCCCCTTTTTCTATTCATATTGTCACTTGTTCTCCAGTTGCAATAAAAAGTGGGTCGATTTATTCACATTTTTTTACTTGTATGGATTATCCACTTTTAAGTTACATCTTTCAGGGTTTCACCTTCTATACAACTTAACTCTTTCTTTGATATTACGTCTTTCTGTGGTCGAATTCTTTATCTTAATTGAGTTGAATCTATACAAATAAAATACCAACATTAGATATTTTTATTGCCTTTCTTCAAATAAACAATTGAAGGAGATCTATTTTCTTTTATTCGGGTTTATGGCATTTCTCCATGTTCCCATGACAACAAAGGTTTTCACGGATTAAGCACTAGAAAAGACTGGAAGAAAGAGTGCGCGCTTATTTGAAGACTCTATGACCATAAATATACAATAATATTATTTATAACTTTCTTTTCTTCTAGTTCACGTGATTGACAGGTAATCTCGGCTTTCTGAGAAACCAAGGGGCGTAACATACCAGCCCATAAAAAAAAACAACAACGAAAATCTACGCGTGCGCAGGAAACCGCGTTATCTATTTGCCTTAGGATTCAAACAATTTCCATCGCTATACGTTTGGAGTATCTATGCGTCGGATCATCTGCGTGCTGGTTGGTTAGTATGAACGATTGCAGTTCGCCTATCAGAACTAGCTGTTTTCATACATCCAGTTTGTTAGTGGAATTTTGTTGAAGGTTTACGATTATGAGACTCAAACCCAAAGCTCGAAAACATCTCCAACGTAAGTGTTATATTATTCAGGTTAACGTACGCGATTTATAACGTTTATTGCTTACCCTAGTCTTCAACTATCTGCCTTAATCTTATTTCATTGTTTTTTATTCTATATCAAAGTATGTTCAGCCAACAATGAATGACAGGAATAAATAGTTAGAGTGAAAATTATTAAAGCTAACATTTCTTGCCTCTCCAGTGGCCAAGCCGTCTTAGACTTATTCTGGTTGTTTTCTATATCAAAAACTCTAGCTTTGTAATAATTTTAACTTCAGTATCCGATTAGATAACTGGAAGACAGCTACAGGTAAGCCCCTCTGATGCGCTTCCTTTTATGTAAGTACACGTTTTTCCACACAAAGTATTAGTATCAAATCATTAGTTTTCGAGAAATCAGTCTTGACCTACCAGACCTTTTATTATGTTTGGTATATAAACAAAGGATGTAAGGTCTACATGTATTCATGAACCGTAAAATGGATATACAATCATAATATGTAAGGAGCATATATAATTATGAAGTGTAAGAATAATATACAATCATGAGTTGAAGAAACATATATAATCACGAAGTGTTAGGTTAATATAAGAACACGAGTTTTAAGGTGCATATATAATCATGAAGTGTAAGGATAATATACAATCATAAGTTGTAAGGAGCGTATATAATTATGAAGTATAAGGATAATACACAATCTGAGTTCAAGGAGGATATATAATCATGAAGTGTAAAGTTAATATATGAACACGAATTGTAAGGTGCATATAGAATCATGAATTTATGAGCCTTGATAATATAAAAAAAGAAAACCAAGTTTTATGTTAAAAACATTAACTAAAGAATGGCACTTAAAATAACACGGGTAGAATACAATTATTTAAAGATATGAATTGTTACAACAAAATATTGCAAAAAAATTAAGTCCTTACGGTTTATAAAACAATAACTACATGTTGCGTTCCTACCAATGGAATACTAAGATAAGGAACGTTCTTTTAAAATTAATTGGGGATAATTAATATAGTAAGAGAGCAGTACGTAGTAAATACCAGAAATACGAAGAGAGATTGATAGTGATGCGTACAAGTCATGAGGGTTTTGTGTAAATGCAGTTCTTTATTTATTTCATTTTTCGAAAGAAAAAGGCAGTAATCTGTCTGTTTACAGATTCTTAATGAAAACTGAAACTTTATGAGGTGGCAGGTAGAAATAATTCGTCTATGTTAACAATAAATGAAATGCATAACTTTGAGGTTTCTCATATGTAGGCCATCAGTTTTAATATTGAGAAAGAATAGCTAAATCAGCATTAGGAAGCAAAATATATAAGAGGATAATGCGGTAGGCTATCTTGAATATTAATATAAGGATATAATAGTTATTTCATCCATTAGGAAAAAAATGATAGAGTCAAAAAAGAACACTGTATATCATTTTTAATATTAATGTGAAAAATGAATAGTTAAACCAGCTATTAGGAAACCAAAAAAGTAGAATAATAAAGCAGTCTTTTAACTAGAATGTTAACATGAAAAAGCAAAATTAACTATATCAGCCAATAAGAAATAACGCTTAAGCGTTATAGGGTGATTTGAATATTAGTATGAAAAAAAAAAGAGTTATTTCACACATTAGGATGCAAAAGAAATAATAATATCAAAGCAGCAATCCGATATAATTGTAAATGTGAAGAAAGAATAGATTTATAAGGCATTAAAATTGGAAAGAATTAAAAGTGGTAAAAAGAGTAAGCGAAACGAAAGGATTAACAGGGTTATTGTCATCTAAATGTTAATCTAAAAATAATATCTATATTACTCGTTAGGATACAAACACGTGAAAGGGCAAAAGCAGTACTTTACAATGAATGTTAACTTCAAGATAAATGTCCATATCAACCATTAAGAGATAAGAGGAGTAAGGACGGATAAAAATGGCAGGCAATCATCAATGTTGTTGTGAATAAATTAAAGCTGTATCAGCCATTATGAGAAATAAGGTGTAAGAGATTAAAAGCATTAAGCTAAGTAGAATATTAATATGAAGAAATAATCGTTACATCGACCTTTAGGATATGAAATCTGTAAGAGGTTAAAGGCAGTAGTTGAACTTATTGATAATGTGTAGAAGGTATATCATCCATTAGGAGACAGAAGTTGAATGAGGTTAAAGGCAGCAGGATTACGTGGAAGTTACTATAAATAAAGAAAGGGCCTGGCATGGCCAAGTGGGTTAAGGCGTTCGACTCGTAATCTGAGGGTCGCGTGTTCGAATTCCCGAACATGCTCGCCCTTTCAATCGTGGGGACGTTATAATGTGACGCTCAATCCCACTATTCATTGGTAAAAGAGTAGCCCAAGAGTTGGCGGTGGGTGGTGATCACTAGCTGCCTTTTCTCTAGTCTTACACTGCTAAATTAACGACGGCTATCGCCGCTAGCTCTCATGTAGATTTGCGCGAAATTCAAAAACAAACAAACATTCATTAAAAGGCAAAAGGCGTAAGAGCTTAAAAGCTGTAACCGTCTCAAATTTTAATGTAAAGACATAATAACTACATCACTTAATAGGGGAACAAAGAAGTAACATGAAAAATGTAGGAGGTCATGTTGAATGTTAGTCTGAAGAAGAAATAGTTATATCACCCATCTAGTGCCGTAGATCATCTTGAATGTTAGTGTGAAATAAATTTGTTATATCAGCTCTGTCTACCCAAGAGACGACAAACTTGTTTTCGAATTAGCAGTAAGGATATTTGATTAAACTCGTACATCTTAACCGTTGATTTTTCTGCTTCTTACACATCTGAAATTGTAACCGATTGTTTGTGGAAAACCGAAATAATAAAGTAGAAGAAAATAAATCTCGATTTAATATATTCACACACAACATATATATAGATTAAGCCTTATTTTATCAGTCTAACAACTATGTAACTCCTTCTAATGTACATAGAGGAAAATGTAGAGGTTCTATTATTGAATCTTTCAATTTCTCTTACGATTAGAATAATCAATCAGGTTTAGTTGGATCAATATAACTTCGCTAATCGATCTACTGAACTGATGAACTTTGAACTTTCCTTGACCTTTTCGTGCTATGTAGATCTGTGGAATAAAGTGTATGGGGTAGAGAATCTTCAAAAATCTAGTATCTAGTGCAATATCTTAAAAATAAAAATGCAATGTATTTTTCGAATGAAAAGCAGAAACTGAAAAATTTTATCTTTGCTGAAAACAACTTATACAGACAAGAATAATGATAGTGTTTACATGAGAGAAAACACTTTAACTTAGCATCTAATAATACTTATTATATAAAAAAAACAATTAAATTGAACAAGTTCCATTACTAGTAATTCTGCACTAGATAATGCTTCAACTCAACATTTTTCACTGTTATTATCCTTTACTATAAAACACTTAAATGTAATATTTTTTCAACGTTCCTTATTCTTTCGAAGAGTTCAGAAATGTTTGAAATTTTGGTTTGTTTCTTTTCAAACTTTTCCCTCAAACGACGTTTTAGTTACATTCAATCAACTACTTGATATTAGAATAACAAATTTATCATTTGAAAAACGAAATTCAATGGATTTGTTTTAAAGGTTTAATATTACAAAAACTACGAGAATGTTCAGGACAACTGAAAATAACAATAGTTAATTCACTTGTTTCGTTCTTTGTTAATGTTTAAGTGATTTTAAAAATCTACAACATGTAACGGTTACTGTTACTCCACTTTTCGTTTGAAAACTAAATTTACACATTACAGTTTAAAGTACAAATACAGTTTTAAACATATCTGAAATAACAAATAACTTATTCAGGCTGGGTTAAAAATTATAATTAATCATGTCTCCTTTATCTGCAATGTTCTTTTGTTCTTTGTTCTGTGTTGAGCACAAAATGTCTTTACCTCAAAGCGTACCGTTACAAACGTTGTTGAAATGTGTTTGTGACTGGAATGAATTCTGTTATTCAAATCGCTAGATGGTAATCCGTAGAATTATTATTATTATTTCTTTGTATTTTCAATAGCTACGTGTAAATTTGTAAACAAGCTATTACTGCTATAATGTTAAAATCACATTTTTCACTTTGAAAAAAACAACAACTTTTAATTAGTAGTTGATGTTTAAAGACGACTCTCGAGAAATTGTTAATCAGTAGAATTTGAAATGTTAGATACATTTTATTTTATTTTAAAAGTTAGAGAACGTGTTAGAGGAAGGTTCGGTAGATCATAAACGAGTGCTTTGGTCGTGTTCACTTCTTGTACGTATTTACTTATAATATTGTCGACACATTTTTGAGTAAAACAATTTTTTCTTGAGATAACTGATGTTATAAAAGTCGAGATGGTTTGGTGGTATTTTTAATTTCGCTCAAAGCTACATAAGAGCTATCTACGCTAGTCTTCCATAACTCCACCATACCAGAGATATTCATAATTGTGCAGTGATAAACTGCGTGAGTAATTATCACACCCACCCTACTGTCCGATGGATGCCTTCTCGCCCTGATTGGCTGCATCAGAGGATGGGAAGGTGAAGCGAATGATGTCGTCAAAGATGAAGAGGCGAGTGTTCATAAAGTTGTTACCAGAGGGCGCATCGCTATTGTTGAGTTGCTAGGCAGCCACGGTGGATACAATTACATCACAAAATAGAGCATATGTTTTTAGGCTGCCATAACAGGCCGAAATGTCTCATACAATATATGATTCATCATGTCGATAATTAAAGAATCAATTCGTCGTAAATAGGATGCTTAAGTCTAATTTGTTAAATCATTTATAATTAAATCCCCGTAAAAAGGACAGTAATTAATTAGTTCATACTAAAACTGACAGTAAATTATAATTCATTAGTAAAAATAAGTAAAAAGTAAACCATTGTACAATGATATAGAGAAAGTGTTTCTGGGCCGTCATGACTCATTCAATACGTCTCATTATGTCGATAATTAATCATTTATTCATTTATAATCAAATATTCTTAAAAATAACAGGGAATGCAAATTCATTAGTTAATTAAATCGTCATATGAAGGACGTTTAACACAAATTCATCAGCTGATTAAATTTCCTGTCCTAAAATAGCTATATCTTCCTCAATGTGACGCATACAATATATTATACAATTATATGTTTAAATCGCTCTAGAAAGGAAAATATTATACAACAATTTATATCGTCAAACAACGTGTATTATGCAATAACATTTGTATTAATTTGTGACAAAAGAATTTACACGTGTTATTTTATCTTATGTTTTACAAAGACAGCCAGTCAGCGTGAGGCGACATCCTATGGGCAGTAAAGTGAGGGAGAAGCTACTTGTATGTGAAATTGTAAACAAGTTGGAACGTTCTGTGTAAATAAAACAAATGACATACAAGATATTAATGTATTATACAAGTTCTTCCTTCTCCTTTTGTATTTGATATCATATTATTTTGTACCGTTAATAAATTCACCATTACTTAAGTTTTGTGCCTGATTTTTGTGCAATGTTTGAGTTTTTTCTATAGCTGTTTCCATCACTGTAGAATTGCATTATTTTCTTAATTTATCATTATCAGTACTGTTTTAATTTCATTTTTATGGTGTAAGTTTCAAGAGGTAAAATTTTTAAAATATAGATTTAGTAAATGGTGTTTCCGTAAACACACACTGTAACAGATTTGCTGTAATACATTTATTTTAAATCTACGTTTGCTTCAGTATAGTTATTTATGCATGTGGCATATATTTTTGGGTGTGTATTGCTCATGTCCCACCTGTTCTCTATTTGTAGAAGATTCACGATACCAAGATTTTTTTTTTCACATTCGAGCAAAGCTACACGAAAGCTATCTGCGCTAGCCTTCCCTAATTTAGCAATGTAAGACTAGAGGGAAGGCAACTAGTTATCATTACCCACCGCCAACTCTTGGGTTATTCTTTTACCGAGGAATCGTAGAATTGACCCTCACATTATAACCCCCCATCCCCACGGCTGAAAGGGAGGGTATGTCGCACGCCTGAACCCATTTGGCCATGCCGGGCCGATAGCAAGAATCAACAATATGTGGTTTACGAACATATTAGTATGTCTTCGAACATTATTGAACGTTCGAGAATCTTACATGATTGGTATATAAACGCAAGCCATCAAAAGACGTGAAGAGACAGTTATGCATTTTTTGTTAGCTGCAGTCATTACACTATAAGCCTTGAAAACTATAATTGTGATTAACGCTTACTGATCGAAAAATACAGAATTTGAATAGAAAGGTTTACATATTTCGAACATTACAAACTGTTCAATTTCAATGAATTAACTTTAGTTTGATTGTTTTTTTAATTTCGCGCAAAGCTACACAATAGCTATCTGTGCCAGCTCTATCTAGTTTAGCAATGAAAGACTAGGGGAGGGTAAATAGTCATTATCACCTACCACCAACTCTTAGGCTATTCTTTTACCACCGAATAGTTGAATTGACCATCACATTATAACGCCCCCACTGCTGAAAGGGTGAGCATATTTGGTGTGATATGCTCAGATTACAAGTCGAGCTCCCTAATTACTTGGGCATGCTGGGCGGTGTTAAGTTTGGACTTTAGCATTACTAAGAGGACAATAGGCATTAAGTTGTTCGGAAAATAATGGCGGATTTCACTTCTGTAATTTAATATGCGGATTGTAGCAAAGAGGGATTGCTTTATGTCATGACTTGCACATTACGGGAAACTTTAATGTGTCATCTAAACATTAGTTCTTCATTTTTTTACAGAGTTGATTAAGAATATTCTAGAGTCCTTTTGGCAAGATGGAAGAAAATGCATTTATGAGTAATTTTTATGAATTAATTCAAATTTGATCATAATGTTGCTCTGATAACTCGCAATATATAATGCAAGCATGGAGGAATTGAGCCACTTTTGAAAGAACAGTTCAAAGTTGGTTTTCAAAGTTCAGAAAAGGAAACTTCAGTCTTTTAGATGAGTAGGGTAGAGGACGTCATTCCGCTGTTGACAACAATAACGTGAGGGTGTTAGTGGGAGAAAATTCACAACTTTCTGTTCGAGAAATTGAACAGGAATTGGGTTTTCAATTTCTACTATATCAAGTCATCTTAAGGAAATTGGAAAAGTTAGAAAGTTGGACAAGTGGGTTCCACATGAACTCGATGAAGAGCAGGAAAATTGCCATTTTGCATTGAGCGAGATACTTCCTGCACGCAACAAAAACGACCTATTTCTTGATTGCTTAATCACTTGTGATAAAACGTGAATACTTTATGACAACAGAAAGCAATCTGCACATTGGGATGATTGTGATGAACCACCTAAACACTTCCCAAAGCCACAACTGCATCAAAAGAAGATCATAGTCATGGTATGATGGTTTGCAAAAGGCATCATTCATTACAACTTTTTTAAACAGACCAAGAGCATTACTGCAGGATTTTACTGTCAACAGTTGAAAGAAATACACAAGAAGTTGTGTGAAAAAGCACCATTAGTGAACCGTAAGGGACCAATCTTGCTTCACGATAATGTTCGACAACAGATTGCACAAATGACTAGCCAGACGCTTAAAGAATTGGTTTGTGAGGTACTCACCAGATCTTTCCTCCACAGACTACCACTTTTTCCAACACGTGGACAAATCTTTGAAAGGAAAACACTTCCATAGTCGAGAAGCAGTAGAGAATTCCTTCAAGGAATTTTGTAAGTTCTAGGATGTTAGAATTCTATGGTGATGGAATAAAAAAGTCTTGTTACTCGTTGGCACAAGTGCATAACTTCCTTAGGTGTTTATTTTGGTTAATAAATTTTCTGTATTACTTATTGAGATAAAGTCTAAAAATCCGCCATTATTTTCTGAATAATCTAATATCTATCATTTCCCTGTGAAAAGTAAGCCTGTAAGCCGTGTTAGGACAAACAAGAACAGAACTGGCTCGCATTCCAATCAAGTGAAGTGTATCTGCGTATCAATGTAAAATTAAGTTGCTCCTCGTAAACCTGGACCGTCAATAAAATATTAAGTTCCAGACCAGATATAAGAGTGAGTTTGTAAAATTTTTGTATATTAAAAGTTATTTATATTGAGAAAGAAAACTGTGTATATCAATCTTGCTGGCAGATATAATAAATTTGATGCATATAACATTTTATTAACTTCTAAACTGAAATTAAAATTTTCGACTTTTGAAATTATCATGCGTGACAACAGACACACTTGAGATTCTTAGTGAGTATCTGTTATAAATTATTATTATCTAATATAGACAATGGAACACAAGTGCTTCGAAAGTTTAAATCACTTGCAAATCAACAAAGTTATTTTCATACCATCCTCGGTCTTGTGCAATTTTACCAGAATTTATAGAATTTGTATATCCTATGTTAACAAAACTAGCATTGTAGCATATAGCAAACTGTTGTTGGTTTTGAAACCTAAATAACTTTCCATCATTTAGTAATGACTCTTCCCACTCTCATGGCAACCTAATTTGAGGTCTTGTTGCAGAGAATTTTCGTTTATTTTATTTCTAATTAATAAATTGTTAACGCCACTAGACGACACCCTTCACCAAAGCAAATGGAAATATGTTTTATTATACCTTGTATAGTTCTATTATAAAAAGGGAATGTAGGTTATATATCAAAATGAAGATAAAAATTCACTGGAAGGCATAGTAACCATGTACAAGTGTGTTACTCCTAGCTTTGCATGAAAATTTCAAACTGACTCATAAATAATCAAAATCTTATTAAATTTGTGACAGAAAGAAAAGAAAAAATCCCTGAATTACCGACTTGTGAATGCCGATGATAAGGTTACATGTAGCAAGCCTATTTCCGCATACTTCGCGTGCACAGAAAAATATTTGCTCCATAAGCTAGACCACTAAAATTTTATATAGTACTACGAGATGGCGCTCTGATCGTTAATTGGATCTCTGACAGAAATGATTTTGATTGTATATTCATTTTTTGTTAACCATAAACATACAAAATGAGCCGTCCGTGACAATCGTTGGTATCGAAACCAGAATTTTAATGTTATAAGCCCCAATACTTACCTCTGAACCACCGGTCAGGCCTCAGCAATCTTATTCATGATTTGTAAATAATACATAAAATAAAATAATAAAAAGACGTGTATGGTATTAAATATTATGGAAAGACGTGTTTCTCAATAAGAATTACTAAGATTAGGTAATGAAATGAAAATAATTGTTTTATGAGGTTAAGAGTCATGTGTTAACCTTATACAAAAAACAGATTTTGTTTAAAATTTTAAAGCACACAAAACTTTTTACGTAAATATTTTCATTATATTTTCGAAAAGAACGCATGTAACAACTGAAATTGTGTAAAAAGTTTATCTTATTTTAACCTTCACTGAAACTCTTATAACCGATTTACCGTTATACGTTTAATACCTGCGTGTGTTTTAGTTTTATGCATGTGACGTATATCGTTGGATGTGTATTGTGTATGTCCCTCCTGTTCTCTAAATTTGTAGAATGTTCAACGAACAACGAAAAATATTTGTTTCACAAAAACACTAGCGTGTTTTCGAACATTGTTGAACGTTCGAAAATATCGCATTAATCCATATGAACCAACGTGCCATGGAAAGATTCTTATTCGTCAGCTACAGTCGGTATACGATAAACATTGGAAGCTATGATTGTGGTTAAAGCTTATTAATCGGAACGCTACAGAATTTGACAAGGAACATTTATAGGTTTCGAATATTAAAGAGCGTTCAACTTCAATGAATTATTTTGCATGTTATTATTTCTATGAAAACATTAAATATCTTCACCAGAAAAAAATTAGCTTGTAACTGATGTGAGAGCACCCAAGAAAAGACAGCGTTAGCTTAATCGAGGTATAATAGTATCAACTCAGAATTAATTTGCTTATCGTCAACCTGGATAAAATATTCAGTTCTAGACCAGATAGAAGACTCAGTATATTTTGTAAGTTTGTGAAACTATTGTATACAAACCAATATTTGTAATAATCGTCATTATAAATTTTATAATTATTATTTGTATATCAAAATATATTTGTGTTAAGAAAGAAAATTGTGTGTATCAATCTTGTTGACAGATATCATAATTTAATTAACTTCTAAACTAAAATTAAAATTTTCAACTATTTGAAATGGGAATACCTTAACATACGTAATATAACAAATCGGAGTCTTGTTCAAGATAAAATACAATCCATAACGCTCTCAACATTTAGGCTTAACGTTTTATCGTAAATGCGGCATTTTCATATAAATCAGTTTCTTTCGTGGCAAACTATCACAATAATTTAAAAGGGTTATTGGACACTCTCATGGAACTTTGTTATGTTTCTTTATTCTAGTTAAAAGAAATCCACAATAAAAATGTAGCATATATTAGTGAACGTCACAGTTAAAAAATAGATGGTTTGGGGTGTTCGTTTTTAATAGTATTGAACTAATCTTTAGCTACATTTATTAGTATTGGATTTAAAATATGCTCATATAAGGTTTCATTGTATGTTGGTACAGATATCTCTCATTATGGGATCTAAAATTTCAACTCTTAAGAATAAATTCTGTGCACTTCCCTCAGCGTTCTTGTCTTCAATAGTTTATTTTCTTGTTTTATAATTTGCCTTCCCGCAGCCAGTAAAGATTAGTTTTAACGTCAACGATGAGGTTTTTGTTGCTAACATTTGATCCTCATTTTTAAATAGTTAGCTACGGATAAAATCCTACAAACAAGAGTTGAATATGATAAGGCTAATATAAAATATTTTGTTTCCTATTACACTCTGAAAATAAATGAGTAGATACATAGGTATTTTGTTTTACAATTTTTACCTCCTTGAAAATAGAATAAATAGGCGTGATATTTTAAAAAATTAATTCAGATACATATTTTGCAATATATATAATAACAATTGTAATATGTATTATAACAATAATAATATAATAACAATTGTAATATATCAGATTGTACTAGCTGCTAAACAATCAGGAATAATATTACTTTGACATATTATCGGTTCTGGCATGGCCAGGTGGTTAAGACACTCCACTCGTAATCCAAGGTTGCGGATTCGAATCCCCGTCACACCTAACATACACTTACCTACTTACGTAGTTTGATATTAAAATCTGAAGTCATTTTAGTAAGAAAGATGGCATTCCTTGCATGGAATTATAGACGAGAAAATAACAGATAAATTTAAAATTTTACTGAAAAAAGAGTTTAAAATGTATTTAGGATGTCTTAGAGATTACGAAAACGACTAATGAGATATTTGAGACGAAGAAAGGCATTTTAATCTTAACATACTGGAAAAAAAAGATTCGTTACATTCATGAGCAATTTTGTACTTAAAATATTTTACTAAAAATTTGATTTTTTGTGTATGAAATACTTGTAATGTTCACTGAAAATCTGCTAAATTTTGTAACAATATACCCACTATATTAAACTTGGTCACGTGGTCGGTCAATTTCACCGAACGCATGTTGACTTACAACACCAAATAACGAATGATATGGTTTCTTGCACAACATGCTAGCAGTTTGGTGCAATAGTGCAATGAGAACAAAAATAAAATTAATCGAAGGGTACTTTTTCATTAGGGTTGTTTTGAAATAAGCACAAAGCTACTCAATGGGCTATCTGTGATCTGCCCACCACGGAATTCTAAACCAGGTTTTTAGCGTTGTAAGTCCGTAAACATACCGCTGAGCCACTGGGGGGCTTTCATTAGGGTTGGTCCCGTATTCCGAAACAAAACTTTTTTCTTTTTTTTTTTCTAAACCTTAACGATGTTTCCGTTTTGCTGTATTGGTCCTATATTTGTTGTTACCTTTCTGTATTATTCGGGTCCATTCTCTAGTTTCTTTTCGAGTTGTATGCAATACATATTGTTCACTTATCACTTCGCACTTTTCAAATAACTAACTGTTATTTTGTGTTGATCACTTTTGTCCAGTTCTTTATTTATTTGTTGGTTCTGTTTTACTCAATAAGTTTGAAATATAATACCGCACAAACTTTGTTCTTAGCTCAAAATAAAAATCGTCTCTTAATCAGAATAAAAGATTGTTGAAACAACTAAATATACTGAAAATAAGCTGCACAACTTTCACTGTTTTGTCATTTAAGCCAAATCTGACATATACTTAATGGTAACAAAAGAAACTTCAGAGTTACCTAAAACTGCGCGTTTATTTTCCAGAAGCTAATTTATTGATGAAGATCTTGCATATGTTTCTCCAAATATAATTGAAAGAATATATAAATAACAGTTTTGCTTATCAAACCCAACTACAGAAATGAACATCTATAATTTTAAGCTTAAAACAAATTAGATATATTAAGAGTAATATCATGCAAACTGTCGGTTATAACTGATTTCCATTTTGTTTTCTTTCTGTTACTGCCATCACCTGAAATTATTATAATTGATTTATTTAAAAGATTTATTTGTTGTTGAGTAGAAAGGACAGTAACATTTATGGTAGAAAACATTAAAAAAGAACTATTACTCTCAATAGTGTTCAGATATAGAATTATTTTATATTTTTAAAATTATGATTTCTGCAAAAGAAATTATAGACAAGTAGCTAAATTATTAATTCATAGGTTTGTCTCAGTTTCAATATTATTAGCTTAAAAGAACCACCAGGACATGGTTTAAATGGCTGCTAGGCCACAATTTCGGTGTGGTATTAGCTGGTAAGATCTACAGCGATACTGTTTATGAGATATCGAATTAACTTTTTCATTTATAAGAAAACAAAAATCTCCCCTTTTGGAGCACTACAATGAGAATTTATTTACCTAAAATAAAACCAGGTTCTGTTTATTTTTTATTATATCTACATATACAACAGTGAAAGAGATAATAATTCCAACTAGGATACTCTTGCAGAAAATAATTCCAACCGGGATACTCTTTCAAGAGATAATAGTTCTAACCGGGATACTCTTTCAAGAGATAATAGTTTTAACCAGGACACTCTTTCAAGAGATAATAGTTTTAACCAGAGTACTCTTTCAAGAGACGTTCATCTGCTCCATTTCGATAAGCCTTCTTAGGAGCAATATTGACTGAACAAGTCATCCAGAGTCTAAGTAAACAACTATATTTTAACTCCTCCCATTCCTTTACATTTCAAAACCATTCAGGAAATGTTTCCTTGTTTCATTGAAATAGAATTCAGTCACACGTACATTTTATGCGAATATTTCGCTACTAAGAAAACAATTATTACAGGATGACGTACATGTATTCACGCAGTGCACAGGGAAGAAACTGGGGGGACAATGGCATAGTGAGGGTACTGATTCGAACGCTGACCTACCTAAGACAGTCAAGTTCCGAGATTCTCTAAAGGTACATACCGCGTACGGTAACAATATGTCCAAGGTCTTACAGTGATAAACACATACCATTCATGAGGAAGATATAGAAGACTTTTCCAGTTGAAACTTTCATTGTTAGTGCTGAGTTAAGTTACTTTGAAGTTTCATTTATTTGTCACTTTTTTATTGTCTCTGTTGAATTACCCTACTTGCGTGACACTGAAGTTTCATACAACAACACTTGTCTTCATTGTCTATGACAATTCGCTCAGATCGCATCACACTTATTTTCCATATAGTTGCCACTTAGTTACATCGTAACATTAGTAACATTTATATGTTCATTCCGTTTCACATTGACTTTTCATCTTATTGCCACTAATTTCTACTGTCTGTGTTGATTTGTTAAGTTCGTTTTACACTGATAAAAAGTTGCAACTCATTTTAATTATCAATATTGATAATGTTCTTATTATATCGACCTTCCCTCTAGATGTCGCTTATTTTAATTGACTATGTTTATTTAATCATTTTGCACTACACAAACGTTTCACCTAATTGCCACCTACTTTAGGTTGATTTACTGAATATGCATCCCACCAAAGTTTTATCCGATTGCCACTTACTTTCATTGTCGAGGTTATTTATTGACTTCGTTCACCAACAGTTTATATAGCTGTCATTACCTTCATTGTTGAAGTTGATTTATTGGCTTTGTATCACACCAAAATTTTATATAATTGCAACTTACTTTCATTGTTGATGGTGGTATACTGTGTTTATATTACACTATAGTTTTATCTACTTGCATCTTACATTTATTGTCCATATTATTAACTACAGGAACTTGTACTATAATCAAAGTTCATCTGGTTTTAGTTAGACCAAACCCTCAGAGTGGCTCAGCTGTAGTTCAGCAGGTTTACGATGCAAACAATTTAGTTATGACACCCTGGATGGGTAGAGCACAGATAAACCATTCTCCAGCTTTGTACTTAACGACAATCAAACCAAATCTAATTTCAACTTAATTTCACTATCTATGTTGGTTGCTGAATTTTATATTACACGGACATTTCTTTATTTTCTACTTATTTTCATTATTTGTGTTGATTTGCCGACTTATTGTTAGACTTGTTTCCATTATTTACCTTCTTGTTCTTTCTATTGTTTAGGTTATTTGCCAAATACTTGTTACTTTGAACTTCTAGATTTGTTTTATTTTCATCAACTGTTTTGGTATAATAAACTGATATATTACACTGAAATTGCGATCGGTTGCTTCTTATTTTCGTTGCCTTTGTTGACATATTGTGTTCGCAATAATTTGATGTTTCCTCTCGTTGTCACTTATTTTCATTATCTATATCGATTTGGGGAGATTACATCACAGATTACATTACATTGACCTTACATATACTTATATTTATTATACATTACATTGACCTTACATATACTTATATTTATAATGCTTGTTGGTTTACTTGGTTCGAATGACACTGACGTTTTATCTACTTGCCACTCATTTTTACTGCCGATGTTGGATGGCGCACAGACGTTTCATCTAATTGCGGCCTGTTATCACTGTTGAGTAACCGAATTCTTAATAGATCGACATTTCTTCTAATTGCGACCTATTTTTATTATCCATGTTTACTTCCTGAGTTTTCACTCATTTTCTTTGTAGTTATAAATTGTCTCATTTCTCATTATCCTGACGTTTCATCTAACTGCCACTTATTTTATGTCGATGTTAGAAATTTGTGTTACACTGATGTTTTATGTAATTGTAAGTTATTTTATTGTATGTTTTAATCTTTTCAGTTCGTATTATACCAAAATTTTATCTATTTTACATTTATTTAAATTTTTCATGTCGATTTACTGAGTTTTTATTAGTCTAACGTTCTATCTAGTTTTCACTCGTTTCCATTGTCTATATTTACTTTCTAAGTTCATATTACACTGACGTTCCACATAGTTGTCATTATTTTCGTTGTCTTTGATGAGCTGGTAAATTCTTATTACACTTGTTTGTTTATGTTCCATTTACTTTCATTGCCTGCTATGCGGGGCTCGTGCTTCGTGTGCGAAATATATTTTAGGTGTGACGTTTTGTATTTGAATGCACAAAGTTTATAAAATGTAAAGGCGGTAATGTGTGTATAAACTAAGTAAAACAGTTAAATGACCTTCCTAGAATTCCCCGCATATGAGGTTAAGTACGTATATTTCTGAACAAATGTGACAGCTCTCTCAATGACTGCGAGATTCCTTCTAAGGAGGTTAAACCCATTGAAAATGATAAACCGATCCACATTTGTTGTAAAAGACGCCAGCTTTAGCGACGTTTTCCAACCTGGATGTCAAGGACAAGTATTAGAACTCAGGCTGGCAGTATAGGCGTCTGTAAACAAATGAATATATTCACGCACAAAGTCCACATGAACAGTGCCGTCCGACATGGTGCTCTGAGGGTTGAAAGATTCATTCCACAAATAGTACTACTTACACCCACTCCTCCCTTACGTAAATGATGAGTGACGTAGTCCGTACTTAGCTATTCCTAATTTCATTTTTTCATACTTCAGATTAAAGTACACCTTAGGTAGGAAAGAAAGGTGCGGTCAAAAGAACTGAGCGTGACCTAAAGGAAAGAAATCAAAATTAGCGGCCAAACCCGTAGCTACACTTTTAACATTCATTAGAATTTATAGCAAATATTTATTCATTAGTTAACTAGGCCTTGTTTTCTGTTCAGCTGAGGGCATAACGTTGGGCAAAACATAATATTTAACCTAGCTAACTAATGAATCAAAATCTGCTATAAAATTGTTATCAATATTAAAAGTGCAACTACCAGTTTTGTTAATTTCGCGCAAAGCTACACGAGGACTACATGTATATGCGCTAGCCGTCCCTAATTTAGCAGCCCAAGACTAACGGGAAAGCAGCTAGTCACCTTCATCCACCGCCAAATCTTGGGCTACTCTTTTACCAACGAATAGTGGGATTGATCGTAATTTTATAACGCCCCTATGGCTGAAAGAGCGATCGTGTCTGGTGCGACAGGGATTCGAACCCACGATCCTAAGGTTATGAGTCGATCGCCCTAACCACCTGGCCATGCTAGGCCTACTACCAGTTTGACTGCCATCTTTCCCAAGAAGATGAGGATATCAAGCTACACTGATTGTTTTCTTTTTCAGCTGTATATATTGTACTTTAAAGTCGTGTGGATACAATAAGTATACGATCAGCTAAATCGATTACAGCGAGGGAATAAAGGTGTTTACGAGTGCCATGGTATATATACAGTGTATAATAATACATTTAGAGTGTTTAAAGGTCTTAAGATTTTCATAATGTTCCAAAACCAAACCCTCTTGTTCTCAAGGTTTTTAAGCTACATTAGAAACCATGTGATTTCTTGCTACACTAAAGTAACTCTTTATAGTTATCTTCCAGATACGAAGAAGTTTCTTTGATGTTAATTGTACTGATGCGGGTAAACCACCATTTTCTTTTCATTGTGATTATTGTTTCTTTTTTGTTACAAATCATTTCTTTTATTGACGACTGACCACGAATTTTGGTTCTAAGATGCCTATTCCCACCTTCGAAAAATATGAAAAAAGTATGATTATGAGAGATAATGGAGCCCGGCATGGCCAGGTAGGCAAGGTGCTAGACTTGTAATCTTAGGGTTGCGAGTTCGAATCCTCATCACATCAAACATGCTCACATTTTCAGCCATAGGGGCGTTATAAAGTGACAATCAATCCCACTATTCGTTGGCAAAAGAGTAGCCCAAGAGTTGGCGGTGGGTGGTGGCGACTAGCTACTTCCCTTTAGTCTCGGACTGCTAAATTAGCGACGGCTAGCGCATATAAACCTCGTGTTGCTTTGCGCGAAATTGAAAACACAAAAAAATAAACAGATAGATAATAATCTAATTTATTAAGAATGTTGTTTTTTAATTGTATACAACAAGATATAAAATACAAAACCGAAATATTTTAAACTAATGTGTCGTCATACAGCTATCTGACAAGGTTTTTTATGAGGAATGTGTGTTTGAAGAAACATTTCTGGCATGCATCTGTGTAACTCACACGACAAAAAATGAGGTCTTATGATGTTAGAAAAACTAACAAAAAATGTTTGAGCCTACTTTTATTTATTATGGTGGTCATATTCTCTTAAATGAAACACATAGAAAGAAAGTCCTGAAATTAAAATTCTCAAACTTGTGTGTGTTACATTTTTTTAACATTTACCAGTTCTCAAAAGGGGTTATCACATATTACGATCGTGTTACTTTATAAAAAAGTAAATAGCAAACAGGTCAAAAGTGCTAAATATTATAAATTTTATTTGGAATTTTATGTCGTGCATGAGTTTCATTTTTTTGTTTTGTTTAAGGTTTCAAGAATCGTGTTTATTTATGATATATGTGCATTTTTAACAACTGATAAAGAATGTCTTGTGGTTTTTCCAAAGTCATCAAGTACTTTCTGCTGAGTAGTTTTAAAAATGTTTATGTGACCCCTTAAAAACTCTAAAGTGAACAACCATACCATTTCTAGTTCTATACCATCCCCCTCCCCACTTGTTCTCTAATGACTTCGTGTCCATCTCTCCCAGCTTCTGGGGGATGTCCATCAAGTGGTGATAACGATGGAATTTTACAGTGTATGGCGACATTCCTCTTACCCATACTGTCCAGATAACAAAAAGAACAAGACTTTGTAGGCAGAAGTGTAATTGTATGAGATATATAAACACAATATTAGCTATCCTTTACTATTTTTACGGTAATAAATACAGTGTATTGTCTTTAATGTATCGTACGACTTATCATTCAAATCTATTGTGTTTATACTTCTGAAAGTTTTCTGTCTTAATTTACATTTTAAAAGAGTTTTTAAATGATGTTAGAAGAAATCTTCCTTACTAAATTTTTTTACTACCCGTTTATAACTCTTCGATTACCTGCATTTATGTTTTCACCCCATTAGTGTTTGTGTTTTTCTTATAGCAAAACCACATAGGGTTATCAGCTGTGTCAACCGAGGGGGGGGAATTGATCGTCTGATTTTAGCGTTGTAAATCCGTAAACTTACCGCAGTTCCAACAGGGGACCCACAGTAGTGCGCACTAATCAACAACAAGTTGGTCCAACAGAACATCTAGAAACATCCTGTTGTCTCCTCCTTAGAAAAATACAGATTAATGCAATGTTAGCATAGCCGAAAAATATTTATTTGTATAATATGTTTACATTAACATTTAAATTAACTTGTGTGTTAATTCTACCATTAATGGTGTGGTGCATTAAAAGTAATTTACTTGACAGCAATTCTGTTGAAAACGTTATCTCCTATCTTATGAATAACTCCTCTGTGTTTTACAAATCACTTACCATGTAACAGCCCGGCATGGCCGAGCGCGTTAGGCGTGCGACTCATAATCCGAGGGTCGCGAGTTCGCATCCCAGTCGCGCTAAACATGCTCGCCCTTTCATCCGTGGGGGGCGTTATAATGTGACGGTCAATCCCACTATTCGTTGGTAAAAGAGTAGCCCAAGAGTTTGCGGTGGGTGGTGATGACTAGCTGCCTTCCCTCTAGTCTTACGTATATATTAACGTATTGCCTCTTATAGAATACGTCTGCCCAGCTTTAATTAACTTTACGCCACGCATAATAAATCAGTAATTGCAAACTATAGAAAATTCAGTCTTCAATGAAGTACGTAAAGTTTCATACGCACCAAGTTCAGTTTTCCTACACTATTATCCGAACACACAGTCTCTTCACAACAGAATCCTGAATACATCGGTCACGTACCACTGGAAAAACTTAAAACAAACACAAACTAGTACGTTTACTAAATCGTTATATCATAGATGATGAAAGTGAGTTACTCTCTTCTTACATGGCCAGGTTGGTTAAGGCGTTCGACTCGTACTCTGCGGGTCGCGGGTTCTAATCTCCGTCACACCAAACATGCTCGACCTTTCAACCGTGGGGCATTATAATGTGACAATCAATCCCACTATTCGTTGGCAAAGGAGTGGCCCAAGAGTTGGCGGTGGGTGGTGATGACTAGCTGCCTTCTCTCTAGTCTTACACTGCTAAATTAGGGACGTCTAGCGCAGTATAGCCCTCGAGTAGCTTTGTGCGAAATTCAAACAAGCTGCTACTACCCTTCGGGCAATTTATTTTTTATAATTTACACATATTTCTTTTTTTAGGACTGGTGTAACAGAGTAAATAATAAAGATATAGAGAGGAAGTAATTATCCCAGTTAGAAAATTTCGTTTTTTTTTAAACTAACCTTAGTATTTAGATCGCATCCAATTAAAGCGTTAAATGTGATATATGTATAAATAGTTAGTCTTGTCTGGTATGTTAGTTTCAACGTGTTGGCTATAAGAAAACGTTTATAAACAAAATTTAAGTATATGTACATATATACTATGTCTAGTCTTATTTATTTTGAAAGAAGAAATCTTTAGGACGTTCTTTAGTGATTTCCCTTTTGAAACTCTAAAACCGAGTTGTATTAACTAACGGCTTCTACCAAATGAAAACGTTTAAAACCACAAAACACTCGTTTTTGTTCTTTATATTTTCTTTCAATTTGAAATGCAGATGATCTTTTCACTAAATAATTTTGGAAGTAATCGTTTAATTTATACGATTTGATCGAATTAACACTATACTGTTTTTAAGCGGCCCTTTCACAACAGTAGAATGATTATTGGTGTTACAGTATGTGCTTGAGAATTATAGGGTCTTCGTATATCCCAACGTCAAACATCAGATAGCGAGATAATAAAAGAGTGTGTGTGTGTCCGTTTCTTATAGCTAAGCCACATCAGGCTATTTACTGAATCCACTAATGAAAAGAAATATGATTTTTTTGTTCTAACGTTACTTTGAAATATTTACATGAAAAAAACAGTGAACCAACAAATAATATTTTATTTTTTCTTTGGTTAATCAGAAAGAAACTTTTCTTTTTACATTGTTTCTCACATTTCAACCAGCTTTTACTCCATCTGTTTACACTTTACGCCATTGTTAAAAACGTAAAGCCACTGAAACTCAGCTTTCTGTATAGAAACGTTTGAAGTGAATCAATGCATCAGTGGTAAACAGAAACTTCATTTATTTAACTTCGTGCTTACTAAATAGTGAGCTGTATATTACAGATTCCTTGTTTTTATCGCGGGCTCAAATCCCTGTCCACAAAACATACTCGTCCTTTCAGCCGTGGCGGCGTTATAATGTAACGCCTTCCCTCTAGACTTATACTGCTAAATTAGGAACGGCCAGCGCAGATCGCTCTTGTGTAGCTTTGCGCGAAATTCAAAACAAACCAAACCTTGTTATTATAGGCCTAGCATGGATTCGAATTCTCGTCACCAAAAGCATGCTTACCTTCAATTTATTTTTGAGGTGAATTTGTAGACTAATCGTGAGCATTATTTGGACAATCATTCTAGTGTTGTGCGACAAAAGCTTTTGATTAGTAGAATACAAAAGTGATGAAATCACGGAAACACATTTACGTTTCATGAAAATAACTAGCGTTTTCCCGTTTAACATGACGTAGAAGTTGTTTTCGTTTTGAAAATGGTGTTTTAGTTTCAGGTGAAATTATGTCAATTCCTATCTTTATATATATATATATCATTAAAATATTGTAATCTGCCTTTTTTATTTTATTTTTAAGAGAAAATTAAGCAAAAGTATCGGGTTCTCTTCCTCCTGTGTATATAGATGTGAGCAAGTGGACATATTAGTTTACAGGATATGCGTTAGAAGTACGGTGGCTGACGTTACAACAAGTCTCATGTAGCGTAGTACGTGTCAAACACCAGAGAGTGGTGGTGTTTAAAGTGGATGGTTATATGTTGTTCATAAATGATTTTAGGGTTCAAAATCATTACCGGCTGGTTACAGCTGGTGCTGAAAGAATGAAGGAGTAGGTTATACGATGTACCACTGTTGTCATAGAAATGGCAGCCATTGACCAGCAAATCGAAACAGTTTATGATATTGTCATCAAAACAGTTCACATAAACGGAACCGGCCTATTTGATGTTTTATGACAGTGATTTAATAATCACGTCAATCCAGTAATTTTGACGATATGGACAATATGTTCCTTGACAGAAAGAATGATAGATTTGGATGGCATGTTATCACCAGACGTGTGTTATGGAGCTACACTTGTTCGTCATCTATGAAACATGTTTATTAACATTGCTTCTTACTGAAGCGATATCTTATGGAAAATGAAAAATTCGATAACACGTCGTACGAAAGGTTATCGTTACGACATTTCGTCAAGGTTTGTTTGTTTTTTAATTTTGTGCAATGCTATAAGAGTGCTGTCTGCAATAGTCGTCCCTAATTTAACAGTGTAAGACTAGAGGGAAGACAGCTAATTATCACTACCTACCGTCAACTTTTGGGCTGCTCCTTTACCAACAAATAGTGGGATTGACCGTCACATTATAACGCCCCACGGCTGAAAGGGCAAGTATGTTTGGTGCGGCTGGGATTCGAAACCGTGATTCTCGGATTACGACTCGAGCACCCTAACCGCCTGGCCATGCAGGGCCTGCATTTTATCTGAACTGTCATTAAATATTTTCATCGGTTAAGTTGGTAGACAGTTCGATTCGATATGTTATTTATTTTATTTTTTATTGTAACTGAAGCTTAACCCAAAAGACAATCAACTAATTAAATGTAAATGTGAATACATAAACATTATTTTTCAAGAATAATTCTTGCTGAAAATATACATTTTCGTCAAAGTTATTAGGCGATAAAATACCGCACTCGGCAACATTTCATGGAATTTCGATTTATATGAGCCTCAGTCATTAACATGTTCAGCGACAAGATGACATTATGAATGGCTTGTTCACCTGCATGCTGTTCCCTGCTGGTACAACGGTACGTCTACGGATTTTCGGTGTTAAAATCAAGGGTTCGATTCCCCTCGGAGAACTCAGCAGATAGCTCGATGTGGCTTTGCTGTCGGAAAAGCTCAAACAAACACAAACCTCAGTAACATATCCGGCGACAAGATGACGTTTCAGGCAATGACACAGAGGTCTCGAAGACCTAATAAATTGAAGTGATAAACCCTATAAATTAAATGGCTGCCCAGATGATTAGTTATCTCTTAATAAATTTATTTTGACCATAATTTATATGACTGGAAGAAGAAACAAGTGTTAAATGAGTAATTAATAAAGTAATATTTAACACACGCAACAAGAACAAATATTTAAAATGTTCAAAACAGTTCGATAAATCGTTTTGTCATTTGATATTTTTAGCCTGAAAGAAAACTTACGCAGCACTGGCTAAATGGGCGGGTCGTCCCTCCAAACCGCAGGTATGGCTATCATTAATTTAGCTGATCCGAAGGAGAGCGACAATATGGTTACCTTTACACTTGTGTCTCCACAACAGGCAGTTGCCGTCCATTCTACAAAGTTTCATCATGAATACTCTGCCTAAACAATCTATCAAAGAATGATGCTCCTATGCTTGACAACGTGGAATTTGTTCACAAGCATATTGTGACTCTAACCTTATATGTTCACATACATGAGACATGATAACACTACGTAACAAATATTTTACTTTTTTTTTGTTCCTGGGCAGAAAGTGTTATTTCCCAATTGCTTATACCTAAAATAAATGGAAAATGACCTATTTTTCTCTTCGAACTTAGCTTTTGTGACTTGAGAGCGTATAATGAAAACATGATGGGAAACTATATTTGGGGTCTGATACGTGAAAGTGATTTACATTACAGTCGCAAATCTCGAAAAACTACTCCCAAATATTTTTTTCATTTTTGTATAACTTTAGTATAAATACATGTAAATCTTGATTCATATCTTGTTTCATTCAGACCTTACATAAATGAAAATGTGCAAATTTTCCCGTTTTTACATAAAAAATAGGTTAATTTTCAAATTTCATTATCCAGGTCACAAAAGCAAAGTGTGAAAGGAATAATGGCCATTTTTTGTACTTTTACAACATAAGCAATTAAGAAGTAACACATACTATCCAGAAACAAAGTTTGTGTTACACAGTGTAATTACTAATCAATGTACGGCTCCTAATTGATTGTAACAATAGTGACATTATGGTATGCAGGTAAACATATTATTCTAACTTCTATGATAACAAAAAATTATTTTGAAGTTGTGGCAGCAACATTTGGTTCAGAGTATATAATATTACCTTGTCTAGTTTAAGTCCTCTCCTCTAAGGATATTTCAGTTTTATATCTTAATTTCGACTGAACGAGTTAAAACTGCAAAATTCTTTGCTAGCTGATCTGTGATGTCAACTATAACTGATAAAAGGCCATTCTTGATTACGAGAAACCCACTTGAAATAAAAATGTATCTGAGGTGGTCGATTTTGTCAGGAAGCAAGGTACGAAGTAATGCCGTTTACTGGACGAATATAGCAAGGTGATGTTTGGTATCCTGACACACTTTTTTCTATTCACTTTCACTTGTCTTCCATGTGACTAGTTCAACAAAAATTCATCTTATGAGATGGAAAACTGAAGAGTTATTTACTGATTCAGTACAAGCGATCGTCCAATTGTCCACATATGTATGAACTCTGTCTTTATGTTGTATTTAAACAAAGATTGGTTTTCACTGTTGATTAAATGTATTCACTCTGTTTATTTCTCACACAACTTAATATTCAACCAGTTATTGATTACAGAACACTCTCCTCATTTCCTGATTTAATCTGTTGTTATCTGCTGATTTGCTCGTTGGAAAATGGGATTTACCTGAAAATACCACAAATAAACAAGAAGGTGAAAATTTTGGTGTCATGCCATCAGGATTTATTGTGGAGTGTCTGAAAGGAAAACATGCTCACTAGCCCTTGTGTGATCTCTTGAGTTTAAATTAATGTTTTTACTGAAAGAATGTCTAATTCTATATGTAGAGGCACTCACCATGACCAAGAGATAGAGAGAACCACTGAGGACCTTCAATGCGGAATTTGGAATTTGTTGAATTTGAGACAACTTATGGAGTCTTCATAGCACTACAAGGCTGTCGCCAGCTAGAACACACCAGCACCAGCTGATGTCCACACCACAGATGGTCAGTCAAGAAGGACTGGACATACTAGTCAGAGTTGTTTCCTCAGCAAGCAGGACAATGGATACCCACAAATCACATTCACAGTCAGAACATGGTAACCACTAGGTAATGTCCTGCGCAAGATACACGAAAGAAGGAATTAAAACAAATACAAGAATCTTCTGAAGCACGTTGTGCTCAGAACAACATCACTACACAAAGTAAGAATTTAATTTCCCTCGGTGGACTCAACAGATAGCCCGATGTGGCTTTGCTATAAGAAAAACACACACACGAAGTAAAAAATAAAAAAAAAAATAATCCTTGGTAACTCCAACCTCTGGGTTTGTACTCAGGGCTTATTTACCAACTAAACTAAATGGCTAATTGATACCAAGTACCAGTGAAGTTTTCTTTAACAACTGAAACTACCGGAATCAAACTTTATAAAAACTATGTTGTAGGTGCTATTCTGCCCTTGAAATTACTTCCTTCACCGTCTATGTTTCTTACATGGATAGTCCCATTTAATTTATAACACCCAACTCCAATAATTTCTGGTGGAACAAACTTTTATGAAGTTTAGCCATGTCAGACTTGGTCCTACCTCTGAATATATTGATAATAGTAAGGGAATCCGGTAGATGAATCAATGATTTCTAAACATTGTAGGCTATGATTTCCTTCTATTTTTATTGAAGCTATTTTACACTTCTCCTCAGTTTGTATATAGAATTAACTTTATTCATTTATGTCTCTAATTTATATCTCTATTTCAATTTTTAAATCCCTACATAATATGTATATAATTTCAATGCAGAATGTTGCTCAGCCAAGTCACCTACTAAATAGTTCACTCAAATATGGCGTCACACGGACACTCGTGAGAATGACAACTATAAAGTGAAGCATATTGCATAGAAATAGACTTTAAGCTATTTCTCTATGATAACTATAAAGTAAAGCACATTGCATAGAAATAGACATTAATCTAGCAAGTCAGGTGGTGCTTCAAGTACGCGCCATTATTTTGTAATGAGAATGACAGCACTAACGTGGGCGACATAGGCATCCTGAGAAGAATGACATTGTTTTTGTTTTCTTGTTTGGATATTATGCTACTTGATTAATGGTAGAAAGAGATTAATGTGATTCCAACATTTCATTTTAACCTTGTTCATGAATACAACTGGTGATTTCGATAAGCAGTCAGGAAACTTGTAATCTTCCGCGTAAAACTTCGAAAGATTCAGTTTTTTTAATCATTTTGTTAAAGATACCTGGATATATGTTCAGCTTCATCATGCTTGATTAAACGGAAGAGCTTTTTTTTTTCCTAACGATAGCCTTTAATTTCGAGGAGGAAAAACTCCAGGTTAGGGTGGGTTTCGAATACATTGCTTTCCAAAACATTTTTTAATTGTTTGTTTGTTTGTTTTATCAATTTCGCACAAAGCTACACGAGGGCTATCTGCGCTAGCTGTCCCTAATTTAGCAGTGTAAGATTAGAGGGAAGGCAGCTAATCATCACCACCCACCGCCGACTCTTGGGCTACTCTTTTATCAACGAATAGTGGGATTGACCGTCACGTTATAACGTTTTCAGCGCTGAAAGAGCGAACATGTTTGGTGCGACGGAGATTCGAACCCGCGACTCTCAAATTACGGGTCGAACGCCTTAACCCACCCGGCCATACCGAACTTTTTTTTTGTAATACTGACAATGTATGAAGAATACTGAAAGCATTTTTAAATGTTTTTCATTTTATTTTGATATACATCGTTTAGTAATCTTACTATATGAAAAAATAATGAAAGGATCCCTAAAATCCTAAATCCATAGTTTTCTAAGTCCATCAGTTGTGGTGTTGTAAACGTTGCATCAAATAATACCACAAAAATTAATATTTAATTGGTAAACTAAACACTAGACTTGATTATTTTCTTCTCCATCTACTACTATGTGTACATACGTATTTGAATGTTTAGATGTTTAGGGCTACACAATGTGAAATATTCTTTAATTACGATATGGAACTTCAAATAATAAGAGAAGTATGTAATGATACTGATCAAAGCATTCGGCGTTTTTAGCTAAGATTTTTTTTTTCATGATCTAATTGTGTATTTAAAGTCAAGAAGCAAAGGAGACATTTCAGCATCCATTTGAAGAAACATGGTAGGTGTCGCTAAGCTCTGGCAGCGAGGACCATTTTCCCGATTCTATTTAACAGTGCCCAAAATCTGCAATTGGTGTTATGAAAAATTAGAACAGAAAATCTAATTCCTATGTTTATAACCACCTAGCGACACCTCTGAAGACTATTAACATAATCGAGTAGTATTTGCAAAAATTATTTATAAACTTAAGTAGATTTGTGTTATTACGCTCCATCTCGTGTTGAAAATGTTAGTTTATTACTGGTGTTCTATTAACTACAAATTTTTTTAAAGAGTTGATGAACCAGTAGAACTTTAATACAAGTTCTTAAGCCAGTATCCAGAAATAAAAATAAAAATATTAATTGTTCGATTGTAATATGCGAACTTGTAATTTATTCCATTTTTAATTAAGATAAAATGATATAGGATCCTCAGCTGATGTTTTCGTCAGGTAGAAGCTCTGTGTGAGTTTTCGCAATAATATTGTTCGAACGTATCACATAGTGACAACTATTAATACGAATATCTGAATGAACGTAAAGAAAGCGTGTAATAATGGATCAATCACACTGTATCTGTTATATCCAGTACCGACGAGGACTGTAAACATATGAAACAATCACTACATGGTGTGTAAATTGTATTAATAAAGTGCATACGTAAATACTCATACGCATATGTTGTTATTCTTGTTGTTAGTGAAAAGCTGCAAAATAGGCTATCAGAAGTTTGTCTACAACAGGGAATAGAACCCCGGATTTTAACAATCTAAGTTGAGAAACTTAAAGCTGATCTATTGATGGCATAATGCTACGTGGTGTATCGAAATTACCCTACATGTATTATTAGAGAAAAAAAAAGTCAAAACACGTTGTCTTAATCAAAAAGAACAGTTGGACAATAGTGTCATCTGTTGAAAATTGTCGTGGGTTTGAATCCTCGTCGCACTAAACATGCTCCCCCTTTCAGTCGTGGGAGCGTTATAATGTGACGATCAATCTCACTATTCGTTGGAAAAAGAGTAGCTCAAGAGTTGATGGTGGGTGGAGATGACTAGCTGCCCTCCGTCTAGTCTTAAACTGCTAAATTAGGAACGGCTATCACAGATAGCCCTCGTGTTGATTTGCACGAAATTTTAAAAAAACAAACAAACAACTTGAAAATAATATTTAAAGTAAGTATTTTTATCTCTGGCTTTCATGAATAATATTAAATAAAATATTCCATTTTAACCCATCGAAAATATATCTTACAGCCATTGTAATCAGAAAGCTCGCAATTTAAAAAAAATACACATAAATCATAATTAAAATTGTTAAAACTCACTTTTTAAGAGTAAATATTTATTCCCAACCTATCCTTTAAATTACAGATGGATAGCTTTGTTTACTTTTTATTAATCACAAAGCTATACAATAGGAAATCTGTGCCATATCCTGATTTTTTAGCGTTATAAAGCCACCACATTTCCAGAGGTTTATTGGAACCCACCTAGAAGTCTTATAATGCATAGTGTCATCTGAAGATTTATGTTTAGTAAAACAATTTTTTACTTTATCAACATTTCACTTTCAAAGTGAATTTTTATGTTTTAGCTTCAGGAAATGAAATACTGTCTGGTTAAAAGCTGAATGGTGGACTAAGTTTTTAAAAACACTTCCACCAAACGTAACATATATTAGTCTAATTTTCTCGCGTTTCTTCTGAATTTCGCGCAAAGATACACGAAAACTATATGAACTAGCCGTCCCTAATTTATCAGTAATAGACTAGAGGGAAAGCAACTAGTCTACACCACCCACCGCCAATTTTTGGAATGCTCTTTGACCTTCACATATAACGTTACAATCTCTGAAAGGGTGAACATGTTCGGTGACGGGGATTCAAACCCGCTACCCACAGAGTGAGTCGAGAGCCCTAACCACAACCCAATACCATTTTTTTTTGAGATATGTATTTTTATATAATTTAACATTCAAAAGTAGAGAGTGCTACATATAAAAAAACAAATATATTTGAAGAACGTTGTTACCAAAGAGAACTTAACTTTCTAATCATGTACCACATGTTCCAGTCACTCACAAGTCAGCTGTTACTTGAGGAAGGAAGTACATATTCTAATACCTATAGACAGGCACACAGCGATTTAGAATAATAAGGAAATGTTTTTGTTTTTTTTACATTCATGGTGGAACATACTACATGTTTCGAAAGAACATTGGTCGGTCATCTTCAGAAGGTAAAATTCCCGTTGTCGGTCCTTGTTCTCAACATATAGTATGTTTTACCGTGAATAAAAAAAAAACAACTTTTCCTGATGCGTATAAATCGTTGCATGCCTACCTATTAAAGTCAGCTGTTATTTCAGTCGTCTGTTAAAAGATTGGTTTGCTATTCACTTGTATTATAAAAACATATAATCAGGTTAGTATTAGAAATACATTTTACAAATAGTTCACTCTTCAGTAAAGGTTCTAACTGCAACATAACTAAATGCGAAATTATACTAAAATATTAGGCCAGGCATCAGGTGGGTTAAGGCGTTCACCTCGTAATCTGAGGGTCGCGAGCTTGAATCCCCGTCGCACCAAACATGGGAATGTTTTAATGTTACGGTCAATCACATTATTCGTTGATAAAAGAGTAGCCCCAGAATTGGCGGTGGGAGGTGATAACTAGCTGCCTTTTTCTAGTCTTACACTGCTAAATTAGGGACGGCTAGCGCAGATAGCCCTTGAGTAGCTTTGCGCGAAATTCAAAACCAAACAAAGAAGCAAACGAAATTAAAATATAAAAAAAAATTATTGAATTAAATATTGCTACTTAGGTGTGTAATTATGATTGAAGTTGTATTCTAGCTTTTGGTTATAGATTAATCATATTTTAAAAAATGCAAGATAAGCTGACATACAAATACAAGACTTGATGCTACAGATAAACGTTCGCTCATTGCAACTCCTATGTCAGTGTTGTCCTGATGTAAAATGTGATTTCGTAACCACCTGTCTGTCTCAAGAATGGACAAGAACAAAAGACGTAGTTTCAGATGCAGACATAGCTAGTGTAAATTGATCATAGAACCCTCTTTTCCCTATCTGTGTAGAGACATACGCTACGTTACATCTTCAACTTTTTCAATCGAGCTATCGGGCAGGAAGATCGTAGACGTCAGCTTGTTTTCCAAAAGAGAGCAGGCAACATATCCCGAAACCAATAGCGATCAGTACTCCAGTTCCATGTGACATTAAAGCCACGCCCTCAAGGCGAAACAAACACCCGAGTCAATGTCTTATGTTGTCATTTGACGGAGAATAGCACAGCGTTTGTGTAACGTAAGAGAGACGGTAAGCTCGAATCTCCTTATATAGTGAAAAATATCTGCATGGTGCTGCACTCTAGCGAGCGGAACTACTGGGATGAAAGTTTGACAAGTATTTCGGCAGAAAAACAGAAGGACGCAGCTAATCTGCTCATATCAACATCTTCAATTGAAACGTCATTCTCTGGAGATTTGATGAAATGCCTTTTCCCATAGGAGGAAGTAAGTTCCCTTAAAAAGTATATTTTCTTCAGTGAATATTAGTTTTAATCGATTTGTCATCTTACCGTAATTTCGTCTTCGTCGGGTTTCAACTGATTCCTTTTGAAAACAGGCTTTTCTTTTCGTCTTATCATATTCGGTTACAACCTTCTCAGGTATCCAGAAAAGAATCTAACTTTGAATGTAAGTCGTGTAAAGTATTAAGATTACACACAGTATTAGAAAGACTATCTCTCATGGTTGCTTTGTAGATAGTTTCTTTCGTCCTTTTGTGGGGTTTTAGATCATTTTCACAAATATCTACGTATGATATCAATGTTAGAAGATCTGACAAATTAATTGTTGTGTTTTCAATACTGTCACAACATTTGATTGTGTTCAAATAAGAGGTTTAGCGTTGAAGGTACTATTATAACACGCAAACTTTCATATTATCTAATCACTGTCTACTTCACTTGAGTTTCATGGCAATGTGCTGTGAGGGTATTGTTGGCCTAAGGTATTTCGTGTGTATTTAAATATACTATTAAGGAATTATTCAGACAAAATCTTTTCAACATTCCTAAACGAACATGTTTCTTTTGGAAACAAAATGTCAGTTATTGTGAAAAGCTCTACAGAGGAATAAGATAGAAATATAATATTTCTATAACGTTTGTGAATGTTATTAAATCGTATATGTGTGTATATAAAATAGGCATTACGCAAGTATTGGTAGAATTGCCCATTGTTGGTCCATGCCGTCAACTTGATATCATAACGAATAATACCTGTAGCACTAGGACTAACATATATAGGGGATATTCCACGTATCAGACAACAACCAAATGCCAGTGTTAAAATAGCCAGCTATCATGGAAATTCATTTAAGGGTTTGTAGTTGTATGCTTACCCCTAAATCTTAACTACTACTGCCTTTCACTGTTTAGAACCAGTTGTGTGAAGGCAGTTGCCTTTAAACAATTAAAGTAGAAATGAAACCACCCACAAATTTCTACTATACGAAGCTATGATGGACTACGAAGACATTTTAAATGGCAGAACAAAGTTCAAATCCCTCGATAATGATTGGCTTATTCACAAGCGTGAGGAAAAGCTGCAACAGATTTCAAGATGTTTTAAAAAACTGTAAACTCATCTTCGACGCTACTTCTGCAAATTTCTATCCCACAGTTTTCTGTCCCGGACTTATGTACGGCTTAGCGAAAACCACAAACATGGCTTATTACCCCGTCAGACCTATTCCATCTACTCTTGATTCTCAAGCCTGGAAACTTGCTAAAATCTTGTACCTGCATTAAGCTTACTAGAAAAAAAAAAAAGTTTATTGATAAATGTTCTTTTTCCTCATTTAAAGAAATATCTAATTCTCCTAATACAAATGAATTTGCCCCGACATGGTCATGTGGTTAAGGCACTAGACTCGTAATCTGAGAGTCGCGGTTTCGAATCCCCGTCACACCATACATACTGGCCCTTTCAGCCATGGGAGCGTTATAATGTGATGGTCAATCCCACTATTCGTTGGTAAGAGAGTAGCCCAAGAGTTGGCGATGCGTGGTGATGTTTAGCTGTCTTCCCTCTAGTCTTACACTGCTAAATTAGGGACGGATAGCACAGATAGTCCTCGTGTAGCTTTGCGCGAAATTCAAACAAACAAATGAATTTGTTATGAACATTTTTGGTATTCATTTCTCATTTACTAACATCCCGCTTGAGAAAACAACTAAATGAATTATTAAACAGTTATTTCCATCAATGATGCCCTGCACTCTACGTTAACGAATAAACATTCGAAGAGCTCTTTAAAATTAAATTCGTCCTCAAGGTCATCTTTATGACCAGGAAGATAGACCTCTAGGTCCGAATCTTGTAAACATTTTTATCTGTTATTATAAACGTCAATGGACTGATAATTCTCCCCCTCATTAATTATCATTACCATGTAGAATCCACGCTGATAATACTTTTCTACTCTTTCACAACACTGAACGATACGAAAAAAAATTTACGCTACTGTGACAGGGCGCTGGATCCGACATGGTCAGGTAGTTACGCTCCACTCGTAATCTGAGACTTGTAGGTTCGAATCACCGTCACACCAAATACGCTCGCCTTTTCAGCTGTGGGGATATTATAATGTTACGATTAATCCCACTGTTCGTTGGTAAAAGAGTAGCCCAAGAGTTGGCGGTTGGTGGTTATGACTAGCTGCCTTCCCTCTCGTCTTACACTGCTAAATTATGGACAGCCAACGCAAATAGCACTCTTATAACTTTGCGCGAAATTCAAAAACAAACAAACACAACACTGATGATACCAAGAAGTTTTTAGAATATCTGAACTCAAAATGCCCATATATAAACTTTACACGTGAGATGGAAGAGAAGCATAACTTAGTTTTTTAGACAAAATAGAAAGTCACTCACATCTGTTCACCGTAAGAAGACATTTGCTGACTTATACGTTCGTTTCAATAACTTAACACCAGTTTTGTAAAAGGTAGCCTTGATCTAAATATCCCAAGTAGAGCGTATAACATCTTGTTCTGAATACTTCCAGGCCTGACGAGAGGATGATCAAGAGGGGGCCGGGGAAATATGGAATAATTAATAATGTATTCTCACTTTCATAATATACATAATATACTTTAGGAAAAGTCGCAGTACTGCTGGAAATCGCTTTGCCTCAAAAAATACCTTTTCATCCAAAACATGTAAATTCTCAACACACATATCTTTGTTGTTTTGAATTAAGCACAAAGCTGCACAATGGGCTATCTGTGCTCTGCCCATCACGGGTATCGAAACCCGGTTTTTAGCGTTGTAAGTCCGCAGACTTCACCGCTGAGTCACTGGTGGGCACAGAATTATATAGCTTTTCATTATTCAATGCAATTAATTACATTTTGTTCTATACAAAATAGTTTTGGATAACACATTCTTTTTTTTTTTTTTTTTTGCTTTTTTGCATCATTATAACGTGTAGATATAGTTCCAGTATTTGATACACTAAACGTTCAGTTTTGCATAACATAGTAGTGGTTGACACACTGAAAGTTTCACTTTATATTTGTAGAGCGCAGATACCGTGTCAATACTCTAAACGGGTAGTTTTGTACAGACTAGATTTGGATTAACACTATTATAATTTCAATGCAGAGTTGGATAATTGTCTTTTATTTGTTAACTGGTTCAGTTATTTTATAAGTTAACTGAAAAGACAAATTAGTTTTCCTATCTCTGTTTTTACAAGACAGCTGTGAAACATACTATAAGTTCGCCCGTTAAGACTAATCACTCACTCAACGGCAAACTTCACATTTCTGTTACTAATCAACTTTTTCTAACTGAATTTAGCTTTCGCTCACTTGGTCACTTACATACATACATGTTATCCTTGTGACGTCTCAAACTTTCGACACACTAGGAAATGCCATACATAATACAACAATATTTCTATAACGCAAACGGGTCGAGAAAAATTACTTTAAACATAGAACAACAATTGAACTACACATACAGCGTACGACTCTTCCCGAATTACGTATCGAAATTTGTTGTAACAATCGCCTTTAAAATAATTAAATTTTAACACTCGTAATGTATAAACTAAATAGTAATTAAATATTATATCACTAAATGAATTAAATAATAACTGTTACACTAAACAGCCTTTATATCCAACAAATTTCTACTTTACGCCGTAGATATCTTTTTGTTTTTGGATAACAAACTTACAGTTGTAGAACGTAGGCATTGTTTCAATATTTATTTGATACAGTAATGGTAAAAAAAATCTACACTTTAGTTTTTAGTAACATATTTTTGTTTCAATACATAATTATAGACGGTAGATATGGTTTGTTTTCTGAATGTTTGTTTTATTCGTATTTTTAAAACTTGTAGTTATTTCATTTAATTAATAATTTTAGTTTAGTGCAAAATACTTCTATTACCACATGAATTAATTAACTGGTTTTTATTTTTAGTTACGGTTTAGTCTTTTGCATAATAACTTGGAATAAAACTCAAAATATATTTCCTCAATTGACCAAGTCTTTTGTGAGCTTTATACTTCTGGATATCAGGCATTAGTTTCACGGGTATAATATTCTTTTAAACCTAAGCAAAATAGTAGTTGGTCTCAAAATCTGTCTAATCCTAAATCAGAGTATGATTTTATTTGTTCACTTGTTATCGTAGGCCATCTACGTCCTATGAAACCGTTTTCATCAACCTGTCAAGGGCGTAGTTTGTCTATCCTATAGCCTACCTACATTCCATCTTGTCTAGAGGTTTGTCTTACAGCTTGTTCAACTATAGCAAGTCTCCTTTAAGTTTGTATACCAAGTAACTATATTGTTTATAGCAGTTTATTGTTTCTTTTTAGTTAAGCACAAAAATAAATAATGGCTATCCGTGCTCTGCCCATCACGGGAAGTGAAACCTTACTAGTGTTGTAAGTCAGCAGACAACCGCTGTGCTACTGAGGGTTACTGCTTTTAGCCTTTTACTTGTAAAATAGGTGTTTCTTAAAGGTGGCAATATTTGTGCTAATAAATACATTTAACTTTTCTGGCTTTGTTTCATCACAGCTAATTAATATTTTTTGCTCTTTAAGTCTCACTGTTTAGAGTGCACAGTTCATCAGAAATTGACTTATTCTTATTCTTGGAGTTAAGAAAAACATTAAAATGATAACAGTTGTATGACATTGTGCAAGAGTAAAACGCTGATTCTGTCAAGGTCATTGCACCTTTGTGGAATATTCATTATTTAACTTTTCTCTATGATATATTTGTATTATGTACTGAGAAATGTATGTGTGGTAACATTTTTTTTACACAATTTGTCCATCCGTCCAACAATCTGTAGCTTGTAATCAGTTTACAGGCTCTTAAAATACCTTTGGTTTGTTAGCATTATTAGTTTTATGTAACATTTATTTGATGAAATCCATCGTACGGTACATGACTGTTTATGTATTGGGTTGAGGAATAATTCGTGAGCGTTTTTTCAAGTTAAAAAATATATTCATAAATGAAACGCTTTCGCAAAATATTTCATGTCATTTGGTAGATAAATTTTTGCTCTAATAGATGGTGTGTTTGATTTTCATATGTCTTTAATTTTTGCTTTCATTTTCAGCTCATTAAATGGAATTGCAAGTGGACAAAATCGAGCATTTTCGACACCATCTGCTTTTCGCATTTAATTTCTTGCACTTTCGTTTGCAACAATGCATACAATATACCTAGGTATTACATGAAATAAAGTATCATAATAAATGTTTTGGGTGTAATGTGTTCATGCATTGAAGTATTGTATAGTCTTGCATGTAATACTTGAATGAAATTATTTAAAAACGCTCACGAATTATTCCTCAACCTAATACTTTCACAACTTAATACTAAAACACTAAAATCTTATTGAAATGATAACCGATTTCTCTGAACTCTATGCAGACTACTTAAAGTTTGTCATTGTTAGTTTTTTTGTTGTTGTTTTTTTACGAAAGACGTTGAAGAGACTGACGAACACGTGGGACAGATCACTTAGGATAACATCCTCGACGAAGAATAGCCCAAGGGTATCGCCACATGGTTCTTTTTTGTTAACCTGGTACAAGCCACACATAATTCAGTTACAAGGAGTAAATACGGGGTTATTGTTCAAATGAGGGCTATCTCGGTGACGTAGGATGCTTTGACCAAATTTTCTGCTTAAAAAAACACGACCTAAGTACTGTGCAGTGTCAAGCCAGCATGGTCTGCATGAGCTCGCGCTCGATCGTCGGCTAATGTGTCAATAAGCACGCGCTGAATTCCTACATAATGGAAGTTAAGTATTGAATCACTATTATCATTAATATATATGATAATTCTAGCTTCTTCACTAGAAAGATTGTAATTAATCGTTTTGTCAATTTCAAATCTATGTTATAGTTCTAATAATACGCGATTGTTTCTTTACTTTTAGTAAAAAAGTAAAAAGCTTTTGAATTTGGTGACTTTCTACGACTTGTTATCCGTCAATGAGCAGCCTGGAAACGTCCAGGAAGAAGAGTATAATTCCGATATTCAGATGAGTTGCTATTTTTACTTTAATACAGTTTTCATTAGACAAGCTAAAAATCGAACCCAATTCAACTTGACTGAAGAATTTTTTTTAACATAGATGTATATGAACTGTGTAGATAAAAACGTGGAACAATCAGAGACAAGTTGTTAATATATATTCATTCCATAACGTTTAAATAAAGAACTACAATTGGCGTCTGGTTCCGGAACAAACAAGAGATAAGCAATGCCTCGTTTAGGGTAAGGACCGGGAAATGCACACTCAACTAGTCACTCGTGTTTCTCACTTTGCAGATCAAATAATAACTGTTTATCCTGCTTTAACACTTCCTTTCATTATTATATCATTTCCTATACATTGTTTATCTCAGTAAAAGGCAATGCCCTTCCTTTTTGATATATGATGGTGAACACTAAAACAAGAGAATTATTTATTTATATTTTTAAATTGTACTCGACACATCTTTTTTTCAAGTTATTATCACGTGGTTAATCCTTTCATGATTGAGAATTTTTTAACTTTATTTTGGATATTTTTTTATGTTGATATATATTTCTTATAGATCATCTAACGAACAGTTCCCCTAATTCGTATTTGTCATATAACTAGTCGAAAAATAACTAAGTCACTTTCTTTGTCTACTTTTGCTGTCTCATTCCTCATGCCGTAATCGGAATACGTTTTTCAAAATGTCAGTATATGTAATAACTTGAACTTTATCGGATAACTTTTCGTTGTCACGGCGGATAAACCGTACAACACAGATAGCAAAGAAACATTTGTTCGTTAAAGGATGTTCTTAAGCTCTTAAACCCTTGAGGCCCGCCATGGCCAGGTGGTTAAGGCACTCGACTCGTTATTCGAGGGTTGCAGATTCGAATCCCCGTCGCAGCAAACATACTCGCCCTTTCAGCCGTGAGGGCGTTATAATGTGACGATCAAAACCACTACTCATTGGTAAAAGAGTGGCCCAAGAGTTGGAGGTGAGTGTTGATGACTAGCTGCCTTCCATCTAGTCTTACACTGCTAAATTAAGGTCGGCTAGCGCAGACAGAGATCGTGTAATTCGCATGAAATACAAACAAACATATGCCCTTGAGAAAAATAAAACATTAAACCTACTCGTTATTTTGAAAAAAAACAACATCGACTTTCGTGTTAAATTTCTGTAAATTGCTTGCTTTAGAGCGACGGGAACTCATTTCATAAATTTATTCGTCTAGCTATTTGTTTGTATTAGTGTAAAGCTTTGACATAAGCTACTTACTCTCTGTCTACCCTGAAACCTATTCTATCTTTTCTAAACCTTAAACTTGTATTCTCTTGTCCTATTATATTCTTACTAGAGCAAAACTAAATCAGAGGCTGTATTATATCGATTCTACAAATAACAGTGTAAACGTAGATAAACTGTTGATTTGCCAAGTTTTCTAAATGTTGAGAAAGTTAATTTAAGTAACAAAATAAACAAATTATTGATGTTAAAATTGAAAAAAAAATGTATTTTTAATCCTTACTCTGATTTTGATGTGTAAATTGTTCATATATAATTAATAATAATTACGCCACACCAACTTATTGTTTACAGCATATACAATTGTTCATGGAAGTTGATAATATAAATAGTGTGTTATATCCCAATCGGCCTAGTAAGCCTTGACGTTTAAGGAAAGGTCTCGTTGGCATTTGAATATAGCAAATATATTGTGGTTGACATTCGTTCTTATCTACTTTATTCATAAGTTTTAAATTCAGTAATATCATTTTTAGTTTACCCTTCTTTCCTCAAGTTATGATATACAAGCCTATCCTTGCAAGTAGTAGCTCTCTTCTGAACTCTTACCAACAACTTAATATTCTTCTTTTTAGATAAAACAACTAAAACTGAATATAATTACTCCTAATAAGGCCCAAACAATATTTATATAGAGCAGTAAATACCTCTTTTCACTTGTAATTAATACGTCTGTCAATATACCTTAAACTTCTATTCGCTGTACTAATACTGAACTAGTAACAGAACATTACTTCGATGGCTTGAGTGACATACCCACTACTGCGTCGAGAACCTCTTTTCAGTTGAGATGTTTCCGTAACGTATTAAATGTTCCAATCTAAATGCAATACCTTGTAATTAATGTAATTAAAGGTCATTTATTAAATAAGTATACAATTTATTATTCATCTAAGTCAGATTTGGCCCGGCATGGCCAAGCGTGTTAAGGCGTGCGACTCGTAATCTGAGGGTCGCGGGTTCGCATCCCCGTCGCGCCAAACATGCTTGCCCTTTCAGCCGTGGGGGCGTTATAATGTGACGGTCAATCCCACTATTCGTTGGTAAAAGAGTAGCCCAAGAGTTGGCGGTGGGTGGTGATGACTAGCTGCCTTCCCTCTAGTCTTACACTGCTAAATTAGGGACGGCTAGCACAGATAGCCCTCGAGTAGCTTTGTGCGAAATTCAGAAAACAAACAAACAAATCAGGTTTAAGCATTCTCAATATAACTATAACTATCCAGAGTTTAGTTTCTTCAACGAACGTTTCTAATTATCAACATTTTAAACGTACATAAGAAAATACAAAGGCTCAAGCACTAACTTCTGTGGCAGTTGATGAATATTACTGATGACCCATGGTGTGACAGTGGTAGGTCTTCGGTATACGACTCTAAAATCATGTGTTCGATTTCCTTCGGTGGTCATAGCAAATAATGCGAAGTAGCTTTGCTTTAGTAAATACACACATACAATATATGAGTGGATTCCTTGAATGACAAGTGTTTTGTTCTCTACCATCCTACAGCCCAAGTCATTAGTATCTCCCTAACGTTATTAAATGATTTTGAAAAATCTAAGTAGAGTAAGTCTAGTACATACCCTTTATTTCGTCTGGTTAACATAATCGCATGTATTATTGTTTAACATATCATTATTAAAGTAATTAGGACAAGCAAATAATCTCATGTGTACTGATAACTACAGAACGTAACAAAGAAGGGGGTGAGAAACAGAACATAAAACTTTCGAAAAGGAAAAGTATCAATGTTCTGAAATAACAAACTGAGAATACGTTAACGCCTTCTATTTAATGGACTTACAACGCTAAATAATTATGGTTCGATTCGCTGCGATGGGCAGAGTGCACATCGCTTATCGTGAGCTTTGACTATAAACAAAACCAGAACAACTTGTATGGACGTGGTATGTTTAAAACTTTTCCCCTTTGGGATTTTATTAGTTTAGTCTGTTTGTTCTTAAATGCGTCCAGTGGCACGACGGAATGTCTGCGGACATACTAGAAACGGAGTTTCGATACGCGTGGTGGGCAGAGCACAGAAAGCCAATTACATAGCTTTGTGATTGACTTCAAACAGACTTATTAAGTATTTTTGTGTCATTAATGTCAAATCGACAGATATCTTTCAGTTCCAAGCAGAAATAAATGTTAACTGTGTGCATGTGTTTGTATTGAACCGCTATAGTTCGCTACCGTCTGAAGAATATACAATCTTTGTTTATTTTGACGTATTTTTACTAGACTTCCATATCTCACATAGTACGACTTGAAGCAGTTAACTTACTTTGCATTACGAACTGCGATTTGCACGAGCGCATTAAGTTACGAGCTGGCAGTTAGCATTCGATGTGGAGATTGTATTTAGTTTTTGTTCGGTTACAAAGAAGCTGTAGTGAAAGAAGAAAACACACTCTCTGAAGGCAACTTTCCATTAAATGACACTTTCGTTTTGGCCCATGATGAGAGGGCTAAATGTGTTTTGCCGGTTGGCTTCTCCCATTCTGATCATTCTTCTAGCTTTTCCATTTACTGTATCTCTCCTTTTGAATTCTCTGCATGCGTTTCGAAATTGAAACCTCAGTTTATCAGATGGCCTTATCGCAGCCGCTGCTTTACTACTGAACAGCCTTCTACGCACAAATGGCCACTTCTCGCGTCACCGGAACGGCTTGCTCTGTTTACGAAAAGATTTGTGACTCCTAGAGGTGGCGATCTGGATAATGATACACAGTTAGGCCTAATTTACTCGATTGGCAACTGACACTCGGTGACTTAGTATACTCTCCAAACGACCTACATATATAACTATCCCTAGGGTGATAACTGTGCACATGGTCTCTCGCCTTTTTGTCAATGTCAGAGACATTGCATGACTGGAAAAAAAAAGTACTTAATTATCGGAGGTACGGGAAGAGAAGCGAGTGTCCCCTTACTCCAGTTACAACCAGGGATTTCATTGATATAGCTCAGTCAATTTTCACAGTTTTAACTGCCAGAAAACTGGGCGCTCTAAAGTGTTACTAGTAACGTTGCTCTGATGTGAGCTACTTGACTAGAATAATGAAGCACATTTCAATGCCCAGTTCTCCAGATATAAAGGTATCATAGCGACATAAAAACATGCGTGTACCTACAACTCAATAATGAGGCAGCTAATACAGACATTGTGACACAGAAAGTGATAAAGAAGAGTCATTGATTGAGATATGTATGAATTACTTCTTTATTCTGGCTTGTGCTTATTTCTTTATTTTTCATCAGGAAGAGCATATTATTCAACTAGAATATTACGATGTAATTATCTAAAGAATTCTGATCGCAATAACCCAGATTTAAGCCCAGGGTGAAGTCTTCGGTATTCTTGATAAAGTATCATTATTTATTAACAATTGGTATAATTAAAGGACCAATATCAAATGATAAAACTCTAAGGTACTTCATAACGTGTTTTGTTTTCATGACATAATTTATAATTTTGAGCTAGCAATTTGTCAACGATACGAAAAACAAAAACAACGCAAAACATTTATTTAACATGTAACTACTCAATTTAAAAAGTAAATAACGCTGAAAAAATGTAACTAAATATATATATATAGAGAGAGAGAGAGCTAAAAAATTCAAAGCCACGTTATTATTGAAAGAAACACTGTAGAGACTGTGTGTGTTATTCTTATAGCAAAGCCTCATCAGACTATCTGCTAAGCCCACCGAGGGGAATCGAACCACTGATTTTAGCGTTGTAAATCCGTAGACTTACTGCTGTCCTAGCGGGGGACATCAGGAAATGGGAAAATGTCAGAAATATGGTGAAAAATTAAAACACACGTCTGGAACAAAATGTTTCTTTCATTAGCTACGTTTAAGGCATATATCCTTCGTTATACTTAAGTGTTACAACTATAGAGTATATATAATTTTAAAAAAATGGTGATAGTTTAGAATTCTTGAAGAGAATAAAACCTGAGACAAATATACAAACAGATATGCAGTTGTGGCCAAAATGCTTTCATACTGTTCTATATTGATATTATTGTACAAATGCATGGTGCAGTTACTGAGTAAATGGCCGAATAGTAACAGAGAATGTAGCGTATGAGCGAACAAACATGTATAAGTTGTTGTTCTGGCCTGTATAAGTTGCTTCATCAAAACACGTGTACACGCCTGCTTTGTATAAAAGGGTGTACTTTTGTTATAATCTCTGTCGAAACAGATAAACGCTTTATTCAGGCAATTTCTCTGTACTTGATGTATACTCATGTCTCGTCACGTGCTAGAAGTACAGGGCGTCAAATTGTTCGACTGTACACAGATGGTATGAAGCAAATACAGAGTATCAGAACAGTAGAAAACTTCTTGTGTATCGTGTACAAAATCTTGAAACGTTATCCGACTGCAAGAAACGTTGTTCCAGGAATGCCTATTGGTAGATTAGACGTAAAAAAAAAAAAAAAACTGACCGAGATGACCGTGAATTGATCAGGTTAATACATCGAGGTCAAAAGAAGCCTTGCAGTACTTTATAACAAGAATGGCGTGAGTACATTCATTGCAGGTTTTCTAGAATAACAGTGTATAGGAGACTGAGCAAATAAATTTCTTTTGCAAAATGGAGTATCTGCGAACCGATATTAACCAGAATTCAACGTTGTTACCGTATTACTTGGGCAAGACTGCATGCCAATTTACAGTTAGGACATTGGTGAATAGTTATTTTTTCAGATGAGTCCCGTTTCCGACTTAAAGTTGATGGTAAAATTCGTGTTTGTTGTTTACCTGACTATTTTTTTTGACAGGGAATACATAGGAAGTGGTGCAGTACATGTTTGGGCAATTATTTATCATGGTGGAAAATCTGCATTTCATATCCTCCAAGGAAATGTCAATGATGTCTCTTACAGGTATCAAACTGAGACGATATTTCTATGATATGTTATTACAAGGCTTAGAAACAACTTTGTGTTCCAGGATAACAATGCCACTGCGACAGTGCATCTGTTGTATGGGATTATCTCAATCAGGAGGACATTAGATTGCTACGGTCAGTAAAGTCTCCAGATTGTAATACCATTGAGAACCATTGGGCATAACTGAGCCAGAAAATCGATAATCACGACTTTAAACCAGATACTGTAGCTGACGTGCAGCACATTCTAATGACAAATGTGTATGAAATGACGGTGGACTACATAAATAACCTCTTTCTATTTTAATAATCTCCGGAAGGAGACGTGGCATGCTATCGATGAGACGATATATTACATCAAATTATTATAAATTGCGTTTTAAACCTTACATCTATTTATATTCAATATTTAGTACTTGGTCTTTTTATATGTTTTAGTAAGGTTCAATTGTGATTGATGAAATGTTGTGTTACATATATTTCTACAGGTGTCTGATAAAATTGTTCGTTGCTGTAATATATCATTGATGATATATTTTCACACACATTACACACCTAGATTAATATAAAATACATTTCTCAGTTTGACAGCTTTGTTTTGACGTTGACTTACATGCTCCCTGTGTTACAAGTGTGAAACTGAGATACCGTGATTTACAGGCTCTCACTGTTATGTGCTAATTTTACAGTGCTATATAAGAAACTGAAATGCCTTGATTTACGTGCTCCCTGTATTAGATGCGAAACTGAAATAAATACACTACAGAAAAATAATTTTTAATGTCTCCTCTACCTACTAAAAGAGGCCGGACCTTGTTTGTACAATGTAATCGAGAGATATTATGATAACTTTCCCTAAATAGCTCTCAAAGTCCAGTTACACTACAAACTTTATACTCAACTATTTGTAAAAACAAACAAACTTATAACTATTATTAAGCTAAGTTGTACCACGTGTTCTTAAATATAATACGTAATTTACAGTATAACTAGGTAGAGCACGCCTTCTCTGGTCAGAACTTATAAAAGTCCATGACTAATGAAAGGCTAGCTTAGGTTTAGTTTAAATTTCGTGCAAAGCTACACGAATGTTATCTGCGCTAGCCTTCTCTAATTCAGTAGTGAAAGACCAGAAGGAAGACAACTAGTGATCACCATTAAACTCTTGAGCTACTCTTTGACTAACAAATAGTGGGATTGAGCGTCACTTTATAACTCTTTCATGGCTGAAAGGACGAACATGCTTGATGGTACAATAATTGGAATCTGCGACCCTCTGATTGTGAATTGAACGCCCTAACGATTTATCTGAAGACATGAAAAGGTGCTCCCCTTAAATGTAGTTATGAAAAACAAAACACACACACACGAAAACCAACAACACGCCCTTAAAAACTGCAAAACGCAAAATGTGAAGTCGCAATTTTGCATGTATTTCTACATAGACGCAACAAACCTTCATGCCAAATGTGGTGAAGATCTATCAATTGAGGGGGTGCAAAGTGATAATAAATAACGCTCATAAAAACCACAAAATGCAAAACTAAAAATTTGTATATACTCTGCATGAACACTAAGTTTGGCGAAAAAAAATCATTCACACCCTACAACGTAGTTATATGAACATACAAACAGTGCTATTATATTTATATAGATATTGACTAGAATGAGAATCTTTCTGACAAGAATTTGGTAATACTAATAATACTAAATAGTAGGTCCAATTAGAAAACAAATACTATGAACAAAGGAAAGAATCAAGCCTGAAATTTCTTTTATTGGAAAAGTATCCGTGAATATACACGAGCAACAAAATTACATAGAAATGTTAAACACATTGATTTAAATGAAGTAAATCAGTGCAATCAGTTCTAAGAGGCACCAAAACCACTTGATTCTCCATCCAGATTCTTAATATCATACTTTCGGGGTCTATTTTTATATACACTTATGTATCTAGTCTTTATAACCCCCAAAACCTCCTAGATCCTCATGTGTGTATTCAAAGTTGAAGTTTTCCGAAATTTGATTTTATATCATTTCTTTGAATAGTCACTTACATATTACAAACTATTATGGTTTTTACGAATCGGTTCATTAATCATTTTTCGAATTTCTTCTAGGTCCACTTTAACAACATCTTTGTTTATATTATTTCGGGATCAAACATCTTTATGCATATTATTATTATGTAATTCTGGGAAAAATTCAAAATCAATAATGATAGTTACAACCAGAACAATATGCTAAAGTTCATGTACATACAGTTCTCATATATTTTGTAACGGATTTACCGTTCTACGTTTATTTTAGTACCTATGTGTGTTTCACTTCGACGCATGTGACTTATATTGTTGCGCAAGTCTCGCCTATTCTCTCAATTTGTAGAAGATTCTTGAGAGCAAGAATCGACAGTATTTATTTAACAGAAACGTTAACGTGCTTAAGAAAAGTGTTAAATGTTCGAGAATCTCGCGTGAATGGTACATATGAAGACCGATACGTCCAGAGACAGTTATTATTATTTGTCAGCTGGAGTCAGTGTACGGTAAGTCTCGGTAGCTTTAATTGCTGTTAACGCTTATTAATCGGAAAATTACATAATTTGACCACGAACATCCATAGATTTCGAACATTACAAACAATTCAACTTCAGTGAATTACTTTGGACGATATTATTTCTACGAGGACATTAAATATCATCATCGGTAAAAGTTGGCAACGTGAGGCCAACCAAGCAAGCTAGTTTAAGCGAAGTATAACGATATCAACTCTGAATTAATTTGCTTGTCGTGGACCTGACTCATCAATAAAACACTCAGTTCTAGACTGGATATAAGACTCATTATTGTCTGTAAGTTTGTAAAACTGTTGTATATAAATTATTATTTGTTATAACTATTAGTAATAACCGCTATTATAAATTGTTTTATTTTTATATTTATGTTAAAAATGAAATAGTGTGTATCAATCTTGTTGGCAAATATCACAAATTTGATACATATCGAGATTGAATTTACTTTTAAATTAAAATTAAAATTTCCGGCTGACTAATTGTTTGTTTTTTGTGTGTGTTTTTTTTTTTAATTTCGCGCAACGCTACGCGAGGCCTAACTGCCGTCCCAAATTTTGCAGTGTAAGACTAGAGGGAAGGCAGCTAGTCATCACCACCCACCGCCAACTCTTGGGCTACTCTTTTACCAACGAATAGTGGGATTGACCGTCACATCAGAACGCCCCCACGGCAGCAAGGGCGAGCATGTTTGGTGCGACGGGGATTCGAATCCGTGACCCTCAGATAACGAGTAGAACGCCTTAACTCACCTGGCCATGCCTAACTGATATCGTAATACGTAAGACACGTAATATAATAAATCGGAGACTTATCCGAGATAAATCATAGTAATAACAACCTTTCAATGCTATCCATTACTCAGTTTAACTTGTATGACACATGGATGACGCGGTTTGTTGGGGTACAGAAATAAATTATAGGGATCTTGTTTAATGCAGAAGGAATAATATTTTGCATACATGTCAACTACAAAAAAGACAGGAATCGTTGTCTTGTTTGATGACGCATTGTCACACTGTAATTTATCCACTAACCTTTCCCATCTCATGTCTTTAACCCACAAAACCCACCTGCTTCACGTTTATTGATCTCTATATATGAGACACAAAACATGTGTAATTTTGCTCTTACACAAGTGTTGTTGTCTCAAAGCACAATGGAGTAAGCATAGCAGTAACTGGTGTTTATCCCATACTCACTTTGACATTGAGGGAACGAAATCTTTTCAAGACCATCTGGTCCTCTTACTCAGAACAGCAGTTCCGAATGAGGAAAATGTGCACTTTCAGTCACATGACCGATTACATTTTTTTTCACAAACAAAGTAAAACGTGAAGTATACATTAGGACAAAGAGCAAGTCCATGAATTGCTGAATTTACATCGTGATGAAGATATACATAATTTTCTCGACTTGGTTTTGAATATTGGAAGAAGTAATACTGTTTAGAAACTTGTCAGACGTACGCAGGCTACTACTGATGTTCAGAAGACTACAGAGTGTTAGATGTAGAAGTTTGCCGAACAGTCATGAATTATTCCACTTAACTAAGTGAAAAATCCAGTTCTTTTATATGTGGGAACGCGCATGACTTGATGGTTAGCATGCCGTAAAATGAATGAGTTTGAGGGTCAGAGGTTTGCGTCCCATAACTAGAAAACACACGAACGGTCAACTTCCATTATCCTATCAGAAAAGAGTAGAGGGGAAGATGTTTTTACAAACAGTTTCTTTTCTTCAGTCTGCTGTTTATAAGTTAAGATGGCTATTGTTTATATTTTTAATTTAACAATAAGAAATATTTTGAGAAAGAATAACAAGAGTTTTTTAAAACATTTCTTACCTTCCCTTCGTCCGTTTTTAATCGCATCGTTTGTTGATTGTAAGTGGTATATTACATAAACACTCATGTTAAACGATTTTTTATCCAGGCGAGAATAGTTTTTATAATAAGCCATATATCGGTAGATGCTGATAAGATTTGACAGGATAATATAAGGCAAAGCAAAAGCTAGTGGCCTAACACATAATTTTCTTCTGTGTAGATAAAACTTTATTTACAGAATTGTCAGGTTGTGTGCTGTACCTGTACACTGCGCATGTACGTTCTCTTATAATAATGCGAAACGAATCAGGATTAGTATGCCCTTTCGGGACAAATAACTTTTGGACCAGCTTATAATGGAAAAATATTGGTGGTGTTTTAATAATTATCTTAACTAATCGATAACAATCAATGGTACAATTCAATAGAACGACAAACATTTCAGGTCGACGATCACAGCTGATTCCATTTAATAACTGGCAATGATTACTCAAATTAAACATCGAAATTTATATTTTTTAAAGAAAATCTAGAAAGGCTCTCTGTCTTCGTCTCTAGTTTTAAAATACTGAAATAAGGGAAAGCAACTAGTCAGCAGCACGTAAAAATTGACTGCCACACTTATAACGCATCCACAGCATAAAGTGTTTGAATATTTAGCGATACTACACAAATTCGAACCAGGCTCGCCAGCTCCAAAATCTACAGCTCTGTCACACATTCTGAATTAAGAAAATCGTTTCTAAATATTCAACTTAAACGTTGAACCTCATTAATACCAAATCAGTGAAACAGAGATTCGAATGAATAAATTTTAAGTTATTTTATTATGATGGCGTTTCATCTCTATAAAAGAAGACTTAAAGAATTTAAACTGATAAGTGGAGTGAAAGTTTTGGTTGATAATGTAAATATTCGTATATTGGACACAACTTAATATTTTTTTCCATAAACAAACATTTTTATACTCTTGATGCGCCCTACATATTTTGTATACTTAAATTCAAATAATTTCGACATTCATCTATATTTGTATGTACCACTAGGTGGTGTTTCAGCAGTAATGATGCTCATTATGTTGACACAAAGTCGTTGTTGATAAAAGCTTATACTTATATTGTTTTGTTCTTAAGATTTAACACGATTAACAAACTGTTCTCTCTTCAGACAAGGAAGGAGAAGTGACAATGGTAGAAAACTTCAGGGAACCCGCCATGCCATACGATCGTGACAGAAACCTTGACAGTGAGTTTATCTCAGGCCAGTGTCCAAAAAACGTTGTAAGTGGTTTGATTCCGGATACTAACTCTGCAGTACTACAATTCCTACCCGAAGAATTACAGCTTAGACCTAGCAGTCTAAGTTACCAGATCGGCGTATGGACAAAAAATAAGATCAGTAAAAGGTCGCGATTCGGTCCAATACTGGCTCGTCTTGAGTCAACACAAACATCTAAATTGTCGTGGAAGGTGAGTACAGGTGTGCTTCGTATTGTCTACCACTCATTTTTACTTTCCATAAAATTAACTTTTATCAGTCAAGCTACGTCAGTGAGTTTTCAATTAATTTAATTTTATATACCTTTAGTACGAAAATTGACTTTTGTGTAATTTTATTATTGTATATATTACAACTTATTATTTATTTTAAATATTTTTGCAAAATAATGCAAGAGTTATCTGCATTAGACGTCTAAAGTTTGAGCTGATAGATTAGGAAAAAAGAAAGACAGCTAATCAATAGCAACACCGCTAAAACTCGTGTTATTTTTTCATGGTATATGAAGTTTTTACATTCAATTGAAAAAGAAACTTCGAGGATTTCTCTTTAACTAGCAATATCTAGTACAAATAGTTCACTTGGTTTTAGTCCCATATTACATGATTACTGTTTCAAATTATATCAACTTTTATCAGCGTAACTAACTCAGAGTTTTTAGCCAAGATTGTTTTAAATGCCTTCAGGTAAAAAATTTGGATTGGCGTAATTCTGTTATTGTATATTGCAACGTAGAATACCTTTGATAGGTCTAGCTGGAATGATGAATATTCTAAAGTGTTTTCTTGTTTTTTTCTAGGGGGACAGGATATAAGATAAGGGTATAAGTACTAACAACAAGTCTGAAAGCTCCATGAATAAAAACGACCGATTTATATACAGCTTATGTTGTTGTCAGAGGCACTAGATTACGGTGTAGGTTTTGTTATAACGCTTTTCTTAAGTAAAATGAGCTTGGATGTTGGATATATTTGAAATAATCAGAAGTGGATAAGGGGCTATATAAAGTTATATATTATATAAAATGAGCTTGAATGTTGGATATATTTGAAATAATCAGAAGTGGATAAGGGGCTATATAAAGTTGTTATACGTTTTCATTTGTGGGGGAGGGGGCTGTTTCTTTTTTTTCACACGACGAGCTGATAATAAACTGCAAGTTCGAATGCATCTTTTGCATAAGTGTCAGGGTATTAGAACCAATAGACTCTGCCCCATGGAATAATTTTGATTGATGCCAGTTTATTCTAGTGATTTAAGATAAACGAAAGTGCCTATAAAAAAACTGACTATTACAGAGATGTTGTCGTCTCGACAGCTGCCATGGACTACTCGGTTTGCGTATGTGATAAGCCTACAAGACTGACACATGGACCTCATCTCAAGCCGAGTGTTTCCAAATGTTCACCATGGGCGTTCTCACCACACTTCACAAAACTTGTTGTCCAATCAAATATTAATAATCTTTAAACCTGTTTTGTTGTGTTATCCTGTTTTTCTAAGAAAACCCACACATTTAAGGTCAACTTTATTTTGTAGGATAAGCTACGTGTTTCATATATAAACTTCTATATGCCCCTCTCAAAACAACATGTTTTGATTAAACGGATTAGATGCCTAACTAATGGAACTAGACATCACGAATTTTGTTCCACTTCTCAAAATATAATAGTAACGAACACATTTTAATTCAAAATTTAGTTTTGACTCGCTAGTTTAGTTGGAAGGTGTAATTTAATCCATTACTCTTTGTTATTTGAAGAACTGCGACTGAAAGAAAAAATACATATGTGAAAACGTTTGTATTATGTTTGGATTAGCGCAAAGCGACAAGTAGTCGTTTAATTGTACTCTTGTACCACTGATATTACTCTGACTGTTTACCTTTTTAAGTTCCGAAATTTCACATATACCTTGTATGTAATCCTTTGTGCTTACATGTACATGTATATAGTGTTATTATAAGTAAACACAATAGCGTTCCTCGTATATAATGTTATTATAAGTAAACACAGTAGCATTCCTTACATGTAATATTATTATAAGTAAATACAATAGCGTTCCTCGTATATGATATTATTATAAGTAAACACAATAGCGTTCCTCGTTTTCAGAAAGTGTCTTTTATGTAGTGTTCCTTGTTTTTAACAGGAAAAGTGAGCGTTCTGAGGAGTCGTTATCACTCAATTCTTCTCACTTTGCCCTAAATGTTTGGATCTTAGAAGTGTCTATACATGTATTTATAACACATAAACTAAACTATACGACTAAATTAATAACTTGTTAGTTATACAAAACCTGTGCCAATTCTCGTTCAATTATGTAGTGAAAAATTGTGTTCTCTTTCACCTTGGATCGTCACCAAAGGAAAAAAAAAACATGCGAGATTTTTGTTAAACTACTGTTACACTAGTTTGTTTGTTTTCAAATTTCGAGCAAAGCTACACGAGGGCTATCCGTGCTAGCCGTCCCTAATTTAGCAGTGTAAGACTAGATGGAAAATAGCTAATCACGATCACCCACTGCCAACTCTTGGGCTGCTCTTTTTACTAACAAATAGTGGAATTGACTGTCATATTATAACGCCCCTACGGCTGAAAGAGTGCGCATGTTTGATGTAACGGGGATTCAAACCCGCGACCATCAGGGTACGAGTCGTACGCCCTAACGACTGGCCATTCCAGACTTTAATCGAAGGGAATCGAATATTGTATGCTGGAAAATTTCTTTAATTATATCTGCGTAGGGAAAGTCTTTATGATATCTTTATTCTTGCCATATTAATTAATGAATTCCATAGAGTAAAGGTATATTTCGTATATACCAGGCTGTTACTACTGTTACGAATTCTCAAGCTACTGTGACAGAGCACTGGGCCCGGCATGGTCAGATCGTTAAGGCTCTCGACCCGTAATCTGAGGGTCGCGGGTTCGAATTCCCGTCACACCAAACATGCTCGACCTTTCAGCGGTGGGGGCATTATAATGCGACAATAAATCTCACTATTTTCAATGGAAAAAAGGTAACTCAAAAGTAAGCAGTGGGTGGTGATGACTTGTTGCCTTCCCTCTAGTCTTACGCTGCTAACTTATGGACGTACACATAGCTTTTGTGTAGCTTTACGCAAAAATGAGAAAAAGAAAACAGACAGACAGGGTACTGAACACACTGTTCACGTTGTAGGTATGATAGGGACATAACCATTGATCCAAATAGTTAATTTTGAAGAAAACTGCAGTAATGTTTTGTTTTTGAATTTCAAGCAAAACTACACGAGGGCTAGCCTGCAAGGAGTGTCAAACAAGGGGTAAATCATGCCCATGAAAGTGTGAGTTGCTGTACTAAAAGAGGTCAAATCTTTTCAGATTAAGGAAGTAACGAACTATTACATCTTTTCATTGGAACTTAAAAACTGTTAAACAAGGGATGGATTCCTTTCTCTGGAACTGCTAAGATAACGATAAACATTTTACGTATAATTTAAGAAATATTAAACAGGGGATAAGTGCTTTTCATTGAAATTTAAGCATCTACTGGGAATGTTATTACTTAAATGAGAAGGAAACATATCTTATTTAGCATAGATATAAGCAGAGCTTACATTAAATTTAAATAATGTATCTAATAAGCGGTTGTCAACCATAAATAATACTTATTTTTAAACATGGTTTAAATAGAGTGTGTGTGTTTTTTTCTTTTAGCAAAGCCGCATCGGGCTATCAGCTTTGTCCACCTGGTTTAAGTAACAGTAACAAGTAAAGTTAATAGAAATCCTCAGCAATACTTAATAGTAAACAGAATATAAGCAGAGCTAAAAACCAATATTGGAAATATTAAGAGTCAATAACGTTGGATAATGGCTTTTTATAATGGATTTCAAAATAAACATAGAACAACATATTGATTGAAAAATAGTTTTTATGATTTTTCCATATTAGTTTTAAAAATGTATTTCTCTGTATTAAAACATTTTATGTTAAGAATGTGGAACCAGAGCTACCAAATACATTAAAATAACAAACATGTTATCAAGCTTTCATGTTGAACCAAAGCTACTAAATCTATTCGAATGAAAGGCCTGGCACGGCCAAGCGTGTTAAGGCGTGCGACTCTTTATCTGAGGGTCGCGGGTTCGCATCCCCGTCGCGCCAAACATGCTCGCCCTCCCAGCCGTGGGAGCGTTATAATGTGACGTTCAATCCCATTATTCGTTGGTAAAAGAGTAGCCCAAGAGTTGGCGGTGGGTGGTGATGACTAGCTGCCTTCCCTCTAGTCTTACACTGCTAAATTAGGGACGGCTAGCACAGATAGCCCTCGAGTAGCTTTGTGCGAAATTCAAAAACAAACAAACTATTCGAATGGAAAAACACCCTATCAACCCATCACCTAGAATCAGATTTACTAACTACATTAGTGTGGAAAACATGTTATCAGATCTTCATATGGAACCAAAGTTAACAAATACAATAATATAAGAAGTGTGTTGCCAGAACTAACTTCAAACTAGAACTAACAAATATATGAAAGTGTAAATCAAGTTGTTATGTGCTAATTTTGAGATAATTCTATCAGAACATCGTGTAAAACAATGGGATTAAAATATATAGTAATGTGTGTGCTTTCTTGTAGTAAAGCCACATCGGGCTAAATGTTATATGCACCAAGTTAAATCGAGACCATGATTTAGCGATGTAAATCCGTAGACTTATCGCTGTCCCAGCGGGAAACTTGAGATGTGAAAACGATATTGTCCGGCCTAAACATTCTAAGCTGGCCGAACCTTGTAAGAGATTATTGGGATTGCCGACAACTTCAATAAAAACGAGAATACATAATTGATACATTAATGCTTTCTAATTTCTCAAACTAAGAATGGTGTATTCATTACTAGTTTTTTTTATATAGTTCTCAACTATGAGCTTGCTTTCATCAGACGTTAACTAGATATCGTAAGACTGGGGATTAAAAGAGATTATTGGGATTGCCGACAACTTCAATAAAAACGAGGATACATAATTGATAAATTAATGCTTTCTAATTTCTCAAACTAAGAATGGTGTATTCATTACTAGTTTTTTTTATAGTTCTCAACTATGAGCTTGCTTGCATCAGACGTTCACTAGATTTCGTTAGACTTGGGAGTAAAAGAGTATATATATATATATATATAAGCCTTTAACTTAGATTTGAGTAGTGTAACGTATAGTATAATGTTAGATTAGGCTTAGTATGCGCACCATTTTATTAGGCTTAGTTATAGCTCAACTTTCATTGAGATTATAATACAAATTAAATACATTGTTTTATTTAATAAATAGAGTCTGTAAGCTAGTTTATTGTCAAACTTAGGCTTAACAGTATCAATGAAAGATTACTGGTGTTTAATCGAGTGTTTAAATTTTAAAATAATATAATGGTTAAGATTTCTTTGGAGGTTAAGCATTCCCAGTATGCTAGGTACAATGAATGGGTTTTATTTGGGAATTCTGGACTATGAATTTTAAAGGAAGCTAGTAGTAAGGATGTTCAGCTTATAACTAGAGTTTGAGTTTGTAGATTGGAGACTATTCTAACTAAAGTTGAAGAAATAGGTAAAGAGAAATATCAACTTTTGGAAGTTACAAAAGAACTTCAATAGGAGATTAAGCTTTTATATGGAAGGGGAGTATCAGCTAAGACTAACAATAATATTAGGGTTAAAAGTAGTGAACTTAATTATAAAGACCTTATTCAATTTAGTAACATATTTCACCTTTTGACTTATGTAGACAAGGAACTGTTGGAGGAAAGGTAAGTCAAAGGAATAGACAAGGATATGGATTATGACCATAAAGGAGATTCTTTGACACATGTGAATATAATTGTCTGTGGGATAAACAGGGAAAGAGAGATAGGTCACGCTAGCCTATGGCATAGAAGGAAGACATAACTCACAGTGCAAGAGATATAATGAAGGAGACCGGCAACAATGCAGCCTTTGTTGTGCACATAGAGGTTAATGACATAAAAAAGATTATATCAGATAAGCTAAATAATATGTACAAGGAGTTGGTGAAAGCATTTAAAATAAAGGCCATATATTAATTGTGTCAGGGATACTGCCAGAAATTAATTGTAGAGATGAAATTTTGAGTAGCTCATTAGAGCTAAATGCTAGACTGAAATTAATTTGCAAGGATAATCCAGTTACTGACTGAACTTGTAGGATCAGTTCAGTAGGAGAAGGAAACTCTCTGTAATGGATAGTTTACTCTTAAGTTTGTTGAGGCAATAAACTCAGTAAGTAAGGAAAGTTTTAAACTAGGACTAGGTAGTAATGAGAGCAAAGATAAACTACTTGAGACAAAATTTAAATGTAGAGGACAGTTTAGCATAGGAAATCAGTATAAAAGTTATTATAACAATGGGCCTGGCATGGCTTAGCGCGTTAAGGCGTGCGCTTCGTAATCTGAGGGTCGCGGGTTCGCGCCCGAGTCGCGCCAAACATGCTCGCCCTCCCAGCCGTGGGGGCGTTATAATGTGACGGTCAATCCCACTATTCGTTGGTAAAAGAGTAGCCCAAGAGTTGGCGGTGGGTGGTGATGACTAGCTGCCTTCCCTCTAGTCTTACACTGCTAAATTAGGGACGGCTAGCACAGATAGCCCTCGAGTAGCTTTGTGCGAAATTCCAAAAAACAAACAAACAAATTATAACAATAGGTTTAATAAAACAGATTACTTTAGAGTACTGGTAGTAATGGAAGATTTTTCGATATAATGGGAATTACAGAAACATGATTAAATATAGATGATTTTGATGACAGAAATATATGATTATTGGTTATTTAACAGGGACAGAGTAGCAAAGATAGGGGGAGAAGTGACTCTATATCTAAAGTGTGAGTTATATACTGTTGAAATTGAGAATATTAAGGACAATAACAAGGAGATTGAATCCATTTGTGTTTCTGCTGGTGAATATCAAGGGAAAAAAGCTCTTAGTATGAATTTGTTACATACCACCCGACGAAACTCATACAATTACTGAGAAAATTTATAGTGAGATTAAGATTTTAGCTGTTAATAAAGTCATAATTATGGGTGACTTTAATTTCAGATATATTGACTGGGAAATGCTAGAATCAAACCATGAAGGAGTAAGGTTTCGGAAAACTTTTTAAGATTATTTTCTTTATCAATTTGTCAACAAAACTTACTAGAAATAATGCAATTTTAGATTCTATATTGTTAATATAGATGTGGTTGAGAGGGTAGAAATTGGGAAATGCCTCCGTACAAGTGATCATTGCTGTATTGGCTTTGATGTTTTGTTGCATATGGAAAGAAAGAATAATAATACTTTGATTCTAAATGTCAAGAAAACAAGTTTTGAAGGGATGTAACAAGAATTATTTGTTGTGAATTGGGCAGCTGAGTTATTTAGAGACTCTGAGAAAATGTGTAAAATGTTTAAAGAAATATATTTCAATATTCAAAACAAATATATTTCTTACAGAAATAAAAGGGTAGCTACAAGTAAGAAACCAGGTCGGTTCACAAAGGGTATAAGAGATAAAATTAAAGAAAAATATCACAAGTTTAAGTTGACTGGTATTATAGAATATTTAGAAAATAGAAGATGAAGAAAATTAGTCATTCAAAAAGTTTTGTGAAAAACATTTGACTGAAAACATAATAATTGACATTTAGAATTATTTTAAAAGCACATCAAGAGTAAACAAAATGTTAAGATAGAGATAGGAACATTTAGGGATGACGAAGGAAGGATTTATCTGACGATTATGAAATGACTAGTTTATTAAATTCTGTTCTTTCTTCAGTATTTGCTAATGAAGACTTAAGCACTATTCCTCATCTTGAATAACTGATAGATGAAAACAAACTTAAAAAAGACAATTTCATAAATTCTGATCTTGTTAAAATTAGATTGGGAAGTTTAAAGAATGATAAGACTTCTTGGCCAGATAATTTTCCTAAGGGTTTTGAAGGAGGTCAAGGATTGGATATGTGAGCCACTTCCCACAATTTTTTCTATGTCCTTGACTAATAGATAAGCACCAACAAATTGGAAATTAGCAGATGTCACTTCTACCTTCAATGGAGGTAATAGAAGTTGTCCCAGTAATTATAGGCTTCACATCAGTTGTGGAAAGTCTGATAAAAGTTACTTTGCAAAGTCATTTACCAAAATTTAGAATTTTATTGAATTGTCAATATGCTTTTACTACGGAAAAATATCTTATCTTAGAAATTTTTGACATGCTTTAAAAATGCTGCTACATATGTAGATGAGAGTAAGAGTGAAGATTCGGTGTATCTGTATTTTGAGAAAGTATTTGACAAAGTGTCACATGAAAGGTTTGTAAAGAAACGTATCTCTATAGATATAGGAGATACGTTAATAAATTGGTTAGGAGAGTGGCTTGATGGGGAAAATGATAGCTGTTTTAAATTAAATTCAGTCAACTTGGATTAATGTTGCAAGTGGTGTACTTCAGGGCTCAGTCTTAAAACCATTGCTCATTTTGATTAATGAGATAGGTGATGGAATGGTGAATAAATTACTTAAATTTTCTGATGATATCAAGGACTTGGGTGTTGCTGGTTGTGAAGGGGATGTTGTTGCTTTACAAAAAGATTTAAATCATTTAGTGAGTCGGGCAAGTAAATGACAGATGGGGTTTAATAATAATAAATGTAAGATATTGCATTTTGGATATCATAATTTGGATTATGAGTATAACTTGGATGGGAATAAACTTAACAATATCCTGAAAGAGAAGTATCTTGGTGTAATGGTTGGTCACTCTCTTAATCCATCCATCAGTGTGCTGTTGCTAGTGGTATGGCGAATAGGAGTTTAAGTTGTAGCTACAGGAATATTGAGTACAAGTCTAAAGAAGTTATAATTTCATTGTATAGGTCACTGGTAGACTATACTTTGTGTATTGTGTTTAGTCTTAGTAACGACCTGAATTGTTGGAATGGAACTTGGGATGGAAGGGTTGTCATGTAAAGAGATATCAAGATTCTTGAAAATGTTTTATCTTCGAAAAAGAAGAATTAGAGGAGATATGATCGAAGTTTTAAGATTATAAAACAATTGATAATGTCCATGTATTAACATCATACTTAACAGCTAGAATTATAGAACTAGGGGACACAAATATAGATTCAGACAAGGTAGAAGCTGTCTTCAGCTAAGATAATTTTACTTTTCAAATAGGGTGGTTGTCCTTTGGAATGGTTTGCCTTCAGATGTTGTGGAGACAGTAAACCGCTAAAATAAAGTTTGTTAGATATACGAATGATAAGAGCTGGCTTTAAATTGTTTTTATTTTTAATTTTTATTTGATAATTTTAGTTTGGCTTAGAAGATGGAACAGACGAGATGGACAAACAATTGTTTGTTGTTCTTAAACCTTATGTTGTTATGTTATGATTATTTAAAAACAGAGAAGTTCAGAATATTTAATATGAAAGTTGATGACGGGAGAGATTTCACAAATGTATTAATGAGGGAAGCATGCCATTGGGTTATCGTCTATAAAACATCTACTCAGAGTTCTAAACAAGATTTTAAAGTTATTATAGTTGCGTTAGTGTTATATGGTACAAGCAATATTTTTACAGAGAACAATAGTTCATACATTAGTCGTCATAGCTCAGTCGGAGCCACTTGGCTTCTGACGTCCTGTATCTACTGTGTTTACACATTATAATAGAACCTAGATCGTGGTGCTGCATAAAGCATTTACAGAAATAAATCACCTCTTCTTCAATACATCTTCAGGTTAAGAAAGAGAGAGTTTTAACCTGAATATGACTTAGAAAGGCCGAAACGTTGTTCTCTCCTTATCAGTAAAGGTGTTAATGTCCATACCAGCCGTTCTGAGATACATTTTTATTTCGAGTGAATTTCTCGTCATCAAGAAATAAAGAGGAGACAACTCGCAATATTTAAAGACATATTAGGTGAGAACTTTCTGCAAAAATAAACGTGAATAATATGATTTCTGTAGCATTAAAGCGATTTATTATTTTTAAAGTTTTCGACATTAAGCTGAATGGAACAGTTATACTATTATCAAATTAAGATAAAGTTCTTATTATTATTGTTGAGGATAAATAGTGTTTACATTCTTTTTAGCCTGACGTCAAATCGTGATACAGAAAATGGAAAATACATCTCGTAGTTGTGGTAATTTATTTTTCACAGTTTATTTCTTCGTCTAGAATTTGAATATTAGGCCTATCATATGCTGGGTGAACGCTTAATCGAAGGGCGATTTTTAATAACTTAAACTTCTAGTTTCAAGTAAAATCTCCCTCCATTTTTCGAATTTTCAAGGACACGCCTAGCGTTATGTAATTGCTTCATGATAGAAACAGACACGCATGTTTCTGCAGATTCAGGTATATAATGGGACAAACTGATATCGGTCATAGATGACTAAAATATTGTCAGAATATTTTTTTACAAGAAAAAGCATGGAGAACAGTCATTGCTAAGGGCATGTTTCTAGATTATTAGTCATGGAACAAAAATGTTCGATGACACTTTTCTGTAATATCTATTAAATGATTATGGGTTTTTAACAGGTAGTAGAACAGTGTGGAAAATTGAGAGGTTGGCTCTCCACTGCTATCAGACCGTCAGGCCATTGGACAAATCTCGTACGTCGTGCTGACGACATGGTAGCTAGCAATACTCGTATGGTGTTTGAAAATGGAAAGGTAAAGTATTTACAAAAGGTTTACTGATCTTTAGGAGATCATTATAATAGTATTTATTTTCATATATAGATTAAAAAGTGTGTTATAAGCTATTTGAATAAAATAAGTCATTTATGATATGCCAAATTATCATGTCAGTAATTACATTACAACGTGTATTTTTGTGATTTGGCTCTCTAAGGATGATCTCAAATATCAGGATTCCCAGTCATATTTTTTCATTAAAGTTTAAAAGATTAACCCAAAAAAAAAAGAAACCTAACAACAGTAATATGTCTGATCTCTCCGTAGAGATTTTATTAGTTTCTTTAGATTGGTTTTAATATTTTGTCATTTAAAAGATCTCTTTTTGTAAAGAAGTAAATTTGTGCAATATTTATATTTGTTTTATTGTTGTTAAGCTCAAAGTTATACAATAGTCCATCTGTACTGTGTCCACCACGAGTATCGAATCCAGGTTTTTAGATATATAGGTCCTCATATTTACCACTGATCCACTAGAGAGTGTATTACTTAAATTTTCAAAAAATATCAATTGTCTTCACCACGCAAGTTTTATAATAAATTTCTTTCTGTTTTATTGAAATATGTTTATTCCAGACTTCACTAATGGAATAAACAATAAATATTTAATAAACTTTTAGTTCAATAATTTGATAATATTCAAAATTAACACAGATTTTCATCAGAGTAATACAGATTAAATAGATATCTCAATCTATTTGTTTATTTGTTTCTGTACGACTTCTTTATTTGAAGTTGATTCTGATCTAATGGTTAACGTGCGAGTCAAAAGGTTCGAGCCCTCAGCATACCTCTGAATAAGTTTCACAATTTCATCTGGGGAACCAAGAGTTATAATTTTGACACTCAATCCCACTATACAGCTTAGAATAGCCAGATATAGATGGTTGGTACTGTTGATTGGTTTCAATTCCTCTGGTTAGTAGTTATAAATCAGAAATTACCCTACGTGTGCCTTAGGGATTTCTCACAGTTGTTCAGCTCGAAGATATCACACGAAATACAAGTTAGACTTGAGATTCTTGTGGATGGGAGTTTTTAATAAAAGTGTAAACAACTTTTGTTTCAGGAGTGGCTAGTGTACTGAACTAGGAGTCCAGGTGTGGTCTACTGGTTAGAGTACCTGGACTAAGAATTCAAGCGTTGTCTACTGGTTTGTGTACATGGACTAGGAGTCCAGGTGTGGTCTATTGGTTAGTGTACCTGGACTAGGAGTCCAGGTGTTGTCCACTGGTTAGAGTACCTGGACTAAGAGTCCAAGCGTTGTCTACTGGTTTGTGTACATGGACTAGGAGTCCAGGTGTGGTCTACTGGTTAGAGTACCTGGACTATGAGTCAAAACGTTGTCTACTGGTTTGTGTACTTGAACTAGGAGTCCAGGTGTGGTCTACTGGTTAGAGTACCTGGACTAAGAATTCAAGCGTTGTCTACTGGTTTGTGTACATGGACTAGGAGTCCAGGTGTGGTCTATTGGTTAGTGTACCTGGACTATGAGTCCAGGTGTTGTCCACTGGTTAGAGTACCTGGACTAAGAGTACAAGCGTTGTCTACTGGTTTGTGTACATGGACTAGGAGTCCAGGTGTGGTCTACTGGTTAGAGTACCTGGACTATGAGTCCAAACGTTGTCTACTGGTTTGTGTATCTGGACTAAGAGCCTGAGGGCTCATAATCTTCCTCCCTTTCCCTCTAACACATGTTTTGTACTTTGAAGCTGTGGGTATTCCATAGGAGTGATGACTTAATCTCAATACTCAACTGGATAAGAGTAACGCAAGAGTTGGCGGCAGGTGTTGTTGAATAGTTACCTTCCCTTTAGTCTATAAGTTCACATTTACGGACATGTCCGCGAAATTCTAAAATAAGTAAAAAATGTTAAATTACATTTTCATTAAGAATGCCACCCAGCTGTTAGCGTAATAAACTGTGAAGCTGATATTTCTTTTCAGTCACATCTCGTTACCGCTAAAATACTTTATGTACTTTGGAGCCCTGGTGGGGTAACGGTTGGCGGTTAAATTCCTCTATTTGGTTTAACAAGAGTAGTCCACAGTGGTGGTATTAAATAATTGTCTTTCTTCCACTCTATCAAAAGCAGAAAAGACTAGCGCAGATATAGTCTTTGTGTAGTTTTGTATGATGTCCAATGAAAAAAAACAGATTACTTCCTATGAACCGTCTTATTCTTGAGCTCACCCAGGTTCGTAGAAACGCATTTGTAATGATGTCAACAGGATTCAGAACAACACACATGAAAAAGTGTAAGGCTTAATTTCTTTTAACTTTTTCCTTTTCATCAGTTGTATCTGGAAGTTTCTATACCTTTGGAAGAATCAACCGAACTTATCATTTCAGCAGCAGAAATTATCCTAGAAGAAAAAAGTGATGCCACTGTCGGTCAAGACCTTTCTAAAAATGACAGTAAGTTGTTTAGGTGTATGATTTAAATTTGAAATTTTCTGTTATTTACAAAGCACTAATTTACATTTTCTTGAGGGTGGAAACTATATATATATTTAATTTTTAGGTCAAGTATTTACAAATGCCACTGCCTGCAGCTCTGGTAGCGAAACACTGTTCCCCAGATCTAGTCTCAAAAAACAACTATATTCATTCTTCGTCCAATCATTACCTCCTCCACTAATACCAGTGTCGCGGACGGAAGAGGGAGCTCCTCTGCGAACCAATAACAAGCAGTCTACTGAAATGAGCGATGAAGGAATACTTGATCAGCTTTCTGACACACAGAGGTAAAATGGAACTGCACTTATAAATAACTATGAAACGTCAACAGCTTTGAAAAAGAAAGAAAGCAAACAAATAAACAAAACAAACTCCAAATACAATAAAATTCTGCAAAGACTTAAAATGATCATCATGAAACACTATTCAGTTTATATGAGAAAAGGTGTAGTTAAAGCGTATCATATCAATATTTCTAAGTATACAGTAAACTCAAAAAAACATTTGGTGAGAGCAGTGAGGTGAAGGTATGATGTTGGATTGGTGCTGAACCTAAGGTTATATAACTTTGCTTAACATACTTAATGATATGTATTTAGTTCTGCCTGCTTCCATTCGAAATAACCAGTAACTTTGTTAAGTAGAAAACTAAAGATAAAGGACATAAAATACAATAAAGGTTTTTTGTGACGATTTACAGAGTAAGTAATAAATTACTCAGTATCATACAGCGATACATTTAGTTTTGTTATTTTAAAATAATTTAGTGAGAGACTGAGATTTAAATATGGATCTCATAAGTATATTTCAAGAGTTACAACTTTAACATTTGTTTAAATTGAAATTGGCCATAAAAATACAGCTTATTTCTAGACTTAAAAATAATACTGAGACTTAGCTACTTTTTAAAATAAATCCTTCCCGGATTATAAAGTAACAACTTTATAGCAAGAAATATCCAAAGAAGTTTTAGCGATTGTAAAGTAAACCTTGCATGATCTGGAATAAAATAATCATTTCTTGTTAGAAAATACTGTTTTATGCAACTGAAAAATTTTAATATTTAAAAACGCAAGTAGCAAAGATACTTTAACATGAAAATCACTATAATGTTATTTATGTGTTTGTTTTTCCCTTTTTCCAGTTTCAACGACTCAGACCTTTCTTCTCATTGGTGTAGCGACTTAGTACAATGTGACAAAGAATATAACTGTGACCAATGTGCGAAGGTGTCACACGATGATAAGCATTGTTACGTTTGTGAAAACTGTAAAAAAATGTTTACCGATCCCAGTAACTTACAACGTCATATTCGGTCCCAACACATTGGTGCGCGTTCTCATGCCTGCTCAGAGTGTGGAAAAACGTTTGCGACCTCTAGTGGTTTGAAACAACATATGCACATTCACAGTAGTGTCAAACCATTCCAGTGCGAAGTTTGTTTTAAAGCTTACACACAGTTCTCTAATTTATGCCGACACAAAAGGATGCATGCAAACTGTCGCATGAAAGTTAAATGCCAAAAATGTGGTCAAGTGTTTTCAACAATGGCGTTACTAATTAAACATAAAAGGTATTGTGAGGTCACAGAGCCGACATCTCAAAATCCTGCAATTTACTCTTGTTTGTCTGAGGGTAGTTCTACTAGACAAAGCGCATATACCAGCAAGTGCTCTGATTCTCTGGATGTAGTGCCACAAACCAACCAAGTTCTGTTCTACCCAAGGCTCTCATTCTACTCATCCACGTTTTATAGTTACCCTTTATCTACACGTGGAAGTCTCCCTGGGCCATTTCCCTTTATCTTAGATCCTACACCATTCATTTCAAATAGATCTCTGACTTTTCATCCTTCGTGCAATTCAGAAAAACAGTATGGTTCTGATAACCAACTGTATAACATTCAAAGACCAACGTTTCTACAGCGAGAGAAAGAAGAAATGTGTTTGGAGACCTCTGGATTTGATATTTCAGAGGAAATGACATTAGACAAGGATTTGGAGGAATTGTCTACAACGGAGGAGGAATACATTAGTGGTGACGACAACGTAAAAACGCCGTTATTTACCCAGAAGTACAGTGTACATGACCTATTATTTAATTCAAATCGAAATTCCCCTCTTAGTAAGCTACCAGTTGTGAGAAAAAGTAGTAAAATTCAGGCCTGGCAACTAAACTTTCCGACATCCGGTGATTCTGAAAAACCTTATAATCGTTCTCAGATGAATATTTCTTCAAAAGAGCAACACGTCACCGGAAGTCACGAAACAGGCAAAACACCTCAAAAAGAAGAGCCTCTTGATTTGCGTATCTTTAAAACACAAATTTCTTTAGAAAAAGCCGAAGAAACTGAACTGCAGTTACAGGAAAGAACAAAGCTTCAGCTCATAAATACCATTGTCTCCAAAAACGATACAGAGTCTTTGTGCCAATCATCACTGCATGGGGCTTATCCTAGACCTGTGCATCCAATGATCTTGGGAAACATTAATAACCTTCAACAACAGCACTCCATCTTTCCTTGTTCATCTAGATTACCATCCTTATTATTGCAAGAACCAAAATTCTTAAGTCGTCCTGTTTTTGGTACCGGCTTTTCTTCTTTTGATCTCCAGAGAAGTCACTTCGAGAAAATTGAGAACCAAATGAGTGATATACTTTCTCAACAGTTAAACAAGAACAAAAATGGCTACTCGTGTAAATTTTGTGGTAAATTGTTTCCTCGTTCTGCTAATCTTACTCGCCATCTTCGAACCCACACAGGAGAGCAGCCGTACAAATGTAAATACTGTCAAAGATCATTCAGTATTTCCTCTAACCTCCAACGTCATGTTCGAAATATTCACAACAAAGAGAAGCCATTCAGTTGTTCACTTTGTGATCGCAGTTTTGGTCAACAAACAAATCTGGAGCGACATTTTAAAAAACATGAACCAGGCGCGTTACTTTATGAACACTCTCCAAAACAAGACAATGAGACCGAAAGGGAATTTAATGACATTGGAAATTTTGTAGGAATGATTACAGATTTGAAAACTAACAACGATAAACAAATTTCGGAACGACTAGAAATAGATAAAGTTGACCTAATGGATCTGGTTGGGAGAAACACGCCAGAGGAACCAGAAGAGACTATACAGAAAAAGTTCTGTTTTGAACCTATAAAAGATGATAATATTCATTCTTCTTCACAGATAACGAAGTTTGCCAGTTCTTGTGAGTCGAATATGCCCACATATGTAATTTCCGATACTCATACAACACAAAATCAGAATTGTATTTTTGCAGGTCTACGTACTAATGATGAGGAACACCGTGATATTTCTGGAAGCTGTCAAAGTATTACTAAGCATCAGCGTCACATTGTTTCTCCTGCTTTAAGTGGTTCTCTTCAAACATCAATGTTCTTAAATAGAGACATTTTTACAGACAGCATTACTTTAAATCTTAGTGTAAATGAAAAGCCGCTCGTTCACTCAAATTGTGAGACTAACATGTACTTACAAAGCAAAGCCAAAGAAAGACAAGAGAATGATTCCAATTTGTCTAAAAAAAAACAGTTTGACTGTGGGTATAGTATAAATCAATATAAGAAATATTACTTGTTTGAGTAGGTTCTAGTCTAAAATCCATCTCATCTTCCGTAGTCATGGCTAATAGATGCACTAGATAATTAGATTTTTGTGTGAGAATTCCAAGGATGCTTTGTCTACAAACTAGAAATTGTGTTTTATATGTGAAAACACAAAACTGTGTAGTAAAACTTAGCATATGCTTTACACAGACTAACAACACTAAAAATTACAAGTTAACTCTGACGTCGAAAGATTCAGATTTTAAAGTATTGTCCTGAAAGTAAGACAAAGCTGTTCCCTTACTTATGATAACATTATCTTTTATTCTGTTGCAGTCTTACTGAATTGTTTACTTTATAGTGACCATTAATAACGTTTCTAGAATCTCACTTTCTTACGCTAACTATTATATCTATATGTATGTGTGTAATTAATATAAACAGGTGTGCCATATATAAAATATTCACGACTGACGGTAGTGTTTTTATGTTATTTTTTATTTTCAACTTGAAATTCAATATGTTCGACATGCGGGCTAAATATCCATGTCTAAGATCTGAAGGATCTGGCATACCTATTTCTAATTTAAAACAAATAGACTGCAAGTAGGATTGTCTGTCACACTTATAAAATCTCCATACATGAAAGAGTGGAAAACTTTCAGATGTGTGTAATGGATCGAATTTTGGGCGTTTTAAACTGTTTTTAGCTATTTTTCGACAATACCCAGACATTATGTGGTAGGATTATGGGAAATTAAATAGCACTGTTAATCTTAACTTGTAACGTTGAATCTCTGAGTAAATGAGACCGAATTCCGAGAATTGTGTGAACTCAGGTCGGAGTCTAAAAATTTAAATTGTTAAAGGGTTTAATCTTTTAACTCTTTTCCTTTCCCCAAAAAAACACGTTAACAAAAAACTCACCTCTCAATAGTGTTCGGCTACGAAGATGTTAAGTTTGGGAGTTGACCGAAATGTGTTCATTTTGCACAAAATAATAGAGGTCTTTAAGTTCAGGAAGATACCGCATTTAGTTACGTTAAAGATAGATTGATAGAACTCGCGAGAAACCGCAGATAAAACGGATTTATAGAGCTGAGAAATCTGATATTGTATTACGAAATATGTCCAGAAACTACAGTGATCTTGATTTGAGGTTTGGATGTTACTCCTTCATAACCTGGAAGTTATAATGAATTAGGTCATACTAATTTTCGATTACTTTCCAGATACTGCAAGGCTTTCAAATATCTATTCAGAATTATTTTTAAGAGGGTACCGGAAAATTTGGAATCAGACCACCACACATGTCTGTCAGTAGTTTTAACTATACCCAGAAAAATGGTTAGCCAAGTATTTACACTCGTACATCTTGTAGTCTGAACAAAAAATTCGATATGACATCAGTACTCAGTTTAAATTAGTTAAAATATAAACATACCACTTGCACCGAAGGACAAAGCATTTTCTTTTCAAAGAAGCATTCATATGCGCGATAGCGCTGAAAATAGAAGATTTTAACCAATCAATGATGGTAGAATATACTCTCTCTTTCTATAAGTAGATAGGTACGCGTTTCTTAACTCAGAGTGAAATAGTAAAAAACGCTGAATCGTATATAATTAGATTAAGATAATATCTACACTATTTTAATGTGATATGAGTGATGCGGAACTTCCATTTATTATATATTGTACAGTTAATAAAAAAACTGGTCGTTTAAAGTTCGACTTGATTATTTTTAAAATTTAAATAATATATTGGTAACATTTTATTTTAGAAATAAACTTTCGTCTCGTTAATATTACACACGTAAATTGACTTGCACAGAAGACGTCATACAACAGAAATCTGAAAATTCGATATTTAAAAAAAAAATTCAACCAAATAACAATGCTGTCCTCTAATATTTATTTATTGTAATAAATAATTTCGAATAGCATTTTTAAATACTTGTATATTATTTGGTTTATGTAATGTGAGTTTGTTTTTTTTTACTAATGTTACTTACGAGAAGTTAACCTGATTTTTTTGCAAGTATTAGATAATGTTCATGATTGTATAGAGGGTAAGTTAACATCAAAGCGCAGACTTAGAGGCTGGATTTTATATTCATTGTTTAATTTATAGGTAAACATTATTTTGTTTTTCTTATTATTTTGCATTATAATTTAAATTAATCATTTCGGTATATATTATGTGTTTGTACAGGTGCGTGTCCGTTATGGAGCTGGAATTCCCATTAATGGAGAAAAATTTTATTTATCGCCCCCATTGACAACGTATTTTATATTTTACTTTTATTTCTAGTCTGTCTCATTAGGTTACCTACCACCAAATGACGATTAATAGTTCATATATGGGTTTTATAATCCATATTTGATCGCAATTTTTAACTTATAATATCGTTTCCCAAAGGATGCTTCTTAAATGAAGATTACATTTTATAGAGGGCGCTCTCTCACCATTGTATGTGTCCGCTTTTGAAAATGCCTCTCTGATTAAGCTCTGTTCAAATGTTCTCACGGTGCATGACATGTACCTCATGTTGTTTTCTCCCAGGTTCCTTAATTGAATAACACACACGTGCATGTATATACATATATATGTGTGTGCAAGTTTTTATATTACTTAGAAACATCTATTTGTATTAAATGTGTGTTAGGACTGCACAACAAACGTCCGCCATATTTATGACTTGTTTTTTGGACTTGATACTAGTTGTTAGTATCTATAAGACAGCGTAGGCAGACGTAAGACCCACAGATGATGATACAACATCGTCTATGATATTTAATCTTCACTAATGATCATCACTGGGGAAATATATTATAAATATACAATTACGATTAAATAAGTGTGCTCTTTTGAATCTACATGAATAGTTTTAATGCAATGCAACTAATAGTGATTTCACACGCTAAACGTAACCAGATGTTTAGAGATACTTGTTTACCTCAACACAAAGCTTGTCTGTTAGTCTACACTTCATATAGTTAAATTATTGTATCCATAACTAATCATAGTACTCGTATAAAAATATTCAATGACTGTATGAGTAAAATAAATTTTGTTTGAAATTCCACTTTGTTGTTTTTGTATGAATTTATTATTTTAAAAAACCAATGATATCTAATTTTGTGTATAGCTTTTTTTTCTAATCTAATATTTAAACTTTAAAACTAAACCGAGTGTTATACATAGAAGAGTTTCATTAAAATTATGAATAGACAACGTTTTCATTACAAGTAAACTGTTATCAGCCAGAAACCATAGGTAGAGTGAAACCCTTAATAATGTCCTTTCACTTACTTCTATATCACCGTCCTTCAAATATTCATTGGAAGCTTCAATGGCATCCATGTACATTTCCATGTATACTTTATTGATAAAGTAAACAGAAAACATTAGTTGCATTTCCAACACCTGTAGAAATATTATCGAAAATTCGTCTTGTAATTCTAAATATAGGGGTCTCGGCATGTTTAACAAAACGTATAGCGAGAATACCAACAGTGATTTTATTTCAGTTTATATATACCAACATTGTTTATGGTCTAAGGAAAAAAAATAATGTTGTCCTTCCACACTTTCGTGCCCCCCTTCAGAAGCACAGCGGCACGTCTGCGAACTTACACCGCTAAAAATTGGGTTGCAATACCCGTGGTGGGCAAATCACAGATAGCCTATTGTGTAGCTTTGTGCTTAATTGTAAAACAAACAAATAAACATCCATGCTTTATCTTGTCAAAACATTTCTTAAAATTTTAATGTTATTTTACTGTACTTGTTTTCCATCGATGTCTGTAAACTAAAGCGAAATCCTTTGAGTTTTTATGTTTCATCTTTCTAATTTACTCCATCAAAATCTGAACTTACTTTTTCAGTAAATTCAAAAACGACGTAATTTAGCCATCCATTTCAGTTTGTAGTGAGTAAGTATTTTTGTGCATTAGTTTTATTTGTCACAACTAACGTATTGCCTTTTAGATTCAACTTCCAAACAACGAAAGTTTAAGTAGATACTTTACCGTAAATGTCTTATAAACATGTGCACTGAACTATGGCATATGACAGTTATGATGGACTCACTGGGATAATTTTCAAGAACAAAAGCTCACTTTTAATCGTCAGTTACTGTTGCAACAAAATTTCGAAATACAAAGCTATATAGTTAAAAACTGGCACGTTCCAACAAATATATATATCATCAGGATATTTGTATGATTAATTGGGGAAGGTTGTTGATGTGCCCTTTCAACCCCTTTTAGATCTGATACGGGAACTTGTTAATGAACAACTATTAGTTCGTATCGAATTCATTGCATTCCTCCTGGCTCAAAGACAAATATGGAGCGTATGATATAACTACACAAAATATCCCCCCTCCTTTTCATGAAAAGTAACTATGACGCCTACATTTATTCCTCCACAATTGTAGATAATATTCTGGCCTCTATCCCCAGCATGTTGTGGGCTGCTGGGGCATAATTACGTTATTGCTGAAGCAACGGGTTGTCGTAAAACCAGCGCTCTTGCACTGAGGAAACTGACACAGAAACCGACTTTTGATTTCAGTACATGCACATAACTTCATGCAAGTATGTAATTGCAGATTGAATATCGTGATTAGACTGTGTTGTATGACTTGATATGGTATGCGGCGTGGATCAAACGTAAAGCAAGCGAGTCCTTAGTTACTTGTATGTAAGGGTCGATTTTCTTTACTGAAGTTCCACAAATCTATTTATATTAATATAAGTACCGAAGGAAACTTATTCATAGGTTTGAGCCTGTTTGATTGGAGATACTAGAATTCATTTCTTCTTCAAGCTGTCCCATTGTTATTCTTGTTTTCCTTATTTTTGTTTGATTTTCGTAAACTGTACTGATTATTCGTGAAAAATTATGACTGTTGGATACGGATAATAAATGGAACATATTATGAATCTACAAAAAATATTCATATGCAAGAAGTTCGATATGTTTTTCAAGTATTATTTTTACAACTTTAACACGTGTCTACTGATTCTTACCGTGCATTTAGTTTCAGTTAAAAAAAAATACATGTATGCATACACCAAAGGTATTACTAATCTGATTTCATGTACAGCAAAATAAAAACATCTTGCTAATAGTAAAGAGTAAACCCACATTAGTTAAATTTATGTGAACAATTACGCACATAATTCTTAAACACAACTAGCTATTTTATTTGTTCCGAGTTAAGGAAATGTTCGTTCGAACACACACAATATCTACGAAAATATTGACTAAATATTCTGGGGTAACGGAGAGAATTGTTTTCTTGGTCACAAACTTTGATTTTCTTACAATAATGCATAATGATTTGTCTTATTTCAATCTGCAATGTGTCCACAACTGAAAATCGTTGTTTATTTAATTTTGTAAACACTCAAGTTAACTGCTAAACAATCGGCAACCATACTAAATTGAAATGTTATAAAACAAGATATGTTTATTACAACAGAATTAACAAGTAAATGTGTAGTTATGTGATAACCCTTCAACTTTATTTGAAGATAAACACTAGAACACGTAATCTGATAAGCGACAGAATAATGCACATGTTCGGAAGGAAGTGAGCAGATAAAACTAAATGTGAGCTTTCACCTACAAGAAAGACCACTACCTATAATAAACACATGATATTGTCAGTTTCTGCTGACAAATCTGATAAAATAATGTCTTATTACATATTCGAATATTGTAAATAATCTGTTTCGAAATGCTTACGTAGTACTTGATATTCAGATCGAATTAATTGTTATTTGATTTGTTCCGACAACAGTATAATGAAAATAATAAATACAAAACACATAACGAATATCTATCGTTGTTTTATGACGTGTAATCCAAGAACCTTGCAATCGTTGTTTGAGCTTTTTTCTATAAAGATAGAATTCTGTCTTGTTCACAGATTCTGAGTATTGTCTGCTACCGCTGTCAACCAAACACATCAATTTCCGTCATCTCCCCGCCTTGTGGCGCACGCGCCTTAAAGGTATGAAGATCAAGATGACCAACCACTGTCATTCTCGAGATCACTGTGATAATTTGTTGCTCAAAGCGAGAAATTGCTTGTCGTCCTCATTGATACCAAGTCTTGCTTGTGAAATTATCTTCCGATTTCTTAACGTAGACGCAAATTAATTACCATTAAGATTTAAATATTGCGCCTTCTTGCAAATATAATTCTTACTGTCATATGTTATAAGTACATTCGTACGTCTCTGTCAGATCGATCAATGCATTCGATCAGTGCTGTAGTTTCATAAGAAAATTTGAAGCAGGTGAAATTAACTTAGCTGATATCTCTGCAGTACGAGAAAAATGTTTATAGCAAAAACATAAAATTAGAAAAAATGATTTTTTTTTCTAAACAAACAGAGAGAGAGGATATTTCCTTCTTTACGTCTACGTTTTTTATCACATACTTCGCTAATTAGTCTCCTTTAAAACAATTATAATTTTATCATATGAACCTAATGTACACGTGTTCTGTACTTCTGACTGTGAGACTCCTAGTGGCGGACTTACAACATTAGAAACCGAGTTTATATATCCGTGGTGGGCAAAGCACAGATAGCCCATTGTGTAGCTTTGTGCTTAACTACAAACATACCAAACTCACTGTGAATAGATTTTCCAAAATAAAACATTAGTTCCAATGTCATGTTTTCATTCATTCCTCGTAGTTTCTGAGACGACTTAACACTTTTTTTGTTTAAAAAAGAAAATATTAGATATTTCCAATCATACCTCTATATTTCTATATTTTCAACCGTATATAACATCATCGTAGGTTACAAAAATTCTGCTGTTTCTTTTCAGTATCAACATCAATGTGCCTTTTTTCAAGGACATGCTCATGAGCCTTTAAAATCTCATCTCAGAAGTTCTGGTCTTTCCTACAGAAAATAGTCGTATGTATCAGATGGGACATCCAAAATCCGGATCTTCCAATTTTACAACAGATTATGAAGAGCACTTATTTTAATCCAAACTTGGATTTTTTTCTTTGCAGCCAAAATTGATTAATGCGACAGGAAAAAAGTTTTAAGTCGTTTTACGCATACATCTGACGCCAAATTTAGCGCGTTTTCCTACAAAAACATTCTTGAAGAATGTGATTGTCAAGGTTCACCTGTATGGTTGACTATTCCCCGCGGGTCCACTTCTACGCTCTCATTCAGACTTCCGGTGTGTCTGGAATCAGCAACTGACTAAATTAATAGCGCCTGCTTTTTATGTAAAGGTACAAACAGTTACCACTAACAGCTCTGGAAGACTGAGACGATATACTAACACGGGCTGTAGATTTTTGTAGAGATTCACAACGACTAATATGAGTAAGTCTAAGTGGATATATTGTTATACCAGTGGAGCTTCGTACAAAATACCAGTTTCTTAGAAGAGAAGTTAACGAGTCGATTTAACATCTATTTTATAACTCTAAACACATATTTTAAAACCCCAACTTTGGTTTTTTAAATATACATCATTTTCTAATTAATAAGATCGATAATTATTCAACAACTGAAACAGCAATGAACTATTAAATACGCCCTCCAGTGGCACAGCGACATGTTTAACGACTTAAACTGCTAGAAACCGGGTTTCGATACCCGTAGTGAACAGAACATTGTGCTTAACTTCAAAAAGGCGAATGTGGACTCAGCAGATAGCCCGATCTGGCTTTGCTATAATAAAACCCACACACACATTCAAAGACACGAACTATTGGTCAAGCGTGTTAAGGCGTTCGACTCGTATTCTAAGGTTTGCGGGTTCGAATCCCGGTTGCACCAAAACATGCTCGCCCTTTCAGCCGTGAGGGGGGTTTTAAGTGACGGTCAATCCCACTATTCCTTGGTAAAATAGTTGCCAAATAGTTGGCGGTGGGCGGTAATGACTAGTTGCCTTCCCTCTAGTCTTACACTGCTAAATTAGGGACGGCTAGCGCAGATAGCTCTCGAGTAGCTTTGCGCGGAATCCAAAAACAAATAGACGAACTATTAAATACAACTTTTTAGACGTTTAAAGTATTGTCAGAAAAGCAAAGAATAATTTCTGTAGAATTTATGAATAACTTCTACATAATTTTTATTGTGGTTTCAATTTGTTGCATAATATTTTAGGCCATAGAATGAGATGAAAACGTAAGAGGTTTCTTAGAAGACTTCGCAAACAAACAATATTACTGTTTTTGTGTTTACATGGTGATATAACAAACATATGTGCTATGACTTAAAACAAATATTTCATGCAAAAATCAAAAATACTTCAAAAGGAAAAAGTAACACAATCTTGAACGTTTGAAAAATACATCAGATAATACGCGAACGTACTAAATTGTTAAACGGCGTAAGCAAAGATGTTTGCCATTCATGTTAAAGTGAACGCAAAATGCGTCATTTGTTTCTAACTATTATTCTATTAAACAGCTTCAAGTTTTGAAAGGCAATCGACGAATTAGTCTTAACCATAGAGATAATGTTTTGTGAACAGACTTATTGTAGAGTGTTTTACCTTCAAAGGAAGAGAAGTGTTTATTACTAGAATGAGACTGTGAAATTCAAAATAAATACTTTATAATGTTAATAGTATTACCTTACAGACGCTGAGACATATGTGTAAATAAGTTGCGCTATCGTCTGAAGTTATGGTATGTTCGGAAGTGTTTGTCATGAGCAAGGTTGAAGTGACACTTCACAGATTCATCAGTAATTCATCCACATAAGCTCCTTTTTATACCATTTTTACTAAAATTACGAACATGGGCTGTGAAGTCTGTATTGGAGAAATGGAATATTTTTGAACTTACTGAAACAAATATAAAATAAAGCATCAACAAATGTAAAAGTTCATATTTATAACCTATATACTTACGTACGTTCCGAGTAATCGGTTCGTACACTGTGCCTCCTCTTCATAAATTTTACCTGTCTTTGTCTTTGGTTTACCAAGCAAACTGTCTTTATCAGAAAGGCTTAGCAAAAGAATGATAATTAGAGTCAGAAATACCCTGAGAGACAACAGATAAAGTGAGAACAGAGACACGTTTACAAAATGAAGGCTTACCCATCTCTCTTTAACTTCATTTTATTGGGCAATTTTTATTTTTTTACATCTCTGCACAAATAACATATTTTATTTATTTTTTGTTTAAATTGGGCGATATTAGAGTTGACAAACTGCGTTATTTATTTGTAAATCTCTTTGAGTATACATTGCTATATCTAATACAACCATAGTGTGACTTTCTTAGTTCCCTTCTCGAAGTCTAATATAATCACAGTCTCTTACTTCTGATTTCCACATACTAGTCCAAAACAAACCACAGTGTTACTTTGCTAGTTACCATTCAGATCTTAATATAATTCCATTGTAACTTTTCTACTTTCAAAATCTGAGCCTAATACACTCAATGTTACTTTCTCAGTTCACAACCCAGAGTCTAATGCAACAACATTATGACGTTCCTACTTCAGAACTCAAAGTCTTATATAAGTGTGTGGTTTCCCCACTCACCAGTTATATGTATTCACAAACTCACTCTCCGTATTCACAAGTCCAATATCACCATAACGTGACTTTGTAAATATTTGTTCTCAGTTTGATACAGTCTAACATCTTTTTAGTTCACAACTCAGAGTATAATGTTATCAGTGTAGTTTTCCTAATTGCCAGTTCTGTGTCTCATTATAATCACAGTGTGACTCTGAGTCTAATACAGTAGTTCAGGTGTGGTAGAGCTGATTATACTTTACTTTTCCCAAGAAGTTCATATTGATAGTATCCACTTTGTAACTACATTATTTACCATTTATTAGTTTAGTATAACCACAGCATGACTTATCTAGTTCCAAACTCTAAGTTTCTTATAACCACCGTGTGATTAACACAGCTTCGTCAGTGTCTAATATAACCAGTTGGTGACTTAGATATATCCAAATTTGAGTTTAATATAAAAACGGTGTGACTATTCTAGTTCCTCGGTCACACAGTTTGATATAATCAATGAGGTTTTCCTGTTTCAAATCGCCGAGTTCAATGTGAAAGATGTGGTTGACATATTATTATATTATCGTTTCTAAATGCTCTCAGAACAGCTTACTTGTAGTAACTACAGTTATTTCTTTTCTAGTTCCCAACTCTCAGTCTAGTGTAATCATAGTGTCACTTTTCTAACTCCCAGTTAAGTCTACTATACTCACATTGTAACATTCTAATATTCAGTTGTAAACTGAAATGTGAATTCTAAAATATTCTGTACATATTTATAACTTATTAAGATAAAATATATATATTTTATATATATAACGTCATAAATGAAGAAGATAATTTACTCAAATATATATAAATAAAAATGCTAACTTCTGTTAATTACGATTAAAAGTACTGGGTACTCTGAAAATTTATGCAGTAACTGCCTAAGTCACTCAGATTACCCTTAAATTGATGTTTTTATTGTTTCTGGTAACATTTACCTTTGCCTCATTTTAGTATATGAATTACATCGAAAATAACACCTGTCAATGATGCATCAAACTAAATTATTTGTGAATATCTGCACTATAAATACATTTTCCACCGATCTTCACTAAAAATAACATTTTTTTTTACTTTTTCTTTGATATGTGCTATTATAACAAGAATGATCACATGTCTGTGACTTTGGCTCACGATAAACATTTTAATTTTTTTTCTGTGACTTTGACTTACGATAAACATTTTTTTTCTGTGACTTTGGCCTGAGATACTAGTGTCCATCATTTCAGTAGTGACCGTTTTTTACAGGACAGAACAATATGGTATATCATAGTTTAAAGAAAAGGATATAAGAATTATACAAGTAATTATATGCCTACAAATGACGATAAAAGTTTTTAAAAGTCTGATAAAAGATATTTTGATAAGTCGTTTAACAAATTTTAAAACTTTCGTGGATATTCAGCATGGTTTCATTGGGGAAAATCTTATCTTAATGATCTTCTAATATTCTTTAGCGTTATATAAATCTGAGTAATGATGTGGATTTGGTGTACCTGGGATTTCAGAAAGCATTTCATAGAGGTATCACATAAAAGTCTTTTCAAAAGTTATCTCTGCAAACGTGAGAAATAGGTTGGCTCGTTGGATATAAGACTGATTCTATATGGTAGAAAACAGAAGCTTCTTGTAAATGGAGGTCAGTCAAACTGGATTAATGACACAAGTGGGGCGCATCAGGACTTTGTCTTAGAACCTTTACTCTTGTTGATTTCTATCATTGACATAGATAAAGGAATGATCAATAAATTACTAAAAATTGCTAATGATATCAATGACTTTGGCGTTTTTGACTGTAAAGAGAACGCTGCTACTTTACAAAAGGATTTAGATCATTTAGTGAATCGGGCAAATAAATGGTAGATGGTTTTAATTATGATAAATGTAAAATTATGCATTTGGGCTGTATCTATAGAAATACTGGATACAATTCTAAAGAGGTTATAATTTCATTTTATAAGTCACTACATAGACCACATTTGGAGTTTTACGTACCTTATCTTAGGATCGACATGAAATTTTTGGAAAGGTTCACAGGAAGTCCATTGGATACCTCGGATGGAAAAGTTGTAATATGAAGACAGGATAAGATTGCTGAAATAATCAAGTTATAAAGTACCTTGCTTAACCTACAAATGATATTAAGATTTATTGTTCTTTCATGTACAAATTAAATATAAAAAAAAATACAATCGATTAGTTTCGATGCCATTTTCCATGGAAATTACTGACATTTACATGGAAGACTTCGAAAATACACTGTTTGACAAAGAATAATAAAACAATTGTATTTTTATGTATTTTATTAGTATAATACTTTCGCTGTTGTAACCGAAGATTACTGTTAGCTTATAAATTTGTGTGACATACTGTTTGTTTGTTTGTTTGTTTTGGAATTTCGCACAAAGCTACTGGAGGGCTATCTGTGCTAGCCGCCCCTAATTTAGCAGTGTAAGACTAGAGGGAAGGCAGCTAGTCATCACCACCCACCGCCAACTCTTGGGCTACTCTTTTACCAACGAGTAGTGGGATTGCTAGTCATCACCACCCACCGCCAACTCTTGGGCTACTCTTTTACCAACGAGTAGTGGGATTGACCGTCACATTATACGCCCCCACGGCTGGGAGGGCGAGCATGTTTTGCGCGACGCGGGCGCGAACCCGCGACCCTCAGATTACGAGTCGCACGCCTTACGCGCTTGGCCATGCCAGGCCATGTGTGACATACTAAGTTCTATTGACACCTCTATATCTTACTTACCAAGCAGAAAGTGACAATAAAAAAATAACTTATTTAGCGTTTTAATTACAAGAAAACGAAACCAAAAAACTAAACAGATCAAATCATATTTACATCCCAATATTGATGTTTATGAAACACTAACTTGGTGTATACGGAATATATGCTCAAGTAAGAAAAGAATTGGACAAGAAATTAACAACTTAATATATATTGTTGCATCACGAGGATTTAGTAACAATATATTCAGTACTTTGTTCTACAAATCAGAAAATAGTTTTATAAACAAATCCAGTGAAACAGCAGAGAAAAAACAAAATTATACCCACTCACATGTTTACCTTATTTTCGGGAAATCTCAAATAAAATAATTACTTTATCGAAGAATGACTAAATGAAACCTATTTTCAAGCCAATTGTAAAATTATCTAGTAAAGCAAATAAAGAAAAGGTCTTTATCTACAATATCCAAAAGCAAGGAACATATTTGATTCAATGCTCATGCAAGAAAATCTACATGGATCAAATTAAAGGATCAATACGAAAGAACGTGAAAATCATTGCCATCGTTTGAAAGTCGAAAAATCTACTATAGTCGTCCATAAATATCAAATGATCACAGAATTAAACCCATAGAAACAGAACTCTTTCCAGAACCAAAATATTCACTCAGAAATATTAGGGTAACAAGTGAAATCCGTGAAAACGTGGGCAGGCCTATAAACATCTATATAGTATTTTAACTGAATCCATTATGGAAAACTTTCTTTAACGGAACAGAATATGACAAAAGGATGACGAAATCAGATCGACTAAATAATTCTTGCAGATATCTCTATTCTTACTCAGTATAAATGGTGTACGTGATACACCGAAACAAGAGGATAAAGAACTGTATATTTCTGTAAATTGTTGTTCAGTTTATGTATGTTTTTACCTAATTTTTGCTTAAGAAAGCTCTTAATTGTTGAGGGAGTTGACAATGTTACCAGGGTATTTTTAGAGCCTGGAATATTTGTACTGGATGTACCGACTCTCCAAGTGCATCCAATACATTTTCTAAGTGATACATTTGCACACATCATATGAATGATGTAACTTGCAATTTGATGGACTAAGTGTCTGGGAACAGTATAAGAATCAGTTTATTTAGACCGAAGTTACATCCCAGCAACTGATATTAGCTAAATCTATTCCACTGCTGCTTTATCGTAACATTATGCCAATAGTTAACTATTGATTCACAAGTTCTTCAGTAGGCTATTCATCACATCTACTGTGAACTGTATTTCTCGGTCAAATTTAAGTTTCTTAAAACCATTCAAACTCTCTTGCATCACGTGCAATTACGACGTGTTGCAAGTATTTGTTCCAGTTAGTGAAACCAAGGTTAACGTACTTATTAGTATTACCCATAATACATAAATGACTTGAAATAAACTCCTTGATTTAGATGAATTTCTTCAGATTTATCAAATCATGCTATCTGTCGTGATTGATAATGATAATACATCACTTAACAAACAAACTTCGGCCCTATTGGTAAATTAATCAGTAATGACCAGCACATATTAATTACTAAAGTCCAGCTATATTCAGGGTTATTTTCTCTTGAGTGAACAATCTACAACTCTTTGTATTGATGTTTTATATGCCCTCTAGTCAATTTGCATAGTACGCTGTTTGGATCGTGGTAAGAATGTTTGTGTTTTGTGTTTTTGTGAATTTCGCAAAAAGTTACTCGAGGGCTATCTGTGCTACCCGTCCATAATTTAGCAGTGTAAGACAAGAGGGAAGGTAACTAGTCATCATCACCCACCGCCAACTCTTGGACTACTCTTTTACCAACGAATAATGGGATTGACCGTCACATTATAACGCTCCTACAGCTGAAAGGGCGAGCATGTTTAGTACGACCGGGATTCGAACCCGCGACCCTCGGATTACGAGTCGAACGCCTTAACCCACTTGGCCATGCCTGGCCCTCGTGGTAAGAGAAAAAAACCTTTTTTGACATTAGAATAATTTCGTAAAATACTTTGTGGCCTCCGGTGGCTGTAACATGGAAACTCTGAAGTATTTGTTACCTAAGAGTTCTAGGAAGCATTATCTGGATCAGAGTTTCAGAGTCACATATTGCTGGTTTATAAAAAAAACAAAACAATGCGTTACCACTTTCTGCAGTCATTACTGCTTGTGTAAGTGTAACTATATTCCTCCATCTGCTGGATTCATGATTCGAGTTTTTGTTTGGCAAGAGATGTCTTCACTACATGTGGTTCCATCAGATGTTCTTCCAAAGGCTCTTCAAGCATCAATTAATGATTCTTCTAGCGAGATAATTTAGAACAATATAACTGTTCATTGCTATTGCTGCAATGGCTTTCACCATTGCGTGCTGTCAAGTGGTCAGGACATTCAATCGATTAGCAAACTCTCAACATTTCCTTTTTTGCTGACTTGATTTAACAAAATAACACCTCTGCAAACATTTATTCTAGATTGTTGAAGTTCATAAGCAGTTTTAATGATACGTTCAGCCATATAATTAATTATAGTAATTATAAAAAGTTACTACAGCTGAAAATGTTTTTGTCATGCAATACATGTGTTCAGAAGCCATAGATCTGTGGTAGACATACTCAGTTATATGCGCTACCTCGTCTTCTAACAGTTCTAACAAAATTACTCCATTTCCAATGACAGTGGCATTAGTGTTCAGAATGAACATATTATCTGTTCTCATAGACCTTACAACTGAAGCCTGAACTAAATTATATTTAATTTATTGAAACATTTCATGAGAGTTCACGTAAAATTTGTTTTATCCTGTGTAAATAACAGTGTGTTTCATGTGTTGGCTCTATCGCTGCATCAAGTGGAAATAGTACTAAACGTATTCCGCATTACATCGTGGAAAAAAATCACATGTACAGATACACTAATGCCATCCAATTTTCTTGGTTCAACCTTGTTGACACTGAATAGTTTCACACAACCAACTCAACTTTTATGCAAGCGAAACTGGCTGATAATTTCTGCAGTGTGTTCTTCACTATGATATCGTTGCTCAAACTAAATTTAGAGGAAATTATATTTGTTCTGTGACATAGTCAAGATAAAGTTGGAGGAATGTCCTTTTGGTTACAACCAGTTAGTTACCATTAAAAGAATAACGTTTTTACCAACTGACTGAAGTACCAGTGCAATAAGGTCATGTAGAAGTTTACCATCTACTGTATTAATCGAAACTCATCCTCACTTCTACTTTAGTAGACATGTGAAAGGCCACTCAACCCTGTGCGAGATGGATTGACTGCTCACACCTTTGGACATAAGGTCGCTACTGTGTTTTTACGTTGCTGGTCAATTCAAATTTGCATTCTATGTGTCTGAAAGAGGAAACAAACTGCAGTACCCAGGTATTGAAGGAGATATTTGCCACTGTTATAACATAATCATCAAAAGAGGACCTGTGAAACTCAGACCACCCCCTGGAATTCGGTGTGGAAACAAATGAGGCTCAACAAGGTACTTAAGGTATGAGATGTTGTGTACTTTAATATTCTAGGAACATGCATTATTAGAGCTTCCTTTTACTAAAATTCACCCATTACAGTTGCTGATGTGGCATTCTTTCTTTCTTGTAACATATTAGTTCAACTATGGTGAACTTAGAAACTTCCTACGTTGGTGTTTCCTAAACACACATAATCTTACATCATTTCTCTTGGAAGTCATTAAATCAGCTTATCAATGATATTATCCTTGAAATCTACATTAGGCATAATGAGATAAACTTTTCTATTCAACCATTGCAGATTGTCTGCAAACGTGACCATGCTAAGTTAGTTCTTCCTTTCAAGTCTAGATAGTTTGCTTCTATACTGCTTGAAGATATTGAAGCAAAGAAGCTATAACTTTGTCAAAGTAACTGAGCCACCAAACCTTGTCTAGTGCTCGTTTGAGTCAAGCACTGTTCTACCAAGACTCAGTGTCGGGTGTTGCAGAAACTGTTCCCAAGTCTAACCATTCCATTAGTTTCTCGCTTAAAAAAATTAAAGAAGATTCAAGATCTTCCTAAGAAATACCTTTGAATGGCAAGACAGTTATCTGTTTTATTTTGCCAACATGGACCTGTGGTTGGTAAAACAAGATGTAACCAGCAGCATCTTGATCAAAATGTAGTACATTTGATGATGGTAAATATTTGTGTCCAGAAACGTGTGTCTCCTGCTCTTGATCGAAACCACTGGCATCCAAGAGAGTAGTTCTTCTAGGCTGTGTCATGTATTTATATTCTGAATCACTTTTAGCAATGAAGTCAGTGCTTTACTCTTTGTTCCTTAAATTTTTGAGATATTTACACAATTGTCTGCAAATGATTAACTGCTCCTAATGAATAATACAAAATATTCTATTATACGTAAGATTACAAGAAAGTACACTTTGTTAATGGTTAATATATACCCAAACTGATTTAGGAACAACTTTTCAAATAGATTTGCTGATAAGGTAAGACAATGGATTAACTCATAATTTCACACATAGGTTCATGTGGACAATTTTATTCACAGGAATTTTAAAATACAATCTTATGTTTAGAATAAATGCAAACAGGGTACAGAAAAATATACGTTAAGAAAGTAAAGAAAACTCCACAAAGAACATTGTGGCCATTGTTCCATACCTTAACCTTACTACCTCGCTCAAGTATACTAATAATCCTACTGTTAGGAATAGTAACCACAATAACCAGAGGAATATAAGAAAATGTTATGAAGAGTGAAACAATGTTCCCTATCTGACTACATTGAAAAAAGAGACTGAACAGAAATAAAAAACGAAAAATGAACAATTCTTTATTATATCAAAATACATAGAAATACAAAGTAAGGGAATTTATGCAATGTATTCAGGCCAGTACAACCCTGTACCTTTTCTTTCAGTGCAACATTTAAGTGCTCCAACTGTTGACAATAGAAGTCTGATGTAATCGTTACATCGAGTGGCAGCAACTCAAAGTGGATCACACCAACAATATCCCAACAAACGCTCAACAAGACCTTCCTCGGGTAGAGGTCCACTTTGGGCTGTGCTTTAGCCAGTTTACACTCAGACATTGTCTGCGGCGCTTAACATTTTTATAATATATCCATTTTTAATTTCAAGTCACTAACTTGTCCAAAAAAGGTTAGTTACGTTCACAAGAGTGCAGAGAAGTGGAAATCTCCACTTTTGCTCTAAGGTTGGCTTCTGTCAAATCTTGGGGTACCCATTTTCAAGTTTTGACACATTTCCAAGCTGTTGCAAATAACGGTGAACTGTTGAATAGGTTGAATTAATCTTCTGTACTAGTTCTTCAGCTGTTACAGCACAATATTCATCAAGTGCAGCCAGCAGCAAGTCATCATTAAACACAACAGGACAACCTAAATGTGGCGCATTACTTAAGCTGTAGTCACCTGATCTGAACTTTTGAAACCACCTGCGACATTTTCTTTCATTGAAAGACTTCGCACCATAAACACCTTGAATGTTTCCTGCATTTTCTACTACACTATTACCTTTTTTAACCATATAAAGCATTATATGCCCAATGTGCTCGTCAAACACATTCATCTACATAAGGGTTTATTTCATTAATGATCTGAAAAAGTGGAGTTGGTTAGTTTCTTTTATTTGTCTGAACATTTTTATACACGTCCTACTACATATTTTAGTCATTAAAGCTTTCTACAAAGACAGAAATGATGATGCACTTTCTGTATTACATTTTCGAACATTACTAATACGATGACCTGATACAAATAGGAAGAAATATCGTCCATGTCTTCTTACATTTCTAAACTGTTTGTTTCACTAGAAAATATACATGATATTGAATCACATAGTTCTCCAGTGACAACTTCATTAGGAAAATCCAACAGTACTAAAAGTGGGATGATGTATTTACGTAGGTAAATATATATATGAAATACACGTGCACATTTGAAAGTGAACAACAAAATAGATGTTCGCCTGTTTGAACTAAATTAGAATAAACTCAGTGTATCTTTCACTTACCAAAACGCACACTTGAAACCTGAAACACGTGTAGTCAATTTCGCAAAGTCTGTTCTGAATGGTCAATTTATATTCAACTGATGACTTTCCAAACATACAAATTCCTTCCTTCTTTAAGGTTTACTTATTCGTCCGTGAATATACTGAAGCATTTTAATCCATAACTAACATCATAGTAATAACTGAAACAAGACTGTGTGAGATAACTTTATGTATAACACAGACTGATGACAAGTAATTTGTATTTCAGATCAGATGTTAAATTTTTATAACAATAAACATGTGGGTGGAGAAGAATTATCTCATTTTCTAGCAACGAGATTGCTTTGTTGTAGCTGTAAGGCAATAAATTCAGATTAATACTTACCTGTTTCTTTTTATAAATTAAATAACACTCAGTGAGGTTATGGGATCAATGTATTTCACAAGATAGCAACTATGAAATTCAAAATAACTAACAATAAGTAAATCGTAGACTAACAAACTTGCAATGTTTACATCACTTTGATACAAATAACAGATTGATCGATATTCATTTTTGAGTGAATCAGCATGCACAAAATATCCAGTACAAGAAGTCAACCATTCTTAACCATTTTTCACAAGGTCTACCACCAAATATTTCAGCATGTTTCAAAGTGAGCGCGTCGAATGAAAAAAATGTTAAAATCAAACAAAAGTTCGTTGATTCACATATTTTAGTAGTAATAACGTCATAATTTGTTCAAAGTAACAAAATGTACACATATCATTTCAAATTTAATGTGTCTAAACAGTTTACAAATTCAACAAAATAAAACAAAGTTGTCATGACAACTGTAAACAGCTGTTTTATTTAACTCATGAAGGTTTGAACACACTGACTACTTTTCTTCTGTCTATGGTAGTATCATTTTGCATCTATATCTTGTAACACCGTTGGTATCGGCCAGTGCACATGAACGTGTGGTTAGGGCGTTTGACTCGTAATTTTAGAGTAGCGGATTCCATTCTCCGTCACAACAAACATGTTTGTCCTTTCAGCTATGAGGCCGTTATAATATGACGATCAATGACACTAATCGTAGGAGAAAGAGTAATCCAAGAGTTGACTGTGGGTGGTTATGACTAGCTGTCTTCCTTCTTGTCTTGTCGCAGGAGCAAGCTTAGTGTCATGTTTTGTAGAAAAAAAAACGATTGATTAGGTAAATACCACCCAGTTCCTCTAGGAAATGTTGTTATAACATATTATTATTTCCTCGCATTAATATGGACATTTGAAAAGTAAACACTAACTTCGCAAGGGCAAATGAATGTTAATTCCAAAATCATAATTGTAAATCATTATCTTTATTTCACCTATACGTGCTGTATTACTTTCTCTTTTTTTCATTTAACGTATTCTATTTTAATCTTACGTCTTTGACTACGACTTAGAATTTATAAGCAGTATAAAAAATGTTTGGATCTGAATCGGTTAACTATAAGGTAATAACCTGTTTTTGCTTGAAAATATAAGTTATACTGTCTATATTAAGGTGATTTATAGGGTACAATTAATTAGAGAAAAAACAAACACAAAACTGATGAAGAAATAGGAAAGGCTTCATCAAAATTAGACAAAATATGGATAATAGATATATTGGTAAAGCTGCAAATAAACCTTCCAAACTTATGAGACGTTACAGGAAGATGAGAAATCAAACTAATGAAAGGCCAGAGAAAGGCTTCCCGAATACTTAAAGAAACACCGAGCAGAAGAGAAAAACAAATCTACTAAATTCAAATACCTTCAAAACTATATAAAACCCAAACTTTCTTTGGATTAAAACGAGAGATAATTTCACTTAAAGAAATACGAAAACTAAAAGACTGTCGCCCAAAACGCTCAGGATCAAGGGGTTTCTTTAATTATGTTGATCGTTTGTTTGGAATTTTGTCCAAAGCTACACGAGGGCTATCTGCGCTAGCCGTCCCTTATTTAGTAATGTAAGACAAGAGAGAAAGCAGTTAGTCATAACCATCCACTGCCAACTCTTGTGCTGCTCTTTTACCAACGAATAGTGGGATTGACTGTAACATTATAACTCCCCACAGCTGAAAGGGCGAGAATGTTTGGTGTGATGGGGACTCGAACCAGCGACCCTCAGATTACGAGTCGAGTGCCTTCACTACCTGATCATGCCAGACCTTAATTGTATTGTACATTTTGAGCATCTTAATGTAACAGTAGTTTATTGTAGTATGATGAATAACAGTTATTCAATATACCTCCAATAAAAATGCTATTCTAAACAAGATTTTACATAATGATAAATTACAGGATGAATCGGGAAGTACAATAATATAAGATCACTAATAAATAATGAACAACTGAATAGAGGAAGGGACACCAGATAAAGCTAAATAGAGTTTTGTATTTTCAACTAATAAAAGCACCGTATTGGACACAGAGGCTAAACATCCAGGTAGGAGACCACGGTTCGGGAATAGCTAGCTTTCTGTAATTTAGCAATGCTCACCAGATTGGAGCAACAAGAATGGTACCTTATAACATACATTGGGTAAAGGGTCAGGCCAGTGATGCATATCTTAGAGCTAATGACCAGATGGAAAACAAGCAATCAGTAGTACCCACTGTCTGTAGACTACTCTTAACCGAATAGCGGAATTAATACCAACTTTAATTGTTCTCCTGCAGCTGAAAATAACGAGCATGTTCAGTGCTACATAATAGACTCGAACCTTGGAAATACCCGCTCTGCAACTAACCAATACATCACATATGGCCAAATTTAAATTAATTATTGCTCCAAATTGTAAAAACTATATTGATTTCAAAATTGTCTTTGATAAACCTTCGTCAACTTCTACAACTTCTTTTAAACTTGATGAATATTAAGGAATTTTATTGTACAATTAAACTCTTTTTAGGGACTTTTTTATTCCGAGTTTCGCGATTTTGAAACTTAAATGCTTAAATTGCGATTTCTCACGTTAAACGATAGTTTGAAATAATTGTTCTTATTATTTACAAAGAGCTAAACTTTGATTGTTTTTTCTCACTCATCTGTCCTTTTTAGGACATCTAACAATTAACGCTCTCCACTATCGAGCACCCTTATAACTTATAACAGAATGGTCTGAAAGTATATCAAAGTCTATACTAAAGTTTTTTTAGAGGCAACCAATCATAAGTAGGCCAGCATCTCCTCCTAAGACATGAGAGTTTTAGAAACCTTAACTTAAAACCATTATTTATTTATAATTTTAATAACCCAAGTCTACAGACAAACTCCACCTCTGCCTCCTGACGTGAGAGGTCGATATCACACTAAAACGCGCAGACACAGATGACCACCACTTCTATCAAGTCTCAACATGCAAGCTTGTCTTGCACGCAAACTATTAAACAGTGCTTCGTCCTATAGACGAACAGATCATATGTTTTAAACATAGTTAATGATTACAGGTTTGACAGCTTTACGTATAAAATCTGATGATCATAGAAGAACGCAACTGAATAATTTACAAACGCGATAAGCTAGAATGGACATGATGATAGAAAACATTAATGTTTTGGATAATAGAATGTAATTTAACATGTGATTTCTTGTTTAGCCATATTTTGTCAAATCGCTCTCAGCTAGCAACATTCGTGATAGTGTCGTATTTCTGGCAAATGTATGTAAATGCAACTTAGTTTTTGATGAATACAAGGCAGTCACGGTGACTTTTGTAAGATTAGTGAGAGGTTCTGAACTTCTCTAATGCGATTCCACTGAGATCACTTTGTGTTTCTTCAAAAGCGTTTATATCATCAATCCCAGTTCCGTACAAACGTCAGAAACGTTAAATCCGATAATGTTCTACAAGTGAAATTTCGCAAAATGCTCGCAATGTTACCACTGCAGACCCAGATAGTATGATATAAAAAAAGTGAAAGAAGGTTTAACTGCGATAAAGATGATCAGTCAAACAACGGCCGTAGCAAAGAACAACATTACGTGTCAGCCGGATATTTCGAAGTACCAAAAGGGGTCACTAATCACGATAAGAGGAGTAAAAAGAACAGTGGCGTAGGGACAGTAAGCCTAAAAGCAGTCTCCTCATACAAGTACATAGCCTCTAAAAGAATCTAGACAGTAGACCATAAGAACTTGTAACGTCACACACTAGTCATTATATTAGACCCCAATACCTTACATTGTTATATACCAATCATCACACTAGACCATAAAAATTTTAAGTGTCACACACTAGTCATCACATTAGACCATAAGAGGTTGCAGCGTCACACACTAGTCATTATATTAGACCCCAATATCTTACATTGTTACACACTAATCATCACGCTAGACCATAAAAATTTTAAGCGTCACACATTAGTCATCACATTAGACCATAAGAGCTTGGTAATGATGTGCATCAAAATATTAATTGTTCTTTGTGCAATTTATCTCCAGCGATAAGTAGCTGACGCGAAGATTGGATTGGAATTTGCTATTTAACCTTTTTACTTAAAATAAGTTATATATTAATTTATTCGACTGTCGATTTTGGTCAGTGTTTGTGTTTGATTGTCCATAAATTTGAAGACTAAGGTCACATTTAAGTCTTCCTCATAAATAGAAATCACAAACAAACTGATCCATACGAACCTGCTGCAAACTTTAAAGTAACCACATTTTGATGCAAGCACATGGCGTGCATTTTGTGCATGGTAGATATTTAATTGTTTATTTTCAATACCGAAAGATTTTTCGACTTAATACCCTCTTAACCTGGAGGGTTAAATAATTTCATTTTAAGCTTATGAGAAGTTGATACACATATAAAAATGAAAATGTGTCTGTTTACGATCCACAATTTCTATGATGAAACAGTCTTCTAGATTATTTTCAACTAGCTGAATGGGGAATTGATTTTTAAATAAAGTATTATTTATAGTAATTACTTCTAAGTTGAAAGCAAATTCAAAACTGGATATTCTAGAAACTGTATTTGATAAGTCGATTATCAGTTTTCGCAAATATAATTCACGATCATAACACAGAATACCAAAACAAGCCAATAGATGTAGGCTCGTCATGAAGTCAAGTATAGAATCTTTATCAATTTGGTTTGTTTTGAATTTTGCGCAAAGCTACACGAGGGCTATCTGCGCTAGCCGTCCCTAATTTAGCAATATAAGACTAGAGGGAAGGCAGCTAGCCCTCACCACCCACCGCTAACTCTTGGGCTACACTTTTACCAACAAATACTGGGATTGACCGTCACATTATATAACGTCCCCACGGCTGAAAAGTCGAGCATGTTTAGTGCGACGAGGATTCGAATTCACGTCTCTCATATTAAAAGTCAAGTGCCTTAACCACCTGGCTGTGGCGGGCTATCTTTACCACATCACGTAGTTAATATATTCAGAACGAAAGGTTAATTTGTATATAAAATCGCAAGTAGACTTACATCTTGGATGTTTTCAATCGAGATAGTAAAGAAAAGAGTTAGCCTAAAGACTACTTTTGAAATAAATATTAAATGGTGTGGTTAACATAATTAGCTGTGTGAGACAAATGTTTGATATCACCGAGAAAATCGTTGTAAGAAGCATGTTTCAGTGAGTTTAATGATATAACTTGAGCGTTTCTCTGGAATCCTCATTAGACTAAAATTGGATTCTCTTATTTTCAATTATAAGCATTTTAGCGTGCACAGATTACTTGGTTGGTCTTGGAAATCGAAATAATAATAATTAGTTTTCTTGAAAAACCAATATCTGACGAAAATTACAAAATGAGAAATATATTTCTTTAGGTCAAGAAGAACGTTTCGAAAGCCTTCCTTACGTCTCCAGGAAGTCATTCATAACGTACTGTTGTAGATTAATCCTCAAAGTTTGTTTATTGTTCTGCCTTTTTGGCGCAAAGCTACACGAGGGCTATTTTCGATAACCTTCCGTAATTTAGCAATTTATGAGTGTAAAACTAGAAAGAAAGCAGCTAGTCATCACTACCCACCGCCAACTTTTCAGCTACTCTTGTACCAACGAATAGGAGGATTGATTTCCACATTATAACGCCTACGGCTGGAAGGACGTGTATGGTGTGACAGAGATTCGAACCAGCGACCCTTAGATTACGAGTAGAACGCCCGAACCCACCTGACCATGCCAGGCTATGGCTAACTGATATCATAATACGTAACGTACGTAATATAATAAATCGGAGACTGATCCGAGATAAATCATAGTAATAACAAACTTTCAACGCCACCTGACCGTACTGTGCCGTAAAAACAAACAGACTGTTCATGTAGTTTCGAACTGTTATCATTTTGACTCTGTTTCTAGTTTGTTTACAGTTATAAACATGAGTAATTTCATATGAAAACAGGTTCGGTAGCTTCAAACACAGGACAAAGCGACTACTTTAAAATAAACATTGAAATATTACTCCTAAGATACTCCAATTTACCAGTGAAAACAAAGACCCATCTTTCAAAAGTCCTGGGGTTAAAGGCTTTTCATTCATTTCTATCAAGATTTTCTGAACCATCGTATTTTTCAAACATCGTGAATGAACCGAAGATATTCAATTTAGATTTATTTCAAATACATGATAAAGAGCTTAATATGGAGAAAAGAAAATCATTATTTATTAAGAAACAATAAACTCTTGAACGGAAATGTAGACAAGGAATAAATTGATCCAAAACTTGTAGCATGTGCTGTTTTATTTTAAAAGTTGTTTGTTATGAATAGTTTATATGTTGAGTCATCAGACACGATAAGAACGTGTTGTTACTGACAAGAAATGTTTATTCTCTCACTCAGACTAATAACAATTTTCATTTGATTTATTTTTGTCCTATTTATTTCTTGCTAGACAGACGTCGAAACATTTTAACTTTTCTTCGGCCTAAAAAGTGTCTAAAAATGTGATTTTACTACATATATAGATGAAACTTCAATACTACTGCGGCTAGGCCCAGCATGATTAGGTGGGTTAAAGCGTTCGACTCGTAATCAGATGGTCGCGGATTCAAAATCCCGTCGCACCAAACATGCTCGCCCTTTCAGCTGTGGGGGCGTTATATGTGACGGTCAATTCCAATTAATCGTTGGTAAAAGAGTAGCCCAAGAGTTGGCGGTGGGTGGTGATGACGAGCTGCTTTTCCTTTAGTCTTACACTTTTAAATTAAGAACGGCTAACGCAGATAGCCCTTGCGTAAGATTCAAACCAAACCAAACTTGAAAAGTAATGTAAGCACATTTAGGAAATAATTTGATTTTAATTCTAGATACGTATGTTCCTTTGAAAAGAAAAAAAACAGCAAGAAATGTTAAACCTAACTGATTTAGTAAAGACGGAAACTAAAATCAGTGATGCCGTTTTAGAAGCTAATATTGACAACAGGATAAAACATTTACAGAATTATATGAATGATAGGGAGTTGATGAAGGTGATTAAGAAATTGAAAAGAGCTTATGAGAAACAGCTGACTAACAACAATGATTTCTTAAAGTATGTTATATGTAAGTAAAATGTTAAAATAATGGTGTAGCTGAATACCGGTGGCAACGTTTATGTTGGAAACCATAAGGTGGCTAAACCTTTAAATATTTTTTTTTACTTCGGTTTTACAAGGGACAATGTCAGAAATGTCTACCAAAATATTGGAATTAATCCGAATAGTGCAGACGCTAACTCTTTCATGGCAAGTGAAAAAAATTAGAAACTGAACTTAGATAAATTATCAGGTCCAAACACCATTTTATCTAAAGCTTTAAATGAATTCAAACATCAGAAGTGTGACCCTCTCTGTTTTAGTTCTAATAGATCATCGAACAGTGAATAAGTGTCAGATGACTGAAGAATTTCAAATGATAAGAGTTGGTTGAAAGCTGTAAGCCAGCTAGAAAGCACGAGATAATGCACATGGTTTATTATATATTTAACCATACGTTTAAGTAAGTACAGATGGGAATTCTTTCGATAGCACGACCGAAGAAAAGGCATAGCCATTCGAGCCATTAAAACAGTGCTATTATATTAATAATCAAGATAGAAACTATTTAGGGTATATGTGTATATAGATATATTGATTACAATCAAATGATGGAATAATGTTTTTAAAATAAAATCACCAGTCACGGCTTCACGTTCAATATTCTTCGTAACTTGTTTGTTTATTCTAGAAGTTTCGTGTAAATCTTCAAGAGGTTAATTTTGAGCTGATAGCCACCAAGTCAACATTATTCATCTCCAACTATCTTCTGATTACATAGTGAAACCTGGCCATCAATCTTAAAGCTCACCCATGGCCTTAAAGTGAGGAATGTGATTTTGTGGTCACTAGATGCGAACCTTAAATCCTGGATAAACAGTTCAAATAAATTAACTACTAGATCACATCCAGCTGTGTTTCACTTTTCATCTTATTTAAGCAAGGCATTTAGAGAAGGTATCATATGACGATTCCAAGGATGAAATCATTATCGTATGAAAATATGAAAAGATGAGGTAACTATTTATTGGCTCCCCAGTAGCACAGCGGCATGTCTGCGGGCTTACACTGCTAAAAACCAGGTTTCGATACCCATAGTAGGCAAAGAACAAATAGCCCATTATGAAGTCTCGTGCTTAATTCTAAGCACAGTCACAGCACAGATATTCCTTTGCAGAACTTGTGTTAAACTACAATAATGGTTAACTATTAAAACGTTTCATTGAATAAGTCAGTACAAATGTGATATGTGACATTATAATAGAACTTATAAGAAAAGATTATTATTAAAATGTTTGTATTCCAGGATTTATAATGATAAAGACGTACTATATAATATTAAAACAAAACGCAAGTATAGAAAGTTCTTTATAAAGGAGATTTGCTAATACAGAGATGTGTGACTACGTATGTGAGTTGTGGGGCTAAGACGACATGCTTGGAAGTTGTATATTTGAGTCATAGCAAATTCCAATAAATAACGCAACCTTCACAGGAAGTAAACCTTCAGTTTATTTCCTTGCAATAGAAAACGCTAGCCCAGAAGGAGTTGACCTTCGATATCACGGGTCATTGAGGGCTCATTCCTTTATCTGCAAAGAGAAAAAATTATCGACACTCACTACTCAAATAAAAAAAAATTCACTTCAACTCGGTTTATTCCTGTGTCCATTAAGCAGGTGTAACACAAAATTTTAAAGCTGACGTAAACTCACAATCCGAAACATTCACAAGCTTAAACACATCTCAAAATTGATGACACTTTTCATGTGAAAAATGACTGAAGAAATTTGAAGCAAAGCAATCTTTTTTTTCTAATTTCGCGCATAGCTACACGATGACTATTTGCGCTAGCCGTCTCTAATTTTGTAGTGTAAGACTAGAGGTAAGGCAGCTAGTCATCACCACCCACCGCCAACTCTTGGGCTACTCTTTTACCAACGAATAGTGGAATTGACCGCCACATTATAATGATCCCACGGCTGAAAGGGCGAGCATGTTTGGTGGGACGGAAATTCGAACCCGCGACCTTCAGAATACGAGTGAAACGCCTTAACCCATCTGGCCATGCCGGACCCAGCAATCTTATTCAAACAGCTTATTTTTTCCAAGTCTAATCGATACAGCTTCAATGCACTTCTGTAATTTGATTCTATGCTTATAAACAGTCTAAAATCTGTTGAAAATTTCTCAGCATGTGGTCTAAACTTGACCTTACTGGGGTGTTTTTTTATACAAGTTTATTTTAACTAAAATTGCGGAGTCGATTAAGAGTGCGTAATAATATCCATCATAGACAGTACAATCAACGACACAGGAAGTACTTCTAATGGCAGCAAGAAGAGTAATTAACTTTCTCCTAAGGTGTGAAACAGGCTACGTTATCCTTAAGACTGTCATAGGTCATGTTATGTTAAAATTTCATACTAGGTGTTCACTTAAGTAACGGGAGAATATTATATGTTCTTTCTAAAACTGAAAATTTAACGATGTTAACTTATAATGCTTATTATGATTATTGAATTAACTTACTTAACTACATTAATCAAAACGTGCTTCAACAAACTGCATAGCTGTGATTAATAACGCTACTTTATGTTTGCAGGTTAGCTTTGAATCCAACTTCGTTTCGACAATAAAAAATACTTAGAAACCCTGGCTCGTTGTCTCAGCAGTTCGTCACAGATTTTACAAAAAGTGCTTAAAATCTTGATGTTCCATTGATAATGTGATAGAAAAATTTAAGCACCATTAACTGAATTAGGGTAAAAACGAGCCATAACTTCTTTGTATGTTACCAATTGTAAGTCTCCGTACAACTCTGGATTATTCATAAAATATTGCTTATTTAGATAAATTTTCATACAGAAAGATTAAACGTGGGACAGAACTCCTACACGGTGTCCTACCATGTCGTTGAGTCAAAGAATGCCTGATAATATATTTAATAGTTTGATACAGCAGATGGTATTGACAAGGCTAAAATTAGTATTCCAATTATACCCAAAAATTGTAATAGTTTAGGTATGTAGAGAAATATGTATGATAAGATATTTACCTTGCCATAATGAGAATGTTTTATCGACGGAACACACGATTTGTAGCTTTAAGTTGTATGTTTAATTAAATACACTGCTTCATCCAATCACAACCTAAAACAGACATGATACATTTTATTAATATAAAACAGATATTAATCTAGAGCATTACAGTCTAATAGCTTAATCCCAGATAGTTCTTATTTGATTGTTCTTTGTCAGAAAAATAAAGTTTTGCTAAAGGTAGGAAAGGTGCGAACATCAGTCTGGACGAGTTATCAAGAACGAAATATTTCGTTCATCTGGACCTTATTCAAAAACATATTAAAGAGAAAGTGTATATCAGTCTAAAACAGATATTAATCTAGAGCATGCGGGCCCATACTTTATTGATGTATAATATATGAACCATGCTTTAATAATCTTTAATACACAAGCAATACTTCATACTCAAATATACAAGTCATGATTTATCTTCCACAACATACGAACTCTGCTTTAATATACATACAAAGCACATGGTCCATGCTTTATTGAACTATAATATTCGGGCTATACCTTATTATTTACAATACACAAACCATATTCTATACTGCAGAGCACATGGTTCAAGTTTTATTGATCTAGAACACACGAACCATACTTTATTGGTCTAGAATACACGAGTGAATCTTTATATATCCAGAACACACGGTTCACAATGTAATGATCTAGAACGCAGACGTTATGGTTTATTACAGATCCAGAACACACGACTCATGCTTTATATATACAGAATATATTATTCATGTTATATATATATATAAACAACACACAATTCGTGCTTCATAGGTCTATAACGCGCGGGCTATAGTGTAGAACTTAAATAACATGCTATATTCGTGTGTTCTCAATTCGTAGGACAACAGGGCATGCTTTTATTGATTCATAACATACGGTTCTATGCTTTATTGGCCTATGAAGCTGAATAAAACTCAAATGGACTGAAATATTATTTTTCTAAAACCTTCTTTGTTTAATACAACAGATCTAAAATATGTTTTTTTCTTGGTTATACGAATGACTTTTTCAAAGAAATGTCACTTAATCATATAAATAAAAGTGAGAACTTTCTATTATTTTCTGGAAATCATGTAAAAAAAAGAATATTCATATCGTTGCTCGTTATAGAACGGAAAAAATATTGTATGTTTTAATAAGTAACTTATTTATTGTAACTTTATTGTTGAACCTATATATAATTATTTGTTTAATTCACAATGATCATGCAAAAGGACTTCTTGGACGTGTCATGATACATGTCTCGTCGCTGTTTAATTAAGACTAACGAACGTTATGTCTTGTTTTTTACGCGGATGCTTAGTTCCCAAGTTAGCATCCTAGAAACAGACTTTAACACGTCAGTAAGTTGGAGACTGATGTAGAAAGAGATAAAAATTTCATTAATATGGTATGTTTTCATGTTAATATGAAAATTGTTAAAGAGTAATTATATTTTACTCCGGCTCTACTAGGGACGAAACAAAAGAGTATGTACCGCTTTGCTAAAATAAACAAAAAAAAACTCACATTTAACCAGATTCATAAAACTTCTCACTAAAGCTTGGAGTATATGTTTATTCATCTAATTACCTCCACTTGAATAAGTAGGTGACGCTGTTGTCAGGTTTGGACTGATTAAGAAGTTCGACGTACGGATATAAAAATGTTAGGATAGGTCATTCATTTCCAGATCTACCCATTGTTTTCATCATTATTAAATCCAACACCGCATAAGTTTAACAGTACTGTTGACAACTTGGTAGCAAAACTCTCACCGAATTCGTGATTTTCGTGTGGGAAACTGGAGGTGTTGCACAGAGATTATTTACGCTGTTAATAAGATAATGTGTCATATTTGTGTGAAAACAAGACACATCTTACATTCATTCTTCATTTGTGTGAAAATCATCTATCTAACAGTGAGAAGATATAGTACAGAATTTAGTTTAAACTTAATAGTTGTTATTTTCATCAACAGCCACAGGGTGCTCTACGTGCTTTACGATCCAATTATCACTATCACATCTGTGTCGAGTGAATAAAAATATAATACATGATAGCCTCATGAAAAGCTTTAAATATTATTTTTAATTATAACTTTCCGGTTGTTTTTGATTATTTAAGAGTTAAAAATGTTTTTTTTATTAGCATTTATGTAAAAAGTACTATACTAACAATTTCACAGATATACGAACCAAATTATTTTGCTTGAAAAACAAAGGGTTTTAATGGTTTAAAATATGATTGTCTTTCCTTACAATATTACTTGTTTTTTGTTTTTTTTAAGGAACAAATCTATATATTTACAAATTAGACTCCATGAAACGAGACCATTGACAATTTATGATACTTTTTTATTAAGTAATGCCAACCACTTAAGGTAATTTATATCTAATTCTCACATCTAATGATTCATAATTAATATCAGATATTGGTCATTCGGTCTACAGACATAAAATAGAAATTAGCAAGGATCACTAATTTGTGTTTCATATCATTACTTCATTTCTACTAGGTGTCCGAAACGTCTAGAGTCATACATGATTACTAGCTTTTATTAACTTCAGATATGTCACTGACTACTGTGCTGTCAAACCATGGGAAGGTCGAGTTAATCATGCTGGGATAAACCGGTAAGTTCTCGCCGAATTTAATGTATGTCATCAAGAGAAAGAGAAAAACATCACTTACAGGAGATAAACTAGACCTGTTCTTAACATCATTACAGACAAGATGTTTTTGTTGGTTTTTCCCGATTGCTATGAGTCAAATGCATTTCATTGGTTGTCTGATATAAATACCAGTCTTGTGAACTGTGCTTTTAACTGTTTGTGCATTAGCAAGTTTAGTTGTAATCTGATACAGTCCTGGATCAGGTGCCTAGTCATTGCAGCAAGCAATCATTGACTGGCAACTTTTACTTTTATGACTTTTTGCTTTGTTCAGGTATCCGAAAAATTATACCATTGGTTGAGAAGCGACGTTAGAGAATTCAAGGATAAAGTGTTTTGAAGTTCCATCTTCTTTTTTTGGATATTCAGAATGTAAAACAAAACCTTTAGCTGTGTTGGGTAAGAAGCAAAATTACTAGAAATATTAAATTGTTTTTCAGAAAATGTATTATAGAAAGGATTAAAAGACAAGGTTGTAATGGGTTTGGATAACACGTCTCAGTAACATCTGCATCAGTCAAAGGTAGCTCTTAATTAATAGCAATTACAGTAACTGTTGTGAGTGTTATACTAGCACATGTCTTTATACATAACATCCATAGTCATGAATAACTAATGGGCTAATCAAAACAGTAGAACCATGTATTCAGATTTCTGATACTTACAACTAAATATTGTATTATCTCGCTGTCTTTGTCAGAAATTAACGTATTATCAAAAACAAGATAAGACATTTAGTTTTCTCATACTTACATATTATATTGATTGTTTTATTGTTCATATAGTTATATTATTGTTTAACTGTGGTGTTCATAGAAAGTAGTTTCAAACATTTAACACCAATACTTCTGCTACTGTAAACACGCTTTGAATTGTACAATTGCGTGATCTTTGACCCTCGTCTTTACACCTGAACAATTTCTCATTAACTTGGATGATACGAGTAAACTAAACTACAGGAAATACATCAAAGTGTACATGCCTTTGTAACTGAAGTACCCCCTAAAGCATGTAACTGAAGTATCCCCTAGAGGATGTAACTGAAGTACCCCCTAGAGGATGTAACTGAACTATCCCCTAAAGGATATAGAGCAAAGTAGAGTTGCATTAAAGTCAAATGAAATATACAAAGCACGTAATTCGACAACATTCTACAGAATGCATTCGAAAGGAAAGACAATCAACATATGTATGTATAAAATTGCACTGTGGGCGTGGTGCAACAATGCTAAAAAAGAACTCTAGTTTACTTGTTCGCAAAGATGAACATAAAATACAAGGTATCAGTTGCACTGGTAGAGGCGTGTCAGGTAAGGAACCCAATGACACAGTTTGATTAGGGTTCGTTACCCACGGGAGTTCAAGATATAAATGTAATTAACGTAGTATCAAAATAGTGTAACAAAAGTGTACGATAAAATAAAATTTGGGATGTATCGACACTATCAAAATACAAAAGAAAGAGAGTTTCTCTTCCATACCGTTATTTTTTGTCTCTGTTTCTAATTGGATGGCCTTCTGTCGCAATGACATAACAACATGTTTTTGAGTAGATGTCATGATGGAGCAGAATCTTTATGCTTTTGTAAGGAGTGAGGGTCCATCATTTCTAGATAGAACAACAACAACGTAACTGATGCTGCTAATGATTCTCTACTGAGCCTCACAGTAAATGTACGGCGACTATGATACTGCTCGATTCTCTTGCAATTGCATTTTTGTCCTGGATACCCATTTTAAGCCCAAAGAGGTTGAGTTACGTTTCTGTAATGGTTTTACAGCAGTTGAACGTATAGTTCTGTGTTCTATATTTACACCAAGAATAATTGGCAAGTGTAGGTCATCTCATACTTAACGTCGCAGGGAATCTTGTCACAACTTTTAGAGTGAAATATACTTGGCCAGCCGAAACTTTAATTAATACATTCTCGCTATGGTTTATTTTAGAGCTGAAAACCATGACTGGAGCTCAACTCTCATTACTAGAGATAGTACGACTGCTTGTATGTTGAATAACAACTAATCACAGTGTAAAGTATCAATAAGGGACTGTACTTTGGTTCAGCTCATTGTCGTATTTATTAAACATTGTTTTAATGGACCAAATGGACTATACGCAGCAGGTTTTCCAAAATTTTATCTCTTTAACAGTGTATGCTCTTTTTTCCGATTTAATGAAAATTCTACCTAGAAGGTAACTTTATTAATCATTCCTAGAATGAGAAAATAAACGATCCGCACACAATATTTAATTACTTTTTGAGATCACTAATGAAATCCACTAAGAGGGTTGGCATTCTCTTCATAATCGAAGTGTTTGTTTTATTTTAAATTTCGTGCAAAGCTAAACCAGGGCTGTTTGTTTTTATTTCGCGTAAAGCTACACAAAGGCTATCTGCACTAGCCGTTCCTAATTTAACAGTGCAAGACTAGAGGGAAGGCAGCTAGTCATCACCACCCACCGCCAACTCTTGAGCTACTCTTTTACCAACAAAGTGTGGGACTGACTGTCACATTATAACGCTCCCACGGTTGAAAGGGCAAGCATATTTGGTACGACGGGGACTCGAATCCGCGACCCTCAGATTGCGAGACGAGCGCCCTAACCACTTGGTCGTACCAGGCCTTAATCGAAGAAAATCGAAGATTGTATGCCGGATATTCTTTTTAATTATATCTGCGTTGCGAAAATTTTAGGATATCTTTATTTCTGCCATGTTAATTAATGAAATCCATACAGTAAAGGCATATTTCGTATATACAAGGTTGTGCCTCCACAGTAAATAATCCTTCTACAGTAATAATTACTTCTAGTTCATAGAAAAGTTCATAGTTGCTGAATAAGAGCAAAGTGCCCTTAACTACAAAGTTGCAGAACTTGTATTGGCTGGATTATTGCTAATTGCTAAACATAAAAAACAAAAAAGAAATAAGCTACAGTTCTTTCTATTGTTTGATTTCTGTAGACCTCAGGGTGCTATTATAACAATCTCAAAACAATTAGCATTGCTTAGGAAAGGGCGTGAACCGTAATATGTCCCTCATTTGGACCTCATTCACTGGTCGGTTGTCACTAATTGCAAAACGCCACAGGACTCAGCTCTCAGTTTCAAGTCCCTACCAGCTAGTAAATTTCTAGTAAATGCGAATAAATTATTAAAACTGCACGTTCTCGGTGGTAACTCAGTTTATTTACTAACCCACAACTTAAAGAGTAAATATTTGTGCATTGGTTCCAATTACTGGTTACTTATCAACCACCAGACTCTAAAAAGAAAACACTTGTACTTTGCGAATAACAGCTGGTTAATAAACTGTCACAGCTGTATATTGCTACTAATTACTAGTTAATAAACCGTCATAATCTAAAAAGAAAATAATTATACATTGCTACTAAATACTGATAAATAAACCGCCACACTTTAAAGAATAAACAGCTGTACATGGTTACTAACTATACTGGTTAGTAAACTGTTAAAGTCTAAAGAAAAAATAGCTATACGTGGCAACTAACTACTGGCTAATAAACTATCACAGTTTAAAGAGAAAAACACTTCAACTAACTCTTGGAAAATAAAACAACAACTGTTTACTCTTTAAACTGTGAAGTTTAAAGTGAATTGCTCAGGTGGGGAAAAGGGTAACTTAAGTTACGTTAACAAAAGTGTTCGTTAAGTACAGTTCGTTAATAACAGGCCCGGCATGGCCTAGCGCGTAAGGTGTGCGACTCGTAATCCGAGGGTCGCGGGTTCGCGCTCGCGTCGCGCTAAACATGCTCCCCCTTCCAGCCGTGGAGGTGTATAATGTGACGGTCAATCCCACTATTCGTCGGTAAAAGAGTAGCCCAAGAGTTGGCGGTGGGTGGTGATGACTAGCTGCCTTCCCTCTAGTCTTACACTGCTAAATTAGGGACGGCTAGCACAGATAGCCCTCGAGTAGCTTTGTGCGAAATTCCCAAACAAACAAACAAACAAAACCAACTAATAACACTTGCTTTGAAACATCAGAGTAGTAACGAACTCACTCTGGATACGCGCACTGATGGCTACCTCAAAGGAGATCGTGTGTGTGATGTCATCAAAGAAGACGACGTCAAAGTCAAACACACATTGTTAGTTCTTCATGACAGACGACCATGAAGGATGATCACAAAATAGTACAACAAAGTAGAAAAGAACCTGTTTCTAGACAGCCATGACTTATATAATGCATGTCTCATCATGTGTATATATAAACACTAATAAGTTAATTAATTTGTCCTAAAAAGGAAGCTTAACATTAATTAATTAAATAATTTATAATTAAATGACTGCCCCCCGCTAGTACAGCGGTATATCTCCGGATTTACAACGCTAAAATGAGGGGTTCGATTCCCCTCGGTTGGCTCAGCAGATAGCCTGATGTGGCTTTGCTATAAGAATAAAAACAAAATTAAATGATCATAATACTTAACACTAATTAATTTGTCCCAAAAATAATGCTTAACACTAATTAATTAAATCATTTATAATTAATTCGACCTAATAATGATGTTTAACATTAATTCATTTATATTTAATTTGTCCCAAAAATGATGATTAACACTAATTAATTAAATCATTTATAATTAAATAATCGTAAAACAGAATACTTAACACTAATTTATTTATAATTAATTCGTCCTAAAAGAATGATACAAAAATTAAAACCTAATCAATCAAGTACTTTCAATGACATAAAATGTTTTTATAACATAATCACAACATATATTTTTGCCACACACACGATGAATGTCTAGATTTAAGTCGACCAAAAGAAGGCGACATTATGCAATCCACAAAACGTTTATTATGTAATAATTAAAACCTTTATTAGTTTATGACAAAATAATCTACATATGATAAATGAGATTTCCACATGTCAAAACCATCGCTTTAATGACTGTCCGTAAACAAGTCGTCAAAATTTAGATTTAATTATGTTAACGTCTTTATGTATAATAAAAATAATAAATGAGTGACTTACTACTTATTCATCCATTATTTTCTAGAGAATCGCATTTCAACATACAAGAAATACATATCTTCTCTCAATGTTTAAATCATATATCACTCTGTTACTGTCTAAAATACCGAACTTTCATACTGACCAGTATTACAAAACACACACAAAATGTTTTACCCATTGTCTCACTATTAAAGTTCCTAAAACTACCGAACTGATGTATGTTTGATAGTATTTCACAATGCTCCCCGCTAGTGCAGCGGTATGTCTCCGGATTTCCAACCCTAAAATCAGCGGTTCGATTCCCCTGCGTAGGCTCCGTCGATAACCCGATGTGGCTTTACTGTAAGAAAGCACACACACATTATTTCACAAGTAAATAAAGCTTTCTTGAACAGTATTTTAACAAACCAACTTTACTAAGCAATGACTCCTACGAATAAGAAGGATAATTCTGACTCCACCATATTATTTGTGCTACATTACAATGCAAAGTTCAAAACGTTAAGTGTCAGTGGCAAACTCATAGGACTAATTTGCAACACTAAACGGATAGTCCATATTCCAAATATTGAAATTGTTGATAACAATCCAATGTTTGTAACACAAAATAACAGTTACACTATAATAAAACGATCTAAATAATATTCACTTTACAATAATTGTACTCAGTTATGGATCACAATTTATCTATATATATATACATTTAATAATGTGCACCATACTTTAAATAGTTTTACTGAGATCAACAATGTAAGTAAAACCTCGAATTTAATTGTTAACAAAACATCAGAATACACTAAGATACTGTTTACAAAAACATCTTAGTTTATAAAATTCTGGCATACACATCAGTGTGGTAATACTTGCTGTATATTCATGATGAAGTAAAAATGGCAGGTAATAAAATTCTTCTGTATTTTACAATCTATACAAAACATCTGAAAAATAAACTCATTATGCACTTTACTTACAGCTTATAACCTGAGCTTCAAAATACAAGTAAAGACTTATAAAGTGCTAATCATATTCAAATATTAGGAATATTTAAATATTTACTTATATGATGATGTAACTAAAACATATATATTAGACATAACTAAAAGGAAAGTATTTCTATTATTAATACAAAATAGACAAACAACCTATACGTTATATTTTAATATTTTTTAAGTTTTGTAATAAAAGATAATACATACGTTTTCTTTCACGTTTTATGAATCCAATTTATTTTTTCTTAATAATCCAAATAAGCTGTTACATCCACTATACTAAGTTTTGATCTAGAACCAGAATATTTTTAATTTAAGTATAACATAAAGTTTCAGATACGTTGTCTTAAGTCCTTAAAATTATAATCATTTCAGTACGTACAAAAATATCAATTTTTTTCCATTTGGACAATTTTTATCTGAGAGTCAAAGTCCTCTGATAATATAATAATCTTTGATAGTTACAAATAATAAAATATATATGGGTTACCAAAATTAAATTAGGTTTCATACAAGTTCGTGTATAATCTTTGTTATATTTCAGTTACTCATGGTAATCTGGTAAAGTTCATAGTAGTATCAGGAAAAAGTCGTATCTCATTATCACGTGGTTTCCTTCGATTTCTTAATCAGTGTTTCTCCTCGTATAGACCTACAAAAACTTAAACTCAGTCTAAATATAAGACTTATACATATATTGTAAGTTTATTGTCATGGCTGCCTAGCAATGGGTTTCTAAAAACACGCCTTCTGGTGCGAAAAGTTAAAGCCATGACCTTTCCATCTTCGATGACAACACACGTTGCACTCTCTGGTGGCTAACGTTGTAACTATAACTTGGTCATCTTTGATGACATTTCCTCTCTCCTTACTTTTCCCTGAGGCAGCCAATCAGCGCGCACGTCCAGAGTGCAGCTCTTACTACTTACATTTCTATAATCTCCTAGGAAACTGCTATAATGTGCTGAAAATACTAATAGTTGACTGAAATTCAACTACACGCTTTCCTTGTTGAAAAAATTTGAGGAACTAAATAAAATAATGAATTATAAATATAACAATGATATCTTATGAGAGACATAAATAATGCTCATAAAAGAGGTTCACTTGGTGAATGTTAACAACTCCTAGTAAACCCTCTTGAAAAACTCCAATACCACCTACAATAGTGTTAATTTATGTTTTAAACAATCACAATACACACGAAAAACACGCATATTACGCTTAATCCTTTCTAGAGTCGCTACATTTGAACAATAAAAACATTTGTACTTCTTCGCAACTGCTTATAAATTTACTGAAAGCACATTGTAAATATTTTCTCATATCTGTTGAACCTTCATATTCAAAATGAATACGGTTAGTACATTGATGGTTATTGTTATACTCTTTTACTGTGAACAATAAAAATACTTATAATTCTTGGTATGCAGAACACAAAAGGATAAGCTCTCATGTCATACTGTAAGAACACTAAAGTATCCCAGGGAATTATCAACCCAAACCCTTGTAGCGTGTATTTAAAACAATTACGTGTTTCTAGCTACTCTTGGTAGGATCTTATTATGTTAAGTAAAAACAATTTGTTTGTCTCTGATAAACCCTCAAAGTATATTGCGAAAATATTTGTATATATTTTTAACTTTTTGTAAAATACCTTAATGTACGCTAAAGGACCTCTATGTGTGTATTTCATCATTACTTCCCGAACATTCCTAATATTATGCAAATCTTTCGCACAACATGTACAACATTTCATATTTATTTATTGTCTACTGCTTTCTTTTTCTTATCAGCTCTAAATAATCTGTCAGCTCACGTGCATTGATGTAAGCACATCCATAAACGCGTTTGTGTGTGTTTTATTATAATATTAATAATTAATACACCGACACATCACTAATAACATTCTGTGAATATTAATAATTAATACACCGACACATCACTAATAGCATTCTGTGAAAATTAATAATTAATACACCGACACGTCACTAATGACATTCTGTGAATATTAATAATTAATACACCGACACGTCACTAATAACATTCTGTGAATATTAATAACTAATACACCGACATGTCTCTAATAACATTCTGTGAATATTAATAATTAATACACCGACACATCACTAATAACATTCTGTGAATATTAATAACTAATACACCGACACGTCTCTAATAACATTCTGTGAATATTAATAATTAATACACCGACACGTCACTAATAACATTCTGTGAATATTAATAATTAATACACCGACACGTCACTAATAACATTCTGTGAATATTAATAATTAATACACCGACACACACGAATAACATTCTGTGAATATTAATAATTAATACACCGACACGTCACTAATAACATTCTGTGAATATTAATAATTAATACACCGACACATCACTAATAACATTCTGTGAATATTAATAATTAATACACCTACACATCACTAACATGCGACCTAATATTAAAGTTTCTATATAAATTTAGCAGAAAAATCAACGTTGTTGTTTTTCGTGGCTTTACTGTCAAATCTTAAAATAACTTCTTTGTTGGTTTTGTTACTATACATAAAGCTACACAAAGGACTATCTGTGCTCTGCGGGTTGCTAGCAGTATGGGCCCGCAGACATACCGCTGTGCCACTGGCGGGGCCTTACAGTATAATAGAATTATTGTCAAAACATGAATAAATGAATGGATATCTACAAAATTTCACCCTTGTTGATTCGTAATTTTTTCACCTTCGTGTTTCAGTACACGAACGTGTACATCTTATTCTATACGTCGTTTGTGCCTCACAGAGTGTTGAATTATAAAAACGTGCTTGGGTTTCTCGTATTTCTTCCAAAGTAAAACACTAGAATAAAGAGAAACTCCAGACGGAAATTGAGATCATTCTTGGAGTAACTTAAAACCATAGTACACATATTTCCATACAGCGTACACGTCCTACGTTACACATTTCACTACAGCACACATGTGCTACGCTACGTAAGTAATATTGACAAAATAAATTTCAAGAATTCGTTTTCTATGTAATAAACTATTTGTTTGTTTTGTTTTCTCTCAGTATTCAGTTATTCTGATATAAAAATTAACTGTCAGATAAGCTGTTCCGATTCTTCAGTTTCTGCCGAGAGAAAATATGTTAAAGAATTGTAGTTATGTTTGTGTGTGTGTGTTTTCTTATAGCAAAGCCACATTGGGCTATCTGTTGAGTCCACCGAGGGATATCGAAACCCTGATTTCAGCGTTGTAATGTCTGTATGAGCCTAAATGTCTGAGTGAGTGTTGATTAACCCTAAAGGTTTATTCAGAAATAGTTTTGTAACTGTACTGTGGTTTGTCGTTCGAGATTCTTAGATAAGGAGTACATCTAGCTGTGACACTAAAACAGTAAAAACACATGTCCTTTGATTGTTTAATATTTCACAAACATTAAGGGCGTTCTATGGAGAGGGAAATTATTAGTTTTTTATACTTTAATATTGAGAAACTTTAGCAAGCTACTTTAATGGCATCACACGGCTTACATCAATAAAAAATGCATATGGTCCAATCACTGATATAATTAGAAATTATTTAAGTCAACTTAAAATCGTGTTATAAGATGTACGTAGTAAGATATGTACTTTGAGTCTTACACGAGAGAAGAGATTCGTTTGAATTTTGTCCAATAAGGAGACACTTTCAAGGACGACGTTCTTCAGTGTGCACTGCTATAATATAACATACGACATCCAAAAATTATATTATTTTAATGAACTGACCTTATGCTAAATCGACCCGGCATGGCCAGGTGGTTAAGGCACGCGACTCGTAATCTGAGGGTCGCGAGTTCAAATCCCAGCCGCACCAAATATGCTCGCCCTTTCAGGGTCAATACAACTATTTATTGGTAAAAGAGTAGCCCAAGAGTTGGCGGTGGGTGATGATGACTAGCTGCATTCCCTTTAGTAGTCTTACACTACTAAATTAGGGACGGTTAGCGCAGATAGTCCTCGCGTAGCTTTGCGCGAAATTCAAAAAGAAACAAATATAACACACTGACTTTATGGTATCTAAACATAACTTTAAAACAAACACCTATTTTAAAATAATAAACACAGTAAAAGAGAAACACTGGATATGTGTTAATGATTAAAACATTTATCTAATTAAATTATTTATTAATCAATCTAATGTTAAACTTAAAACTGATTTCTGGAAGACAGACGTAATCTAATGTTGATAAATCAATAAGATACTCTATGTTAATAAACGAAAAGTAAAACTTCGGTTGGGGCGTGGCTTAGTGTTTGATGTGTCTGAGTTGTAAGTCAGAGAATTTACAGTTCGCAATCGCAGCTGTGCTATAAAAATAACGATCTAACCCATTATAACTCGAATAACCACAAAAGTTGGCGATGAACGCTGTTCACTAGCTACCACTAAATTATTACTCGAGTCTTACTTTATTATTAATAATCACTCACGTGAAACAAAGAAACATATTTATCACTCACGAGAAGCTAAGAAATATAGTTATATTAACAAATGAAATATTGTCGTTAAATGTTCAATATTGTGATGAAATAAAGTGTTGTAAAATGTGAGAAATAAAATAATACAATGCTTAGAATAAAGTAAGTACAACATTGTTGTGGATCACGTGGTAACATAAATCCGTCACTTATCTTGACAAGGTATAAAGAATTTAAGTGGAATTCAACCAATAACTTATCAGTTCGCAAAAACGTACGTGTTCTGAGACTGCGTAATACGATCCCCAAAGGTTTGAGCAGTGTGGTTCACAACTTGAACATTTATCAGAAAGATACTTTATAGGTCAACAAGTGCCAGAGAGAAAAAGGAAAACGATGCTGTTTTTTTTTTTTTTTCAGTATTCATCGGCCTAACTTGATAATAGTTCGTGTGGCTTGTTTAAAAGAAACGTGTTTACAAAACTTACCCAAATTTCACCCTTCTTGTTGTTCGTTGTGTAAAAGTTGCACAGAACATATTTGATAACTTGAGAGATAATTAAATTTAACGAGCACAATGCCGGACTTTTCGGTTCGATAGACAAGTAAATCGTTGTTGCTAACGATAGAAGAAAAAGTAGGAAAACAATGAACATTCATATCAACCCCTCTCTCTCGTCAGGATCCACACCCGTTGACGTCTGTTAACATAATGGAAAAAAAGCCCTAACGAAGCTCAATGAATAAGCACCTGTTTGGTGACAAACCTACCACATGGAGAATGGTGATAGTGATGCTTCTCAAGTGTACCGTGTAGCACCAAGTTAACAACAGGACAGACGAATGTTAGGCTCTTGAAACATCCCTCAAGAAAAAATATCCGCTTGATACAAACTCGTTTGTTTGTTTTAAATTAGCCGTCCCTAATTTAGCAGCTTAGCAGTGTAAGACTAGAAACAAGGCAGCTAGTCATCACTACTCACCGCCAACTCTTGGGCTACTCTTTTACCAAAGAATAGTGGGATTGATCGTATCGTTATAACGCCCCCACGGCTGAAAGGGCAAGCATATTTGGTGTGATAGAAAACCCGCGAGCCTCAGATTACAAATAGAACGTCCTAACCACCTGCCCATGCCGGGCCTACCACTCGAAACAAAGAGGGAAGTAATAACATTTTTATTTCTTTGGGTGCACACTTTTCTAAAACAATATCACTCCCCCGAGTCTTCCCTTTCTACACTTACTTTTTTTCAGCTAAGCTTGACATATTTCAGCTACTTCAAAATGCTTTAGAAACTTATTAATAGTATGGGGTCTTTAAATAAATGAAGAGATATTTGTTATAATTGTCTTGGCAACAAGGACTTCCTATCGACTCTTATTGTTTCTGAACTGTCTGTTATTGGGACCTAATTTCGAGCAGAAACAAATCGCCATAGTTATTATACTTTGAGATACAAATTAAAAATTTACCGGGTGAAAGTAAAGGTACTCTCTAAAGTAAAGGTACTCTATAAAGTAAAGAACTATCTAAAGTAAAGGTACTCTATAAAGTAAGGAACTATCTAAAGTAAAGGTACTCTATAAAGTAAGGAACTATCTAAAGTAAAGGTACTCTATAAAGTAAAGGTACTCTATAAAGTAAAGGAACTCTCTAAAGTAAAGGTACTCTATAAAGTAAAGAAACTCTCTAAAGTAAAGGTACTCTATAAAGTAAAGGAACTCTCTAAAGTAAAGGTACTCTATAAAGTAAAGGAACTCTCTAAAGTAAAGGTACTCTCTAAAGTAAAGGTACTCTCTAAAGTAAAGGAACTCTCTAAAGTAAAGGTACTCTAAGTAAACTCTAAGTAAAGGAACTCTCTAAAGTAAAGGAACTCTAAGTAAAAGAACTCTCAAAACTAAAGGAACTCTAAGTAAAGGAACTCTCTAAAGTAAAGGAATTCTAAGTAAACTCCAAGTAAAGGAACTTTAAGTAAAGGAACTCTCTAAAGTAAAAAAACTCTAAGTAAACTCCAAGTAAAGGAACTTTAAGTAAAGGAACTCTCTAAAGTAAAGGAATTCTAAGTAAACTCCAAGTAAAGGAACTCTCTAAAGTAAAGAAACTCTAAGTAAACTCCAAGTAAAGGAACTCTCAAAAGTAAAGAAACTCTAAGTAAACTCCAAGTAAAGGAACTCTCTAAAGTAAAGAAACTCTAAGTAAACTCCAAGTAAAGGAACTCTAAGTAAAGGAACTCTCTAAAGTAAGGGAACTCTAGGTAAAATAACTCTACAAAGGATTTTCTTTGTTTGTCTTTTTTTCATCAGTTCACAAACAAAACGTTGACCATAATTGGCCAAATGTAGATTATCCTAAAAAAATCAATTTTAAATAAATATAATGGAAATAAAACCTTTATTGCCATTTTCAGTAAGTATCTTTTTCTAACATTTTAACATAAATGACCAGTTGCCAAGAGACAAATCTTCTTAATACGCAACTTCAGAAACAACATTTTAAAGACTTAAGAATTAATAAAAACAAAGTAACTGAAGAACCACACCACCTATAAGGATAGTTTTATTATTATTATTATTATTATTATTATTATTATTATTATTATTATTATTATTATTATTATTATTATTATTATTATTATTATTGAAGTTACAAAATTCCATTTTCACAATTCTTGGGCAATGAAAAAACAAACGAATTATTGTTTCTCGAGTACGTCTACAGAAGGAACATAACCCTGCCGGTTGTCTTAAGTTGTGAACTTGTTTGTTTGTTTTGAATTTCGCGCAAAGTTACACGAGAGCTATCTGCGCTAGCCGTTTTTAATTTAGCAGTGTAAAACTAGACCGAAAGCAGTTAGTCATCACTACCCACCTCAACTCTTGGGATACTCTCTAGACCGAAAGCAGTTAGTCATCACTACCACCTCAACCTCAACTCTTGCAGGATACTCTCTAGACAGAAAGCAGTTAGTCATCACTACCCACCTCAACTCTTGGGATACTCTCTAGACCGAAAGCAGTTAGTCATCACTACCCACCTCAACTCTTGGGATACTCTCTAGACAGAAAGCAGTTAGTCATCACTACCCACCTCAACTCTTGGGATACTCTCTAGACCGAAAGCAGTTAGTCATCACTACCCACCTCAACTCTTGGGATACTCTCTAGACAGAAAGCAGTTAGTCATCACTACCCACCTCCAACTCTTGGGATACTCTCTAGACAGAAAGCAGTTAGTCATCACTACCCACCTCCAACTCTTGGGATACTCTCTAGACAGAAAGCAGTTAGTCATCACTACCCACCTCCAACTCTTGGGATACTCTCTAGACAGAAAGCAGTTAGTCATCACTACCCACCTCAACTCTTGGGATACTCTCTAGACAGAAAGCAGTTAGTCATCACTACCCACCTCAACTCTTGGGATACTCTCTAGACAGAAAGCAGTTAGTCATCACTACCCACCTCAACTCTTGGGATACTCTCTAGACAGAAAGCAGTTAGTCATCACTACCCACCTCAACTCTTTTACCAACAAATAGTGAAAATGATCGTCATATAATATAACGCCCTTACGGCTGAAGGGTCAAGCATGTTTGGTGTGAAGGGGATTCGAACCCGCGCCCCTCGGATTACGAGTTGAATGCCTTAACCACCTGGCCATGCCGGGCCACTTGTGAACTAATTTAACATTTGTAGTCACCGTATGATGCCAAAGAAGATAGTCTAAATTACAGACTGATAACTGACAAAAGGATAATCAAAATAATCCTTCCAAAGAAACGGCCAATCAGTATCAGATACAATCTCTCTCCAAAACTGATGTGGTACATGAGGATGAAAATTATTCTGCAATCCACAAAATATCCTCCTCAAAAAAGAGACTCCAAACTAAAGTAAAATATAAACCATCACTATGTGTAAAATACAAAACACGCGTAAAAGGAAACACACCTGGAGGTAATCCAGACGTAAGTAATGATATCTAACCTGAAAGTAACGCCGAATAAAGTGGACGGAAATTCCATACTATTGTAAGAAGAAACCAACTCAATAACAGCCGATTTTCAGAGCAAACTAGGTATAACTCATTAAATAAATGTCGGAGTCGAATAAATCCCCTTCAGCAACAAATTCAGATAAATAAAACGCTGCCCACGGTAATTCACAAGATATTTGTTAAAAACAAAGGATGTTAAAAATATCAAAAAGTAGGTACTGGCAGATGATGAAACCCACCTGAAAAAAAAAAAATCTTCCTATAAAGATATCAACAACACATGGAGATAAAGGTTGCAAGAAACGGGGACTGCTTGACCAGATAAAACAACACAAAGGGGCAAATCACCATATAGTCCAAAATAAGAGTCCAACAACAACCGTAGTACCTGATGATACTGTCCCTTTAGACAATTTGGAAGAAGTTTCAGTCTATAAACATACTTTTGAAGCCTGATATCTAAAAAATTGAGCTGATACTCGTGAATTGTTTTAACTAACTTCTCATAACAAACACTGTGAATATTACCATCTCATAGAAATCTTTTCGTAATAAAGGAAGACTCAACTCCATATGTAGAACCAGAAGAGGACACCATAACATAGAGGGCACTAAAACATTAACCATCAGCACCCTGTCCTTCAAAGATAAATCTCCGTGACGCCATGATGTTAAAATGCGCGTGACGCGTCGACAAATAACATGCCAGATGATACCATACATCACGACAGTATCAGAATAAAACTGGTTACCAAGAACCTTTAATGGTTGAGAGGATACTGTAATCTCTTCTAAGACCTCCATTTCTCTAGATACCCAATTCCCTAGCCACAGACCTTTACTCTTATCATAATAAACCAGACTACCTGACGCTCTCCCACAAAGTTGACAAATTTGTACAACTGAAGCTGTAGAAGTGACATCAGTGAATATCAAAGTTGTATTGTCAGCGTGTTGATACACCAGACGAATATGGAAAACCAGAAATACCATTATGCTGAATAATCATAGTATGGAAAAGTCTCCCACAAATAATGTATAAGAAAGGTCGACAGAGGACAGAGAGACCTCTAGTAATACTAACAAAGTTAGTAAAATATCCATTATATTTTACAATATTAAAAGATCCAGAATAACAGATGATGATCCACCAGATAAAGCTATCGCTCGAGTAACGAGAACAATAAGCTATATTCAACACCATCAAAAGACTTCATTTGATCAACCGTGAGGAGAACCCTTCCCCGTTGTGTCAACAACTTCAAATTGAGGGACACCCCGACTACATCGCTACCAGAGATACATCCAACCTGGTCCTTTGAAAGGATACTATATATAACCCGAGAAAATATATAGTAGCTTATATTTTATTCAAAATCTTGTAATCACAATTCAGAAACGTTAAGAGACGATGATTGTCTAATAATCTCCTATATCCTCCCTTGCGAAGCAAAATAAGTGCACCAGTCTTCATAGTATCAAGTAAGACAACTTGTAAGAGAGCTCATTGTAAGACCCACACAAAATCCTTAATGAAATAAGAAAAAAAAATATCTGTAAAATTCTATAGTGAACCCATCTTTCCCTAACTTTATCGACTCTGATGGCAGCCTCACACATAAGACAATGAGAGCTGCTCAAGTTGACAGATAAACAAGATAATACCTCTACCACAGCCGAATCTTCCACACCCTTCGACTCATAAATGGTAGAATAAAAGTCATGTAGAGCAGCCCCAGTATCCCTAGAATCAGAAAATAACAGACCCTCTAGAGTGAAAACATGCCGTATTTTCAATTTTCTGACTCGAATAAGTTCAGTACGCAAAAAGTACTTATTGGAACGTTCACTCTCTTCAAACCACCTAACATAAGACCTTAATATTATACTCTCTGTCCTTTGCATATCTAATTCCTCCAACTCAGCCTACATATTATAGGTGTTTTTGACGGGACGAAAGAACAAGATGAAAGTATACATGCGTTGTATGGCTTTCTTCAAATAAGGTCTACGTGCGTTATTAGCACGAGCCCAGCGAGCACCATAAACTAAAGTAAATTGTTTGATAGCATTCTTCAACCTTACATACTACTGAAAAATTTCTTGAAGATAAGCAGGCCAATCTAGACTTCGTTCAATTAAAAGAAGAACATTTTCAATATGATAAAAATCCCTCAACAAGCGATTATTAAAGTGCCAAAACCCAGGGCCACGAGGAACACTATTAAGTTGAAAAACAACCATCAAGAGAGTATGATCTGTTTGTGGAAATCAAGACCTACCTAAACTCCCCGAGAGAAAGGCAACACATTAGGACTAACCAGAATTTTATCAATGCGAAATTGAACCGACGTTTCTTCAATAAACTTCCTCCAAGTAAAACTAGGTGTAGCTCCATAAAGAAATATAAAAAAATATCTGACAAAAAGAAAGTACTTAGCAAGGTGTTAAAACTGGAACGAATAGAATCACGATAATATTTTACTAGAGATTTATCTTCTAGTATATCCATTGCACAATTAAAATCTTTTACTACCACCAAGTTTTAATCTGTTGGGAAAAGAGTAATAAACAATTAAGAAACCCAACCCGTTCAAAGGTATTCGAAGGAAAATACACATTAAACAATCAAAATGAAAGATAGTAAAATGTGCAGCTAATAACAACAGCTCTGTCCAACTGATCCGCATAATACAAAGTCACAAACTAAATGATGAACTTTTACTCCTGTCTATCTCCTACTGCATTAGACAGAAAACAACCCAGACCAAATCTTGTTAGCCAATTAAAAATGGTCATTTGTAAAAAAAAAAAAAAAAAAAAAACATCTTGAAAACGGATTATAAAATAGAGTGAGTTTAAATGTTAAATATTTTCTAGATTTTCCAAGCATCCGCAGCTCGTTAGTGTTCACCACCTCTATTTTAAATGAAAAAACAACATAAATTAAATAACACTGAGTTTGAAAGTTATAGTTTATCAGTAGTCTTTTTCACAAGAGATGAGCGAGTTCTACACCGTGAAGTATCAGAAAACTCCAAACATTGTTTCTGTCCACAAGACGAAGATTCCACTTTCATACTAACCATTTCAGCATATTTCAGCTCCTCCTGGTAAAGACGTTATGCTTACCCTTGTGCAGCAACAAAGTCGATTGACCTGCTTTCTCCTCTAACGGTAGAAATGCAGGAACACAATCAGTATACAAGCTTCCAGATTGTTCCTGAACCACCACAAGACGTTCTTCATCACGTTCAGTAGACAAAGACCATGGTTGAATTAACCTAGTATCTGTGGCAGCAGGTCTATTAATGTCACCAGCTTCACGGATCGACTTCACGCTCATATGGTCCAACCTTTCAACCTCAGAACCTCATGGTTCCTTAATTGCAGACTCTTCCTCCCTTCCCAACGTCATCATCCTGCCAATGACAGCGACGACAAATCAGCTGGGGACAGTTCTTATATAGATTATCCTCAGCAAGAAAGAAATTTGAATTATATTTCTCACTTACAAAATTACATACCAAATAATTAATTTGTAATCGTTATAACTATTTTGAAAAATGCCACTAAGTGAATGTATAACTTGAGTAATTTTCCTTTATACATGTATCGCTATGTTCATTAGAAATGTATCTGAAGTTGAAAATTAATGTTTAAAACAAACTAAAACATCTTTAATGCAAAATTACAATGCCAGAGATAATATAACTGGAACATGTTTCAGCCACTATTGCTACCAAAAGAACCATAACTTCTAAAAAAAAAGAGGGTTAGCTTCTCTGTCTAATATTATCACTTCTTAGACATTCGAAGGCAACGTTATCTCAAAGAAGTGTGTTATAACTTGTCAGAGAAACGTTATATCTTAGTAAATAAGTTGAGAGACTACGTGACGTAAATCTCTAGTTACAGGAAATCTTGAGACGGTTCCTCAGCTTTATGTTTCTATGTTAATAGTATGTTGAATAAAAAAAACTCGATAAAATTACTTACGGATAATGAATATGGTTTAACCACAAATATCATTTTCTTTCTGTACAATTACAGTAACATAGCAGTCCAACTGTAGGAAACGAGGCTGGTTTGTTTTGTTTGGAGTTTTGCCCAAAGTTACACAAGGGCTACCTGCGCTAGCCGTCCCTAATTTAGCAGTATAAGACTAGAGGGAAGTCAGCTAGTCAACACCACCCACCGCCAACTCTTAGGCTACTCTTTTACCAACGAATAATTGGATTGACCATCACATTATAACGCCCCCACGGCTGAAAGGGCGAGCATGTTGGGTGTGATGTGGATTCGAACCCGCGACCCTCGGATTACGAGTCGAGTGCCTTAACCACCTGGCCATGACGAAAAGAGTCTGCGTTACCAAATCAAATAAACAGTGAGTTTGTATCCAAAAACTGGCTTCTTAGTCTTGGTTCAACATGTTTATGTCGCACGGTACGTTAATGTTAACTAATGATGTGTAGTACTTGTTTGTTTCTTCCTTTATAAAAGTCTTAATCACGACTTGGTGGTAATATTCCCTTACTTGTTTTTAAATATTTTAAAATTTTAACACATATTCATAAATATATTCATAATACAAACAACGACAGTTGGTGTAACTGCTACTTCTTTCAACGTTTTTTACATCATATGCATTTTCATGAGTTTCACTTTAAAAGCTCATGCCTGATGTAGTACTTTCTTCTTGAATATCTGATGTTTCTTGGTTTCATTTTTGGAATCGGTGTACTTATAAACGTTTTTATATGTTTCTTTACTTAGTCACCTGGAAAGCCTCTTTCTCTTTGATTCAAAGTATGTTGAATACATTGATATTTAACTATGGTGTAGTGAGAACGTTTAATGTTTGTTTTGTTTCAGTTGAACTAAGCAGTAGTCAAAGTTTTACAAATTGTACTTTCTCAAGGAGAATAATGATGATACTAAAATATTAATGTCCAGTTTAGGAAAATGGAATATGTTGAAATCTCTAGATTTTCAGAAACATATTATTAACAAACTGGGGCGTGTCCAGTTTCATATCGACGTATTCGTTTACTACTAGATTATTAGAGTTTCAATAAATGCAATCCAGGAACAAAAGAAGTAGTAAATTATTTCATGACTTACACTAGAAAGTGGGACTTTCACTTTGTAGACGATTAAATATTTGATAAACTATTAACTTCTGATAGCCGACCATCAGGCAAAGTCACGTAGTCACAGCTATGATTATAATCGGTAAAGGAAATGATTTAAGTTCGTTAAAAGATTAGTTTATAAATTGACTATCCGGTGGCTGGTTTTGGCGTATTTAAAGGATTAATTATTTATCGTCGGAAATTAGAATCCTTAAACTCATTTCAACACATATCAATGTTTTATTTAGGGATTGTTGAAGTTTCTAGTTGACTCACGGTACTCATGTAATCGTCACGCAATAGCTAAGAGCACCAAATGCTCGACATTGAAACAGTGACGCTACGTGGTACATGGCTCGTGCATTAACTCCTGGAACTAGGAAGTGTGAGCGTGCTGATATTTATAGTCCACAGTTGTGATAATCGACTGTTATACCTTTCAACTCAAAGTATAACCATGAAAGATTTAGGACTTCAGAATATTGACTGTTTCCTCGATAACACTTAATAACCATCGACAGATATTTATTACAAAGGGGTCCTTAATACAATAACAAAGTGATTATTTCACTCCATAAAACGCTTTTCCAAAACACCTGGCCGTAGTAAATCTCATTTCGGTGTATTTCGTTACAATTCTTATATACTTGTTGTTGTTGTTGTTGTTTTTTACGTAGTCTGTGAGTTTATAAAAAACTTAAGCTCACGGTTTAAAGAGAAGAAGATGGGCAGAGTTTTGTTGCTTTTAGCTAAAAGTCAGATCTGTAACTAAAACCTTTAAATGTGCTTAGCTTGAGAACTACTCAACAGACGGGCGTTTTTACAATGTGTTATTTTAAACCTGCATCACCATCTAATGAAACAAACCCTTTCGTACACCATGGCCTTAGTAATTTTTAAGGACAAATGAACGCTTATAAGTATAGAATTGCTTCTCTAGATAAAACAAAATATTAATCTAAAGTTATTAAAATAGCGAGTTTCGAAATATGTGTAACTTGAATGTTAGGCCTACTATATCAATGGAAGTAGTTAACTTATTTTTTATACATGCTTGTATTTTTGTATAACAAGACTAGAACCAGTAATTATCTAGGATTAATACATTAAAAAAACAGTAAATAAAAATAAGAATAGCTAGTACATGTATTCAAATGTTCTTGTTTCATGAGCAACATCAGTACAAGGTTTATTAACTTTCAAGGTTTTCTTACTATTTATCATTTTCTCATAAAACTAATCCTCATAAAGATCGGGAAATGTTAACGTTACAGATCGTTAAATACTAGTTTGGTGATATAATACAAGCTGATAACTTTACGATAAATGACTGGGAGCTGAAAGGTTAACAGCAATCAATGACTCGAAAGCCTTATGATTGTCGATATAAAACAAAGCTTATGAATCATACTGAAAATAATTTGTTAGAGTATTAATTAATAATTTAAATAATCAGACCTACTTCTATTGTAAGATGCTCTATATAAATGTGGTTTAATTTTAAATTAATATTCTTGTTTTCTCGTATCGAAAGAAGTTCAAATTTCATATCGAATATTTTGATTTCTTATTTTGTGTTTAGAACAATGATTTTCATCTAACGACTGTGATATTTTTCACACTAAATTCATATCAGTTTCGTTCATCAATTTGGGGCAAATTTTACACTAAAATATATCATACTGAATTGGATGTAAATTGTACTAAAATTATATCATTTACGGATAATAATTTGGATACCTTACACACTACACGTGCAGTATTTTCACACATTACTTGCAAATTTCTTTTACGCAGCAATTCAAGTACATTTTACAATACTTATTCATCATTTTTCAGGCAACAATTTCGTTATTGTTTATCATACGTTTACAACATATCGAAATAAGTAATATGACATATCTTACATTAAATGTACACCAGTCATTCTTACTTAACTACTCCGGTATTATTACGCTAGTTTGATATAATTTTCAAAGGTATTACTTAAACACTTTGCCAAGAATCACATAAATTTTACAGTTTTTCAAAGTAACTGACATGTAATTAAAATTAAAATAGTTTTTCCAATCTGATAAGCCACGTCTGATAAGTGGAAGAAGGACATTGGTTATTGTTACAGACCATAATATAAATCTTCGTGGATTCACACTCACTGTGTGGGAATCATGCAAGCCAGGATCTATTACTGTAAACCAGTGCTGGTTAGTCGACAGTACCTATTACTGAACACTAGTGGTGGTTGATAGGCAGGAAATACTATTGAATCTAGTGCTGGTTATTCGACAGAAACTATTACTGTTTCCGGTTCTCTTTGATTGGCAGGATCTATTACAGTAGACATAAAAACAGGAAACTAAGAAATTGCAGGCATATTATTGACGTACGGACGTAAACAACTTGGTGTATAAAGAAAAAATTAACTTCAACTTGGAGATAATAAGGTAACAACCACCACAGGTCAGTATAATAGCTATTAGAGAAATGACCTTAACAAACAAACAGTGTTACTGTCGAAAAGAAATTATTTTTAACTGAAAGTACATAGGATTTTAACGTTTTGTTTCCTTACAAAGTAATAAAATATAAGATATGATTGACCCTTTCGCCTTGTTTAAATGTACAAAGTTTTGCTAAAATTTATACAAACGATTTAACTAACGATAAGTTAAAACGATCTAAGTAACAATAAGTTAAAACGATCTAAGTAACAATAAGTTAAAACGATCTAAGTAACAATAAGTTAAAACGATCTAAGTAACAATAAGTTAAAACGATGAATCTTCTTATGGTCCGCTTCTGTTTTGGTTCACCTTAAGAACAAAATTTAGATTTACAATTAATAGTTTTGAGTGCCTTGAGGTACCTAAACAGTCCTTAAGAACCTAGCGAAATTTAAATAGATTTTAAGCACTTGGCAAGACCTGAACTGATAGTTCTTAAGTGTCTGACGAAACCTAAATATTTCTTGAATGTCTAGAGAAATCTTAATCAATGTTTATAACAGAAACAATTGCGACAATATTGCAACTGGAATTTTGTTTTGTTTTACCATTGCTCCAGTCTCCAGTCAAAAATCTCATTCAGTCTTTTTTTCCTCTCTCGCTGGTAGAGTCACATTTCCAGAACTATTTTCCTCGAGGTTTAGTGGCTTGTTTGAACAGGTGTCTTTCACTACTCAGCATATTCCATACCACTTGAAATATACAATGTTCACATATTCAAGATCTCGTGCAGTGTCATTAAAGTTTATTGAGGTTTTACCTTTCCAAATCTATACGCGGTAACAGTGATTACAACAATCAGTGGCACTAAGCGTGTGTGTCGTAAAATTGTACTAAATTATACTTTAACACTATCTGCGTATCGACGGTAATTTTCAGACTTTAGTTTGAAAGTTGGGTATAATCCATGGTCTCAACAAACGTTCTTATGACCAGTAAACTCATTACCACAAACACTCAAACATAACGAGTTTCTTATCCAAATGATCTACCTATATAGCAAAAGAACACAATCAAAATATTTTTGAAAGTACACCGAAAGAAATTTTGGTATATATTTATATTGAATGCATCGTACCAAAAATATTAATCAGAGTACGACTGCTATCGAGATTATTGTGGATGTTGTTCACCGTTCGAAACATATAATAAAACATAAATCCAGTTGATTAAATTGGTTGCTGAGAAAATGAGTAAGTAGCCAGGGTATCAATCTGGTGCATTTTCTCCAATAATATTACGAACTCAGAGGAGACAAAAAAGTTATATAATGTATTTCATTTAATATTATTTTTATTCAAGTTATGCTTCAAATTTGGAGTTAACGTTACTCAGTTGTGTATCTCAGTACGGAGAGTATGGGTATTAACTCTTTTACAAAACTAAAGCAGAGAACAAAATTTCGACGTTATTAGGTCATCTTCAGGTTAACAAAGAGAGAGTTTGCAACTGACCGTAACCAGGACAAGAGTGCAAACGGGTACGGGATTGTAGGGGGCGTTGCAGTCAGATGTTAGGTTATTAACTAGTATAGGTATAAAGGTGTTCCTTTATATTGGTTTAATTTTGTTTTTAGTTGTTTTATAAGTAGGGTGTTTTTATATTTGTTTCCCTACTTAGTATCCGAGTGTTTTCAATGGCTATACTGTGTTTATTTGATTTGCAGTGTTCAAAAACGTGTGAAGGTGTTTTTTTCTGTTCTTTGAATCTGGTTTCCATTTTTCTGCTTGTTTATCCGATATATAAGTCGTGGCAGTTGTTGCATTGTATTTTATAAATAACGTTAATGTTGTGTTTGGCAACAATCAGAAATATATTTTTAGCAGTTTTTTTGAAATCCTGCTGCAAGGGTAAAATATAACCTCCGTTATCTTCGGTGGCGGAGATAAAAAAAATTCTGCTATATCATATGATAAAAACTGAAAAAAAATACTCTATTAAATAACTCCAAGAAAAGACGTTCTGATTTACTAAATAATGTTGTTACAGAACAATAGCTTTGTCATATACTTTCATTTACCTGTGTTTTAAACCATTTTATAGCTCTAGAACAAACGGAGTTAACGTACAATACGGTAAAGCTTAAAAAGAAAACGTTCTGCCACACAATATTGATAGCTCCAGAACGAAAACTTTTATTGTAGAGGTTGATTCAGAAGTTAATTGACAGTCAAACAATTTAAAAGAGAGATGTATGTGAAAAGAATTGTTAGCGTATATGCTAAAATGTTTTGTAAGCCTATCCTGCAGAAATACTGTTCTGGTCGTTCATGGATCTGATACTTTGAAGTTTTAAATAATATATAGAACATATACCAAAAAGGGCAGTAGCAAAGGCGTAGAGAAGAACCAGTAAAACATTTTGAACTAAACATTACCAAAAATTCATGAATTTCCATTTTCATCACAGGATATATAAAAGGTTGTGAAATCAAATTTCACATAAGGTTATTAAGCCTTTAAAAATAGTCCAAGAGGTTAAAAATACAAATAAAATAACAAAAACGCTATATCAGATAACACACACACTTACATGCTGTAACTATACCAGCTTATATAAATAATGCTCAGCTCATATTCGTACAGTACTGAAAGTTTCACCGGTATTCTATGTTTCCAGATTGTTGTAATTCACAGGGTTCTCAGCGTGAACTTTGTCCTTCACATCAGATGATAAGTGTGTTAGCGGCTGCGTATAACAAGTCGTTTACTGCATACACACCATGTGGGCAGACCAGGAACAATCACCAACAGTGACAATATACTACCATATTGTAACCTGTCACATTCGGACACAACTATAGGTTGTTTACCACCATTTGGTTATACTTTTAAGTTCCTTTTGTTATTATATGCGTTTATGCCGGATACTGTTCCCGTTGTTGAGATATTTTGGTAATACTTGGAATACAACGTTTCATTTATTGTATTACATATCGTTTCAATTGACATTTAGTATATATGATGCTTATTAATAATATTTAGAAGTCGACCTTCAATGACAACTGTAAACATTCCCGAACAAGAGTTCATAATAGCTGATTAGGGTAACACCTGTGAATGTTCAGTAACGAGATTTGATATCGGTGGATTAGGATATAAAAATAACGTTTCTTGTTCTTATGAAAATTATATATACGTACAGATATCAAAAGAAAAGAATATTTGATGATTATTAGCATATAATCATTATATCAAGATCGTTAAGAATGTGATACTAGTTGTAGTTTCTGTTATATTCGTGTGGTTACTAAAAGACAACACTGTTGTGATGTAATTAGTAACCACTACACCAAGATGGCTAACAGTGTGAAACTGGCTGCAGCTTGCTACTATACATGTGAGGTCGCTAAAAGGTATTCTGTAGCAGTGACTCTTATTGGAAAATAGCCTCGACACCAAGACAGTTAATAATATGATACTGGTTGAAGTTTTTGTTATGTACGTATGGCTACAAAAAATCAATGTGGCCGTAATGGTTCCTAGAATATAACCACTAAGATGGTTACTAACGTAATGCTGCTCTTACATTTTAGGATATGTTACCACTGTATAATTATATTTAAAATAAAAAACAGTAGCTACGTAGAAGTAATGGTATGACATCGTTTGAACGAGCGAATGAGAGACTATGTGCGAATTATAAGAAATAAGATAATTATAACAAAGATACGAATGTAATTTTTACTCTTAGGACAAAAAAACTATCATATAGAACTGCTAAACAACCACAATCGAGTACAGTTGTTTGAAAGCAGTTGGTATTTAGTTTGGTGTTGCTATAAGACAAAGTACAGTTTTAGTAAATAGGTTAAAAATCGAGCTTAAGTGATTAAAGTATCGCTTATATTAAAATAATTGATAATGTATTTGAAATGGTTGTCGAGAATATTGATTACATACAAAGATAGTTGATTAGGAATTTAGAATGTGGCTGATACAAAGGTATCAGGAGGTTAACAAGAAACGGACTGGACGACGTACTTTAAGATTAATCATTGTGCAAAAACAAATTATACCACTCCATAAGCTAAATATCAGTTGTTTAAAAAAACAAATTATACCACTCCATAAGCTAAATATCAGCTGTTTAAAAAAACAAATTATACCACTCCATAAGCTAAATATCAGTTATTTAAAAAAAATAAATTATGCCACTCCATAAGCTAAATATCAGTTATTTAAAATAAAAAAAAATTATACCACTCCATAAGCTAAATATCAGTTGTTTAAAAAAACAAATTATACCACTTCATAAGCTAAATATCAGTTATTTAAAAAAACAAATTATACCACTCCATAAGCTAAATATCAGTTGTTTAAAAAAAACAAATTATACCACTTCATAAGCTAAATATCAGTTATTTAAAAAAACAAATTATATCACTCCATAAGCTAAATATCAGTTATTTAAAAAAATAAATTATACCACTCCTTTAGCTGAATACTAGTTATTTAAAAAATCAATTATAGCACTCCATAAGCTAAATATCAGTTATTTAAAAATAAGGCCCGGCATGGCCAAGCGTGTTAAGGCGTGCAACTCGTAATCTGAGGGTCGCGAGTTCGCATCCCCGTCGCGCCAAACATGCTCGCCCTCCCAGCCGTGGGGACGTTATAATGTGATGGTCAATCCCACTATTCGTTGGTAAAAGAGTAGCCCAAGAGGTGATGGTGAGTGTAGATGACTAGCTGCCTTCTCTCTAGTCTTACACTACTAAATTAGGGACGGCGAGCACAGATATCCCTCGGGTAGCTTTGTGAGAAATTCAAAAATCAAACAGTTTAAAAAATGAATTATACTACTCCGTAAGCTAAATATCAGTTATCTAAAAAATTCTCGCCATTTCAGCCATGGGGGCGTTATAATGTGATGGCCAATCTAACTATTAGTTGGTAAAAGAGTGGCCGAAGAGCTGGCGGTGGGTGGTGATGACTAGCTGCCTCCCTCTTCTCTTACACTACAAAATCTGGGATGGCTAAAGCAGATAGCTATTGTGTAAATATGAGTTATTTAGAAAACTGAATTATACCACTCTATAAGATAAATATATATTATTTACAAACACAAAATATACCTTATAAAAATATTTTCTTTGCCATTTTTTATCATCATCATAAATTACGTGTCCGGCATAGCCGAGCGCGTAAGGCGTGCGACTCGTAATCTGAGGGTCACGGGTTCGCATCCACGTCGCACTAACCATGTTCGCCCTTCCAGCCGTTTGGGCGTTATAATGTGACGGTCAATCCCACTATTCGTTGGTAAAAGAGTAGCCCAAGAGTTGGCGGTGGGTGGTGATAACTAGCTGCCTTCCCTCTAGTCTTTCACTGCAAAATTAGGGACGGCTCAGGTTTCTCCTCCTGGTTGGGGGTTGTGCGGTAGACTAACAATCTGCTCACTTAAAACACCAGCCTGTTAATGATTCCGCAAGCGATTGCGGCCCAATGTTCCTTGATATACTGGATGATATACTGCCAAGTATGGTATCACTACAGTACAATCCATATAGATTTCATCACGTTATATTTTCACTAAATTTTCGTTGTTGTTGTTTTGAGCTTCATTCATCAAGAACTATAGAAATAATCCTAAATCATCGGCTTCCGGAACGAACCCTTCCCTGTTGGCCATCCTAAACTCAACACTAAAAGATGTTGGATTGGCTGTTAATTTTTTTATCTAAAATTTATATTAACTTGGAAATATTAAAATAACTCCCATAATTAACTAACATGTTCACACTAAGTGAAAGTGGCTTTGGTAAGTGTGTTTGCGCAATCTTTAATATTGATATTTCGGACATCACCAGTCAATGAATATCTTCTTTGAAGTTAGTCTAACATGAAAAAGAAAGAGTTGAAGAAGGATGTTCAGTCATTGCTGAATACAAAAGTTGTAACAGAGCCTAATACACACCTAACATGTTGGTCAGATGTTAGTCTAACATGTAAAAAGAAAGAGTTGAAGAAGGATGTTCAGTCATTGCTGAGGTCTAAATACAAAAGTTGTAACATAACCTAATACACACCTTGTAAAAAGAAAGAGTTGAAGAAGGATGTTCAGTCATTGCTGAATACAAAAGTTGTAACATAACCTAATACACACCTTGTAAAAAGAAAGAGTTGAAGAAGGATGTTCGGTCATTGCTGAGGTCTAAATACAATAGTAATTAGAGCATAACCTAATACACACCTAACATGTTGGTCAGGTGGTTTTATGAGTGGTGGCAAATCGTTTCCTCTTATCAAATTTCTAAACTCTTCTTAAAGTCAACGAAAAACGTTTCTTCACTGTTCCATGACTGGTCTGAAATAAAATGATAAACAGTCACAACCAGAATTAGATAAAATGTAACAATACCTTTCACTACACGTTAAACACCACAATATAAACCTAATCATTACATACCTCCCACACCGATGCAAGCATCACAATTAAATACTATGTAAACGCATATATATTCACTTAGTACTACGTAAAGTCAAGCCAGAAATAATCGCTTAACACTACGTATATTTATATCATACCACACATAATCATTTGACACTAAGTACACACATCATACAAAAGATAATCACTTAACACTACGTATACTTAATCATACAAAACCACTTAACAACCACTCGTGTAAATGAAAATAGATCACATAAATATATGTTCACTTGAGGTAATTTTGTGATACTTTGTGGAAATCTCATCTGTAGTGGAATAACTAGATCCATTCTCGAAATATGAGTTATTTCCATATATAGGCATACATACTCTGTCGAAAACAGCTTTCTGAATTTGAGCTAACAGTAAAGACAATGTCGTAAAATCTTTTACTGCTCACTAGAAACAGAAGTATAATCATAACCCATCCAAAAATCTTTAGTGAGAAAAAGTAAAATTCCGCTTTAGCCCAAACAATAACTAAAGTATAAGTTTCACATCTTTTCTCAAGCGCTTTTAGATGGATTTCCTTTATTTTTTGTTGTTACATCAATGTGTGTAATTCTGAAACGTTCATTTAAGATGTTTACAGTTTTTGCTGCATTCTCAAGACGACTAGTATGGGTATTAAAACTTTAATTAAAATAAAGTACAGAAAAACGTTCCGACCTTATTAGGTCATCTTCAGAAGGTCGGAACGTTGTTCTCTACTTTATTTTAATTAAAGTTTTAATACCCATAACAGCCATCTTGAGAATACATTTTTTCTCAAGTGGGTTTATCGTCATCGTGAGTTACTGCTGTAGTTCTACTATTCATTATCAAACTTTGCTTTCCACTAAATACATCAATTGTTTGTACATTAGAACATTAGAAAAACTGAAAAATTAGGAAAAAATCAGCCTTGACATCTCATTTATTTCTATATGGAAAAACAACACCTTACACCAAAAGTGTTGAGTTTCAAACCATAAATTACAAAAGTTGTGAATCACAGGCTTACTGTTCTGTATAAATAAAGTTGAATATGTCTAAGGAAGAAGCAACTCATCACTCAATGTGAACCATCCATTTAAAACTACAAAAATATGACTTTAACCACCTTCATAACAGTATATATTTACACGTTTTCAGGTCATTTCATAAGTAATGTCCGAAAATGTAATATAAAAATTGCATCATCATTTCTGTCTTTGTAGAAGGCTTTAATGACTAAAATATGTAGTAGGATGTGTATAAAAATGTTCAGACAAATAAAAGAAACTAATCCAACTCCATTTTTCAGATCATTAATCAAATAAACCCTTATGAAGATGGATGTGTCTGAAGATCACATTAGGTATATAATGTTTTATAAGTTTAAAAAAGGCAAGAGTGCAGCAGAAACTACACAAAAAAATTCAAGGTGTTTATGGTGCAAAATCTCTCCATGAAAGAAAATGTCGAAGGTGGTTTCAGAAGTTCAGATCAGATGACTACAGCTTAAGCGATGTGCCATGTTCAGGTTGTCCTGTTGAGATTAATTATGACATGCTGTTAGCTGCGCTTGATGAAGATTGTGCTGTAGCAGTTGAAAAACTAGCACAGAAGCTTAATTCAATCCATTCAATAGTTCACCGTCATCTGTAACAGCTTGGAAAGGTAGCAAAACTTGGTAGATGAATTCCCCATGATTTGACAGAAGCCAACCTTAGAGCAAAAGAGGAGATTTCCACTTCTCTGCACTGTCGTGAATGTAACTAATTTTCTTGGACAGGTTAGTGACTGGAGATGAAAAATGGATATATTATAAAAATGTTAATCTTCGCAGACAATGGCTCAGTGTAAACTGGCTAAAGCACAGCCCAAGATGGACCTCCATCCGAAGAAAGTCTTATTGAGCGTTTGTTGGAATATTGTTGGTGTGATCCACTTTGAGTTGCTGCTATTCAGTATAACGATTACATCAGGCTTCTGTTGTTAACAGTTGGAGCACTTAAATGTTGCACTGAAAGAAAAGTGGCCTGATTTGATCAGTCGTAAAGATGTTGTAATACACCAGGATAATGCACGACCCCATACAGCAAGGATCACATCTGCAAAGATTGAAGAGTTAGACTGGGAAAAACTTCCACATCCTCCTTATTCTCCAAACCTTCCCCACCTGATCATCTATTTTAAAGTTTGCAGAACTATCTTAATGGAATAGAGCTTGGAACACATGAAGATATCAAAACTACTATTTCTACATTCTTTCCCTCCAAACCTCAAGAATTTTATAGAAGTGCCATTCAGAAGCTTGTGAATCGTTAACAGGAAGAAATTAATAATAATGGATCATATATTATTGATTAAATAACATTAAAAGTGTTTGAAATCCTTTCTCTTTTTCTGAACCTATAATCGGACATTACTTACAGGATGACCTTATATATATAACTATCAACTCTTAAAGTTTTAACCAGTCACGAACTCATACAAAATTTAATAAGTTATCTCCTTCCAATCATCCTGAATCTCAAACACAGGTTTTAACTATAGTGATGACTCATTGAAACCAGCCAAAGTGAAAGCTCTAGCTACAGGTCTAAATGTCTGTTCTAATTTGAAATGTAGTTATTACTACCTCTACCTGAGAGCCCGGCATGGCCAAGTGTGTTGAGGCGTTCGACTCGTAATTCGAGGGTCGCAGGTTCGAATCCCGGTCGCATCAAACATGCTCGCCGTAGAGGCGTTATAATGTGACGGTCAATCCCACTATTCGTTGGTAAAAGAGTAGCCCAAAAGTTGGCGATGGGTGGTGATGACTAGCTGCCTTCCCTCTAGTCTTACACTGCTAAATTAGGGACGGCGAGCGCAGATAGCCCTCGATAGCTTTGCGCGAAATCAAAAACAAACAAACAAACCTCTACCTGATTGAAACTGCTTATAAAACCTTAAAATCCCAACCAATTTGTATTTAGAAATACTAGCATTTTAGTTTTAATAATATTATCAACATCAAGCATTGTTATCAGATCGAGTAACAATAATATCTTTATAGCTGACTAGTTCTGTTACAGCTAAGAATTTTATCCTGGACAGAGGAGAGAGAGTCTTGTGAGAGTTAAGGTTGTAATTCTGAGCAAACGGGATCACTTTGAGAAAATGAGAGAAATTCCACCAGACACCAGTAAGTTTAAGCCTATAAATGCAAACTTACTCAACCATTAAGCGTGAAGTAAACTTGTAACGTGTACCCATACATTTAAGAAAACAAAATACTGTCTATAAAAATATTTTCAATGAACTTTATCCTTCGTGCTAATCCCTTAGAACTATGTTTGGTATCTATATCTATAAAATTCCTAGTTTCTGTTTTAAACCCCCTAGCAACTAGTGCATATGTTATGATTTTCTTTTCGCTCTTGAAAATTCTTAATTTCTGGACACTGACCAGTATGTTATGATAAACTTTGACACTGAATCTTCCTTTTTACTAAGATTTCTTAAGAAGAAATGATACAAATTGTTCTTAACAAACTACTTCCCTGTAACAATAGCCTAACGAATGCTTTAAGCAAACAGAAACTTGGACGTCTACTAAACCTAACTTTAAAAGAAAACCACTTCTTATTTCACGACAGTTATATGACTAGGTAAAAGGTATTGCGATGGGTTCACCACTAGGACCCTCGCTAGCTAATTTGTCATTCTGACAAAGGATCATACGTGGCTGAAAAAGTCTTTCTAATATTACCCTCACGTTATACATAATGTTTGTTGATGTTATGTTTTTACGCTTCCGTAACCACAAATAGATTAACTTAAAATCTCGTCATCCTACCACTAAATCTACCTGTAAAATTGAAAATCAAAACAAACTTTATCTGTTTGAAATTCATGTTGAAAAACGAAACAATGGATGTAACACCTGCGTATCTTTAATCTTTCTTTGAAAAAACACGTAACTTTCTAACTAAGAAAAGAACTCTACCAAATAACATCCAATCATGTTCCAAATTCCTCCAACACGTACAGGTTATTCCATATATTGAATAACCAAGTATTACTGTTAAAACTCAACTTAGTAAGGTACTTGGTTTTTCTACACATAGATTAACTTTCCCATTGACATTTCATATCAGTGACGTTTTGACAGCTATAGACATTTTATCTTCACTCTATCTTAGAGACAACTATGTGATTCACTTCACATTCGAAATAGCTAAATCACACACTTTAATCCAGACACAGTTATGTAACTTGTTTCACTCTCTTGTTTCAATCTGGACACAATATAATTCACCCTTACGCTAGACACAGTTAGAAAACGTACTTCACTCTAGACGCAGTTATATAATTCACTAAACACTCGACATGGTTATTAATTTACGTCACTCTAGACCCAGCCATGTCATTTACTTCTTATTAGAAAGAAGTATATTATTCACTTTATCTCTCATTAGACACCGTCACATTACTTAAATTTTTCAGTTCCGTGTGGAATATCCCATCCTCGTTGAAAAGTAAAACTAATACTATTTGAGGCCCGGCATGGCCAAGCGCGTTAAGACGTGCGACTCGTAATCTGAGGGTCGCGGGTTCGCATCCCCGTCGCGCCAAACATACTCGCCCCTTCAGCCCTGGGGGCGTTATAATGTTACGGTCAATCCCACTATTCGTTGATAAAAGAGTAGCCCAAGAGTTGGCGGTGGGTGGTGATGACTAGCTGCCTTCCCTTTAGTCTTACACTGCAAAATTAGGGATGGCTAGCACAGATAGCCCTCGAATAGCTTTGTGCGAAATTCAAAAAACAAACAAACAAACCGTGTGGAATATCAGGAAACAACTCAGCCTATTGTCCTCGTCCCATCCTCTATGTAGGAGAGATTTATTTTTCACATTTTATTTATCTTCTGTCCGCAACAAAATAATCACTTTTCTGTTTCAAGGAAACTTTGATGACCGAACCAATAGTGTGGGAATTAGATTTAAATTAGCCCAGCTAATGCTATTAATTAAAGTTATGGTTACAACGCTCTCCTGGTAATGTCATGTTAGTTCTTTATAAAAAGTACGTAAATGAATGTTATGTAACCTTCAATAACAAATATCACACCCAAATATTTTATCTTTTTTGAATGAGAGACACCTGGATACATGTTACGGTGGTGAAGAAGAAACAGTCTCTGTCTTTTATACACCTATAAGATCTTATGATTATTTGTTTTTTGAAATTTGCGCAAAGCTACACGAGGGCTATCTGCGCTAGCCGTACCTAATTTAACTGTGTACGACTAGAGGGAGGGCAACTAGTCACATCACCACCCAGCGCCAACTCTTGGGTTACTCTTTTACCAACGACTAGTGGGATTGATCGTCATATTACAACGCCTCCAAGGCTGAAAAATGTTTTCTGTGATGGGGTTCGAACCTGCGACCCTCGGATTAGGAATCGAGCACCTTAACCACCTGGCCATGCCGAGACAAGTTCTTTTGAAGACAAAATATTATCTGTACTATGTTACCATAAATCAACTGTTACCAGTTCAAATTTCAATTACAGTAACTTCACACATTCCACTTTTGAAATAACAAACACTGAGTTGATGTTCAGGTTGGAGCTCAGCGGTTAGATAACATAAGAAGCTTTCTTGAGAAAAACTGTTTTCCTGAGAAACCCGTAACGCGTTAGTGGACAATTACTTTCTAAAATTGAATAACCAGTAATAAAGTCCTTCAATTTACATGATAATCAATTGGCTCTTTTGTTATCTTTCAAAAACATCACATCCAAAAAATATCTCTGAAAATGATATTAAATCTCAAGAACGCATAAGGGATTTCTTCAAGGTGAAAGATATAATTTCAACACTATAGCGATCGTACGTCTTCACGTATATCTGTTGTAAACATGTATTTTGTGGTTTCATGATACGTCACCTAGAAGAACGAATTAAAAAACATCGTAAAATGATCAAAGAAAATTAGTCCAGCCTTTACCTACCAAACAGTTTGTTATAAAGACTTCAGTATTTTCTGCTCAGTATTGGACGGAATCGCTCTTCAGATAAATGACTCTTTAATGATGACGTAATTGGTTATTCACGCTTCCGAAAGTGTCTCGACTAAAGAATACACATTACTGCAAAAACTAAATATATTATTAAATAAATATGTTTTATTTTGATTTAGAAAGTTATTTTATCATTATAGGGAACTACTTTAAACACAAATTAACTCGTGTGACTAAAAATAATCAATAATCTAAATCCATTAACACCGCTGACATTAGTGACAAAATAACTTTATAAATTAAAATAAAATCCTGTTTTTGCGTAGGAAAAATCGTAACGTCACTCGAAGTGATTTGTTAGGTGCACTCTGTGATATCGAAAAAGTACGCTTTCCGTATTGTGTTTTTTATCGAGCTGATAGAAACATATTTCATACTTCCATTACTGGTAGACCTGTTAGGGATTAGCTGATGTCCATCGACCAACAATCTGATCCCTTGTTCAATGATAAATCGCCGCTATCCATAACAACGAAAGAAGGCACCTGTCATAGTTGCCTGTCCTGCCTTCCAGCTACTGTGACCAGTTTTAATGGGTACAGTAAATTTACATTAGCCTTGTCTTCAGCTAAGACACGGTGGCTTGTGTCGGTCGCTCTCCCCCGCAGACTTTTTATTGATTCCGGTGCCATAAGTAACAAAAGGGGGACTTCAGTCGCGCAGTAGGTGAGGCTGACTGGATCGCAAGTGAGGCATCGCTGCGTGAAGAATTATCCACGTGACATAAATTACCTTAATTGTGCTCACTGACGTTTAGAATGTATAGAATACTACATGTAACCAGAGGAAAACTCGGATACTAAGGTTAATGGATAACGTTTTGGGATAGCTTAGAAAACGACTACAATTAATTTCAGACGATTGTCGCTTTCCTGAGTCTCAATGAAAGCCAAATATTAAAGCAATTTCATCATTTGAATAGAAACACACTATTGTTGTTGCAAGTTCCATAAAAATAAATGTAAGTAGGCTCTTTTATGTAACATACTCGACCAGAAGCACATTTACTTTAACAAAGTACCAAGCTTGAAACATAAAGGTGTTTTAAAGCTACCAAAGGACTACATCCAGGAATTATTTTTCTTTTTGTTTGTTTGTTTTCGTAAAATCTGAACTTTTCAAGAAAATAATTCCACTGATCGATGCAGCTGATCTAAATTACACCTTAAAAATGTATTTACATGTGTGTTTGTGTTTTAGGACTTTGAGAAATATTTACTTCTTTTCATTAGATAATAATGGAGATACAGTAGTTACGTTCTTCAAAAATGTTTTACATTTTTGTCCACTAAGAAATGTAAAATATAATAATTTCTTTATCTTTAATGTTCTAAGTGAAGAAGCAAATGAAGAAACTCCTTGGAAATCAAAAACGAAAGTATTTCTCATCTTATTTTATTATTACAGGATAGCCTAACAGCAGATGTAATACCAGGTGTTGCAACATGTGAAAGGATGAGAATATTCAAGCGAATAACGGAAAAGAACGAGAGTTCACGAGATGAGAGTGTGACGTTGCTGTTTTCACAAATGTAACTTGAAAGTTGTTCGCATTGTTTTTGCCACAGCTTTATTCTAGTTTAAAGAATTCTAAGCCAGTAATTTGAAACGTACATAAACAGATAGATAGGTGTGAGTGTTTTGATTGCAAGAAAAATTAGCACGTCACTATTGAACCGTATTAAGTGATTTACACGGAAGGCGTGATAATTGCAGCTTAGTGCAGTGTTTACGTTTTTGTCAGTTTTTAAAATGGGAACTTTGTGCCTGTATGAAAACGTGCGTGATGTTCAATTTCGCGCATTCTCGCAAGTAAAAGAAGACCTTGCGGCTAGTATCCAGTTCCTTCAAGAAGGACATGAATTTTCTACCCTTGTTGTTAATAACGGCTATCGTAAGTGTCAAGTTACGTCGTAAGCTGTATATCGCATGAAACTTACAGTGTTACTGCTTGTTTCAGGGTGATTAGTTTTGTAGGAAAAGTCAGAAACAAGGGGCAAAGAAAACATTCTATTACTCCATTATTATCTCTCTCTTTCTTTTTCATGTACAATGAAAGCTACAATGAGCTATCGCCTATTTATTTAATCTCCATTTTCTTCTGTTATGAGGCCTGGCATGGCCAAGCGCTTAAGGCGTGTGACTCGTAATCCGAGAGTCGCGGGTTCGCGCCCGCGTCGCGCTAAACATAATCGCCCTCCCAGCCGTGGGGGTGTATAATGTGACGGTCAATCCCACTATTCGTTGGTAAAAGAGTAGCCCAAGAGTTGGCGGTGGATGGTGATGACTAGTTGCCTTCCCTCTAGTTATACACTGCTAAATTAGGGACGGCTAGCACAGATACCCCTCGAGTAGCTTTGTGCGAAATTCCAAACAAACAAATCTTCTTTTATGCTTTGACTGCTTTAGTTCATTTAATGACTCTGAAATGCCATTGATTATATTCACGTATGTGTTTTATTTTTGTAGCTAAATGCAGTTTTAATTCTTTCTTAAGGAAATCAATTTCCATTAACAATACTGACCTACTATTAATTATTACCTTATGCCTATCCATATTTAATATACATATCAAATTATTTTTTATCAACAAATCTAACTTTAATCAGGATTCCCCCTGTTATTTTAACTATAAAACACTGAAGGTTTATATACCAATAACATATCAAACAATTTGATACCATAATAATTTAATAAGGAAAACTGTTGACGTCTTGCTATTCGTACGACAGTCATTTGTAGTAAACATCAGACCAGAACTTCTTTCTATGTACATTAACACATAAACGGCCCGGCATGGCCAGGTAGTTAAGGCACTCGACTCGTAATCCGAGGGTCGTGGGTTGTATACCCCGTCACACCGAACACGCTCGCCATTTCAGCCATGGGGGTGTTATAATGTGACGATCAATCCCACTATTCGTTGGTACGAGTACCCCAAGAGTTGGCAATATGTGATGATAACTAACTGCCTTCCCTCTAGTCTTACACTGCTAAATTAGGGACGGCTAGCGCAAATAGCCCTCTTGTAGCTTTGCGCGAAATTCATAAACAAACAAATATAACACACTTGCTTTATGATATCTAAATATAACTTTAAGAAAATACAGTCTGTCAGTGATATACAGTTGGCAATTGTTGCGAGCAATAAATGCACACTAACTGTTGACTGTAACTGATTTTTAAGGTAGTAGCATAACGATTATTGATTCTAAAAAAAGGAGTTTTATTTAAATAGTCTAATTCAGATAAATTCCACATAAATTATTTGTTTTGGAGAGCCTATAAAATTTTGTTGACTTTCACTACTCACAGATGATGGAACATAATTGTGCTGTGATTGCTGGCAGTTAAGTCTCAGAAGTAACTCGTAAAGGTTATTATAGTAACTGAACATGTCACTGAGACAATCTATCAAGAGTTAGTTGTATATTTGTGGAAGTTGGAAGTTTCCATAAAAATTAAGGTTATGTGCAAAACTATATGTGTGTTGTTTTTCCATACATATGTGAAACCCACACAAACTAATTCATTTGTGTTGTTGTCCGAACACTGAAAGCACAGCCAGAATTCAATGTTTGAATGAAAATATAAGATTCATTTAGATGTTTAATCCTAGAGTTATGAAGCTAACTGTGACTAATCACATGGCAGATGCCATTGGTTTCATTACATGGATTAGATGATGTTTAAGTTTCACGTTTAAATATTCAGAAGCTAGTTCATTTTGCAACAAAGTTCTAAGAAACCACAGTTTGATTTGAATCTTACAAGTTTGAGCTGCTAACCTTTCAGTCTGATCGAACTGAAACGTAAGTGGTATCCCTAAACACAACAAATGTGAATTTGATATACCTAATGTTTCTTTTATTGTGTGAAATAATTTTCATGATGCATGTTGAAATATTTTAAAAATACTTTGGTTTCTTAGTAATTTGTTTACATTTTTTTTTCAGTATCAGGTCAGTTAGAATGATGAAAAATTCAACTGTGCACGTAACGCTGAAGGCAGAATGTGACATCTTCAAATGAAATGTAATTATTTTCTTTTGTACTAAACTTCTAGCTGAATAAAGTCATATGCGAAAGAAGGTCTGGGTATTGATGAAGTTCTATAGTCAGAGAAAACAGATCAGCATCTAAACACTGTTTCATCTAAGTTCATGACTAGTATGAGCACGCTCGCCTTCTCACTCATTTCTTTTTAGATATACCTGAGCTGTGTTTTCATAACAGAAACTGCATGAGATTACAGGATAGGTATAGACCATTATAGCAAAAGTGACGGTCTCAGGTGGCACAGCTAATGTCTCAGTCAGGACCTTACGATCTATGAACTGACTTCATTCTGCATGTAGTAGGAATCGTGTTCTAAAAAAGTATTTTACGACTAGAATGTTACAATTTTAAACTGTTTGATTTTTTTATTATAAATCAGAATTATTTGGCAAAGCTTATTTAAGATAAAATTCCAAACTATTCTGGCTATCTTAATTTGATAAAATTCCAAACTATTCTGGCTATCTTAATTTGATAAAATTCCAAACTATTCTGGCTATCTTAATTTGATAAAATTCCAAACTATTCTGGCTATCTTAATTTTTGTATTGCATTTTATAAAAATATAACCCAATATCGGGATAATACAATAAACTAATGGTAAGTCTTTTCAATCTGATTTTTAAATGTTTTAAACTTTCTGGCATTGCCTACCATACGTGACACTGGTTTCAATTTTAATTTCATTAGAGTTCATTTCTGAATGATTCGTGTGGCATGCAAGTCCTGGAAGCTGCAACTATAGAGTTAACCTTCGAAACTCTGAAATATTAGCAAATAACATCTGCCACCTTACTTTTAGTTATCTCGACAGCAGAGATAAAACAGCCAGATATCATGGGTTCAGATGAACCCACAACATCTAATGTGCCAGCTGTCTAGTCATGTCCAGCACACGCTATAACCAGTTTCTCTTCGTGTAAAGAAGTGGAAGAAGTTTAAGAATCAAAATCCAGCTCCAAGGATGAAAAGAAAAAGTTCCGAGAAAATAAATACAAGTTCCCCATGAGCCCCTCTCCTTCTGATGGTACCGTCACATCACTCATTCCTGCAGCTTTTCTATGCGAGAAGGTCCATCAAATTTAAAGATCACTCCAGGGATTTTGAAATCTAACCAACTAGTATCACTTTACTTGTTTGTATACTCTTTATTACAGCATTTATTTTATTTTGGACACTTGATATAGCGATTCTACGATTAACCAACAATCCCTACTTTCCGTCAATATTTTATTTTTATTTATTAGTTAGACTATGTTGGGTTAACTTTAGAAAGAAAGCATGATCCATCCTCAATTAAATCTTCTGGATCATAAGATGTATTGATAGTTTTCTTTAAATTATCCAATAACGTTTTTAATCAATAAAACGCACACAGACAAACTGGAATTTCTGAAGCCACACAGAGAATCCAGTATCATAAAATATTACTTCTGTGAAGCCTTGTCGAGAACCCAGACTTCAGAACACAAAACGTTATATATAAAAAGCTCCATAATAATCCAGGCTACAGAACAAAAAAATCATATCTGTAAAACCATGTAGAGCATAAAATCTGCCTGTAAAGCAACAGAGAGAACCCACAGATCAGAACATAAAAAAGCATCTACAAAGCTACATAGGAGAAAAAAGCATCTCTACAATCCCTTAGAGAACCCAATTTTACATACAGCATTTTTGTTTTTTTATGTTTTTATTTACTTTAGATTATCTACGAGAACGTTAAGTATGACTTAATAATACATTTAAAAAGTTTCTTTTCAAAGTTTATATTGAAAAATAATAACACAAAATAACAGTACCTGTATTTCATAACAGCTTGAGTAAAAATTTCATACAACAGAAACGTAGAGAGTGAGTGGTCTTGTGGTTAGTATACTGAGACTGTGGATCTGACAGCTCATGCTTTGCGATAAATTGGTGCAGAAACAAACAACACTTTAACCTATAATTGTGACGATCAAGTTCGACTGATCGGTCACAAAAAAAGAACAAAAGTACAGTTGGTTCCGTTTACTATTTGCCCTCCTTCTAGTCCCTCAGTTCAAAATTAATAAAGAGACACGCCCAGACAGCCCTTTGTTGGCTTTGCTCAAAAAAGTCAGAAGTAATTAAAAATCACAAAAGATCTGTACAGAAATACGAAGATGTTTTTCTACTCTAATAAATATCGTGTTGTAATCATAGATTTATCATAATTTCTTTTTATTATTTGGTTTCACATTCGCTTCTACGAAATATATAACGTATTCATTTAGTCAAAATTTCATACAATAAATGTATTAGAAATTCGGCAATAATTTTCTTTAAGCTTGCTTCAAGTGTCATTATTATTTTGAACTTTGAAATATTTTTATTAATTTAAAACTTTGTACGAACGATGTTATGCATATCTATAACACGTAACTAAAGGTACAGTTGTGGCAAAACATCAAAGCAAAGTTAAACAATTGATATTCCTTTTATTGTAGTTCTGTGAATCGGTACATGCTGTCAGTTTCATGCATCGTAATAGGGGAGAAGGCACGTGGAGCATTACATAAATCGCTCGGAGGTAACAGTAAGCGGTATCCTAATTAGAGTACGTAGTCCATGGTTCTCTGGAGGTTGACATTAATGATCCTAACCTTAGCTCTGAACACTTATGCAACATCTGACAACGAAAAAGGTTCGGAAAATCCTCATCCGTTTCTTATTAGCATCATTATTCGCCACAAAATGGTTACGAATGGAGTTCTGAACTTCTGTACTTTTAGTTTTGTTCAACAATAAGTCACTTGGTCTTAGAAATAACTCACGTTAGGCAGACTACGTCACAATGATCAAGCAAGCCGACTAGGCTTGTGAAACGTTCTACACTCAATCGCCCAATGTCACCAATGACCTCCAAACCACAAAATTAACGCTGAAAAATGTTCTATTATTCAGACTTTGGTAACTTCAACTACTTTGTCGTTTCCACAGTTTTACTCCCTAATTAATCAGCGTAGTATCTCTTTATATTTTTGATACACATACACACACATATATATATATATATAACATTCCAGAGAAAAAGTGTTCAATATACTACGGTATACAAACAAGTCTATGGTAAAATTACAACGTGATAACGGTACAATGTAACCACAACTGAAAGAAACCTGGAAGAGTAGGTGACATGTAGAATATACTGTTGTATATCCTTCATAGAACAAAGGGTCAGTTAATTAAACAGTATATCAAGCAGGGAAAAGGAAGGATGTGTTACTATGTTTTGGAGTGAAACTTATAAGTGAATTTAGTTTGCATTTCGTTGACAGTGTTAATTATTAACGTCGACGTATTACGTCTCGTGACACGAGACTGTTCTTACAATATCATAGTCTAAAATGTCAACTTCAACAAATACATTTTACGTAACATCCTTACTTGTCAGTTGTAGTAATATATTTATTGGCCTATCGTTTTTATTTATTTTCTAAGCTTTTCTGTTTTACACTAAATGATTGCTTTGCCACATCTGGCTTTCGATAGTGAACAATATTTTTTTATGTTAGCAGTTGTGGACTAAAGCATTAGCGTCCATGTTACTTTTTTAAATTTTAATTGATAATTAAAACAAATGTTTCATATTTATACAATTTTAAAAAATTAATTTAAATTGAAATCGTCCTACGTCGTATTCAGAAGTTATCTGCAAAACATACTAATGTACCTATTTTTCTCCTCCAGTTTTTGTTGTTGTTTTGTTTTGGAATTTTCAGCAAAGCAACAGCATCCTCTTTTACAGCTAGCAAGACCAACAACTTTAACGTCGTAAGCAAATTCATATAATCTGTTTATCACTCCTTCATCGACGTCATGCTTTATTATTGTCTTTTTCCCTCTGAAATTATGATATGACAACCAATCAGTGCAGTATTCTAGGTGTTTTAATGCTTTATATCAGTTGTACATCCAACCAGGCTAAGAATTTATTTATTTTTTGCATTAAAGCTCTATTCTAAATATTTTCTAATGGAATTACGAACAAGCAGCTAATACATAGGTCAGGATTGTTTTTTAAAAAAATAATTTCGTAACAAAACATATAACTTCTCAGAGACATGCACTATGTGAAATAGGTATTAAAGTGTCTGGTTACCGATCCAAGGCTCGAGCCGTAATGCTGCTGAACACACGCACATTTTCATCTGTTTGAGTGCTATACAACTGATAGTTAATATTGTTATTTGGTACAGATAATCGGACAAAGCCATTGTGGTGGCGGGTATTGCTGGTTACCAGCCTTCCTCTGGTCATTATTTCCAAATTAATGGTGACTGTGCCAAAACGTTATTCGTCTGTGACCTATAGGTCATAAGGTGTCCTTCAGTCTGTATTTCTGAATGTTCTCTAAGCATGAGCTCAGTAAACTATTCTATATTCTGAAAAAAAAAAGCAATCTCGATTGCCCCCAAACCCCATATTCGAAATTCCTCCCATACCAATTCATCTTATCTCCTTATATCCACATTGCCCCCAAACCCCATATTCGAAATTCCTCCCATACCAATTCATCTTATCTCCTTATATCCACATTGTCCCAAAACCCCAGATTTGAATTTCCTCTCATACCAATCCTTCTTATCTCTTGCATTCCCATTGTCCCAAAACTACAGGTTCGAGGCTCTTCCCATATCAATCCTTTCAAACTTCTTGCATTCGTATGTGTTTTCTATAATTTTACATATTTCGGCTCCAGCAGTAATGCTTCAAGCTAGTGTTATATATTTTTTCTCAAGTATAAAATAAGTCAGAAAATAAAGTTGAGTTTAAAATTTACAATTTTATTTTATATTTTAATTAAAATTTGAGATAAAATATTAAGACAAAAATTACGGAAGAAATAAAGACAAAAGCTGTTGCTATTCAGTGCTACTTTAGTTACCGCTTATTTTTCTGTATATACTATATATAAAATGAATACAGTCCTTGACTTAGTAAACACGTAAGTTGGATTTTTTTCATTACCCAAGATCGTTACTTTGTATTATGAGGAATTAAAAGATGACAGTATATAAGAATAGCTATAAAATGTCCGTCAACCAACAGTCTGTGTCTGATGTATATGAGATCTTCCGACTAAAATAAACCATCTATTTACATAAAAAATTAAACAACAACCCGGTAATAAGTAGAGGTAATTAAATGTACTATTCTTACTTACAAAGATTAGAATGCTCTGTTTCCTCACTTGGATATCCCCACTTTTAGCGACACTTTCGGCTATAAATGATTTTCTCTAGAAAGAAATAGCTTTGAAGCCGTAGATACTTTTCGCCAGTATTAATCATGTGCTGAGAGGGTAAGTTCTTAAGATAAGAAGTTCACAAACTGTGCGTTTATTCTCTCCGTAAGAGCAGTTTTCTTGCTTGGTGAACAACGTTTTGTGTGTGTGTGTGTTTTTGAGAACTAATCTCCTTGATACCAATCTTCTAGGACCAAGTTTCTGGAGATAATGTCTAGAAAAGAAAAACCTGGAGAATGGATATAGGAAACAGCAAAAAACGTTTTGCAAGCTCACCTTAGCGAAAGCTCATTTCCCGGTCGATGCTTGTATTGTGAAAATAAATGAAGCAAAATCAGCTGCCCGAGGACCTCGAACAAACTTGGTTAATATTGGACTGGTCATCTGAGTGATCTATCGTTTCGTCGATCTCTGAAATTGAATTTTGAAAGTCAGTTCCAGTCTGAAGCTGATAGCCTTTTGATAGCATTGGAAGATTGAGAGATGGGGGGGGGCAGCATACACCCCGTGTGTGATTGGATTACAACTGGAGCTCGGCTCTCGGTAACAGCTTGCTGGAATAGCCACAGTGCCGGACACCCTAACAATATTTGGAACTTCCCGCCCTGGCTAAGGATACGATCATATATTAAACAGTGGGTTATGTTGATTTCTACAGAACAGAAAGTTGGTAGTCGTTCTTACTGTTCATTAAAGCTTCAAGATTGGATTTGATTCCTCAGTAACACATGCTACAGAGTAACTTATAGAATAGAGTTCCGCTGAGCTGCTACACTTTCTTTTGGGTCTCTTTTCTAAAAAAAACTATCGAATACTTTCAAATAAAAACCTTTTTGTAACACAGTCCAAAGAAAAGAATAACTTTTGTATTAATTATATAAAACACATCTTTGAACTACAATTAAAGTGTAATGAAGTATATGAATTTCATTGTTCAAGTTAAAAACAATGTATGCGTATATATGTTTCTCCTTCCAATAATATCAACAATTTGCTGTTAACGCTGTATTTTTGGCTTTAAAGCACATGTAAAACATAACAAAATTCTTTATTCTGTTACCTTTGCAGCATTCTATACTCAAATCTTTACTGATCCAAAGTAGTACAAATGATCCTCGTTGTTTAAACTCAGACGATTTAATTATATATGTAATAATTCTTTTCCGGTTATTGACATTTGAAACATTTTGTTGTTGCCTTCTGAATTGGTATTCACGTAGAAATTACTTTTATTTTTGCAATATAGATTTTATTGGCTCTATTACAATGTTATTTGTAGTTTTACTTGTATTAGTAAACAGCGAAAATAGTATTTCGTTAAATATTCCCAAATCCTTTAAAAAGATATCTTTTGTCATAAACATTTGAATGCAGCAATCGACCCTGCAAATACAAATAGGAAGTAAATTTTTGTTAAAAATATTTAAAACTCGGATAGGAAGAGTTTTGAGTTTTAATTATATCTCACTAAACTTGTATTATTATGTATTAATGATAGGAAGAGATTTGAGTTTAAATTATATCTTACTAAACTTGTATTATTATGTATTAATGATCATTATTCGTAACTCAGTGACGAAAATAAATACTTCTCAAAAGTTAAAATGGACTAAGTAATGTTAATATTTGTTGTTTTTTTGTTCTGTTACGCAAGCTGAGAAAAACATATTGCGTTGTTAACTGTAATAAACATACGTTCTTGCTTTGAAGTTGCAGTTTCGAACAACCAACTTTCGAATCAGAAAGGACCCATAGACACGAAGCTAGAGCTTTAGTACATATCTTACGTTTGGTCGGTGTTTTAAGAACAAATAATTAAAATAATGAAATGACCACAAAACCAATATAGCTCCATCTCGTGGTCATCGTCATGAGTTTTGGAGGAAGTACAAGCGGAGGAATACGCGAACTGACTACAGTACGGTACAGCGGTGAAGGATTGTTTTTTGTTTGTTTTTTGGAATTTCGCACAAAGCTACTCGAGGGCTATCTGTGCTAGCCGTCCCTAATTTAGCAGTGTAAGACTAGAGGGAAGGCAGCTAATCATCACCACCCACCGCCAACTCTTGGGCTACTCTTTTACCAACGAATAGTGGGATTGACCGTCACATTATACGCCCCCACGGCTGGGAGGGTGACCATGTTTAGCGCGACTCGGGCGCGAACCCGCGACCCTTGGATTACGAGTCGCACGCCTTACGCGCTTGGCCATGCCAGGCCGCGGTGAAGGAAAACCAACAGACAGGATTCATCTTCTGTACCCGCGAGTCCCCGGGTGCTGAAAACCCTAGCTACGCCACTGATAAGAGGACGGGAATAGTTTTCCCTAATGGACATACACTGGCACTTTTCTGGATATTCTATTCTAAAGGTATTCTATTGTTACTGGAAAGTAACATTATAAGATGAAGTAGGCCTAATAAAAGAAAGTTAACTAGCAGATTCCGCTCAATTATTTAGCCACGGAGTTTCTCTCGTATAAAAATATCACTGCAATTTTATCTGTAGTTGCCACATAACAGTACTCAGTACCTGAGAATTGAAGCTTATTTTAGGAAGCCACAAGATCATAAACAAATATCTTAAGTAGTGAATACCACACTAAATAAATAACAACGTGCTGTGAACAAAGAAGGTTTGTTTTGGAATTTCGCACAAAGCTACTCGAGGGCTATCTGTGCTAGCCGTCCCTAATTTAGCAGTGTAAGACTAGAGGGAAAACAGCTTGTCATCACCACCCACCGCCAACTCTTGGACTACTCTTTTACCAACGAATAGTGGGATTGACCGTAACGGCTGGGAGGGGGGAGGCGAGCATGTTTGGCGCGACTCGGGCGCGAACCCGCGACCCTCAGATTACGAAGTGCACGCCTTAACGCGCTAGGCCATGCCGGGCCCGAACAAAGAAGGAAAACTAACTTATGTGTAGAAGATATAACGATCGAAAACCACGTTATACAAATGTAAAGTTTCTCACATAACTTTAAAAACACTCCATGCACTCCTCAAATAGAACAATAAGTATTCAAAGAAAACAGTCTATTTTATGTTGTATATTAATACATAGGTTTGTACATAAGATACGCTACCACCCAGCAGTTAAACATACATTATAAACTTTAAGATGTTGTCCTAATAAAAATAAGCATTATATAATTGATGCTTGAAAGCCATACTAGGTGAAACCCCATAATTACAGAATTGAAAAAAACAAGACAATTGTACGTTTCACTAAAACGTATTTTACTCACAACCATGGTTTCACCAATACCTGATGATGCATTAACCATGGTTGTTAGTAAATGATGTGTTAAACGTACTTTATTTCGTTTCTCCTCAATTCTGTAACTTGACTACTGTTTCACCTGATAACTGTAATAGCACATTTTCGTAACTACTGCTGCTTGAAACGTTCCATTGCGATTTAATATAGACTGGAATGCTGAAATCAAATATAATTTCAAGGATATAATTTTTACTTGTATCATAGCAATATTGTTAAATAGTTTATTATTGGGGTTTTTTTTTTCGTTTTTATGTTGAGACAATAAGTTAATGCATTGACTATTTCAAAACTATGTAAACTGATGTGTCTATCACACATACACACACTTCTTGTCGTAAACACTTGCATATAACGACTTCACATAACGGCCCTAAACTTTTTAATTTTACTTTTCTCATGTTAAACCAGAATGCATTTAATGGAAGATATGAGTGTTGAAATCCATGTATACAAACAAATATGTGGTTTGATTCCGACGACTAATAGAGTTGTGTTTCGTTCTTACAGTATCGAGCGTGGCTTAGTGGTTAATGTGCCCTGACTGTGAATATGAGGATTCTTGGTTCAAGACTCGTTGGGACGAAAACGTATTTATACTTTGGGGTCTTGTATACTGTAAGAATGACCATCCAGCCCAGTATCTCTCACAGGTGTGGGTTAGGAGGCGGCTAGCTGGACTCTCGGTGGGCCGCTAACTTTAACTATTTGGACTATGGCAGTGCGTAACGAGCGGACATGTATTAAAACACAAAAGCTGAAACGGGAAGACGGTCTCGTCATGGCTATTCCTGCGTTTTTAGTCAAACATCTTACAACGTGTTACTGCGCTTCTCAACAAATCACCCACACCGTACGAGGAAAACTAAGTCCAGAGACTTCTTCCACATCCGTTTGGCTTAAAAAATTCCACTGTAAAAAGAAACGAAAGATTTCTAACCATCCTATGTTGTCTTTCAGGCTCTGTTTACTCATACAGGTTTAAAAGATTTTAAACCCAAATTTCTACCACGGCTTGAAACTGGGTAGATCTATACAAAAGGTTTGACCAAGTGTCAAACATTTCTGTAGGCTGCATTGGACTTTAAAGAATAGTAAGACAAAACTTAGTTGTGGGTGCTATTGACTAACTGCATTCCATTTAGTCTAGTCGATCAGTTTAAACTTAAGAACAGGTACGCATAGTTAGTTAAACGTTGGATATTATTTTTCTTCACTTCGAAAAACATCATTTTACAGTTTATGTATAGTTAATAGTGTTTATTTTCTTTCTCTGAAAAACCAAATCAAATTATACCTCTAAAATAAATTTTACGGTTAAGGAACTCGACTCGTGATCCGAGAGTCGCGGGTTCGAATCCCCGTGACACCAAACATGCTAGCCCTTTCAGCCGTGAGGGGGTTGTAATGTGACGGTCAATCCCTCTATTCATTGGTAAAAAAGTAGCCCAAGAGTTGGCGGTGGGTGGTGATAAGTAGCTGACTTCCCTCTAGTCTGACGCTACTAAATTAGGGACGACTAGCGCAAATAACCCTCGTGTACCTTTGTGCAAAATTCAAAAACAAAACAAACAAACAGACTTTATGAGTAGTTTTCAGATATCTTCATACTTCTGGAGCACAAACGATGTAAATGTCTAACTTCTCCGGCTTCTACATCAAAATTACTTTTAGACAGTTAACTGTAAGAAGAAAAATTAATATAAAATTATAATCATAGCATCATAGACTCAACCATGCACGTGCCTCAAAGCTTAAATCGATTTTAATAGATTTTTTTTTAAAAAATGAAAACAGGTTAAATTAGTTAATTATCTATCACTCTCGTTTTCATCAAAAAATCATCAGCTTCTAAAGACTGTTCAATTTTAGACAAATTTCAATATCCTCGCTTCATTAATCTTAGGACCTCCTGGATGTAATTAACCCTCAGGTCAAAATACTCTCTCTTCACACTCCATTCCGACCTCTGTTTCATGAGCGCGTAAGATGTAATATCTCTAATATCGTTCAGATTATAAACGAATGTGACCTTTCATCTGAGACATCCAGCTTTACGGTGAAAGGGGAGTATTTGTTTAGAACGAACAGCAGTATTGACGTTTTCTTTTACAAGCTGAGTTTCTTGATCATACTAGACGTTAAATTGAAGAGAAAAAGCAAAATTAATCTAGTAAGTGAACAAAACTTAGGTGTATCAGAAGAAAAGAAACTAAATCATATTTGAATGTTTAATATTTGTGAAATATTAAACATTTTTCCCTCGTAAGAATTAGACATTACTTTATGCTATGCAAAATATTCTCTAGTTTGTTGCATCAAAATTTAATAAGATCACTAGAGAAACGTCGTTTGTATTTGTTTTTATTCTGACTGTTTTTATTATTATTCTTTAATGTAGCTCTACCTTTATTGTCATCAATGGCTTAAAAAGAAAATTCGAACAATCACTAGCTATGAATCTTAACATATCAAGCCAAGTTACAATGATAAGTAATGACACACTACACACAATAGATCCATATAAAAAAAACTACGTGGAATGTAGGCTATCTCTCCCTTGTACAACTGTATATGTAAGAATTTGGTTTAGTTTGTTTAGATTTTCGCACAAAGCTACATAAGGGTTACCTGCAATAGCCGTCCCTAATTCAATAGTGGAAACTACAGGGAAAGCTGCTAGTCATCACCACCCACCGCTAAAATCTTTGACAACTCTTTCACTTACGAATAGTGGGATTGATCGTTATTTTATAACGTTCCCGCAACTGAAAGAACGAACATGCATGGCGGAACAGGAATTCAAACGCGCAATCCACAAGTTGTGAGTCCAGCGCCCTAACCACCCAACCATGCTAGGCCAAGAATATGGGGCATGCAGTAATTAACTGAAAGTACATTTGTTTACCACTGTTCTAAATTTAAAACGAAACTCTACAATGAAACATTTATGAATAACATGAGATATATTAACATATACTTCGTATTTACATCATTTTTGGTTTCCTTCGAAAAAGGACAAAACAGTTGGTGATTTTCAGTTACCTAATCTCTCGACCTCAAAATCTGTTATCATCTTCATCATTGCAAGTTTTTCTTTCAACATTGAAAGGTCTTCGTATTCATCAAGCATAGGTTAGTATTACAATAAAACTTAGTACTGTTTTATTTCATTTAGCATATTTGTCATTTACAGTTGCATAATATCACATGTGAATTTTATTATGTTTAGGATTTTATATTTTTAATTCATATATAATACTGTAGAAACAGAACTTTCATTTGTATGTGAAACAAATCCACACGTAAGCCTATCTCAGAGACTTAGAATGTCGATGTTCTCGTATCCCTATTAATAAATCCTACATAAGGTAATGAGTTCCTTCAACAATGCTTGCTCGAAAAATGTATCCCCCGCGTTGGAGGAGAGAACACTGTGTGTTCATACCACATATTTTAAATCATATCAGGAAAATTATACAGATACTGACACACTTCAAAAAATATAGATAATGTCAAACTTGAATTATTTTTAGATACCTAACTAACATTTACCTGGTGTACAGAGATCGTAGCACTGACCTGATGTACATAGATGGTATCACTTACTATGCGTACATAGAAAGTAACACTTATCTGGTGTACACAAATCGTAGAACTAGCCTGGTATACATAGATGATAAAACTTACCTGGTGTACATAAATGGTAACACTTACCTGTTGTACATAGACCGAAAAAGGAATAGATAAATAATATTGTCCACTAAAGTTGGCAATTTTCCAGTAAAATATTGGGTATTGATAATATTTTAAAAATACTGACGTTATATATCACCTTAATAAAGGCACTACAATGGGTATATTATCAGAGACACAACTGTATGTTATTACATAAGAATATAAGGAACTTACGTTAAGTGAAAAATAACTTATCTCGATGATTGATTTAGTATTTTGAACGCAACAATGAATCCAAATGTATTTAGTTGTAGTCTGAACTACAAATATTTTGGATTTTGTATATCATAACTGTATTGAAGTATAATACTCTGATATTACTGAAACAGAGGGTTTTAGTTTCTTCATGTCCTATAACGCAACAAAGTGGTTTATATACCTATTATGTGCATACTACAAACAGCCCATTGTGTAGATATGCTCTTAACAACAAAACAAACAATGTTTACCGTACATGGTTTTCACTTCGCAATCTCTCACCTCATAAACTATGAGGAGATGTTACCATTGCTTTCTTTAGGCTTAGAAACAAAGTTTAATAGCCTATTCTCAAGATGACTAGTATGGGTATTAGCACTTTAATTAAAATAAAGTACAGGTTATAGAATTTAAGAGTTACAGGTTTAAATTAATTAACACACATTAAATATCATAAATCGTGTAAACAGCTCTTAAAATATTCTAAATAGGTTTTTTTCCATTTCAAAGAAACGTTTCTGTACATTTTTTCTTTAACTCTTTGTTTTAGATTTCTTGAAAGGATTACAGTACTAAAATATAATGTCCTAGAAGTGATTTCTTTTCTTGAAATGACTAAAACTTGTATTTTCTATTCAACTTATCGTTGTTGCAGAATATATTTTTATCAGTTTATCTGTTTCTTTTACGCTCTTGTTTAAATTTGGTCGTCATACATTGCTGTAATTATGTATAGATATTGTTAGATAAGGGTCTAAGTAATAAATTTAACACGTGCTTACTTGTAAGTATTATAAAACGTACAAATATATACAGTTGTATATTTTGTTTTCAGACTTTAATAACATTTGATGTTAGTTAGTGTATTGTGCAATTTATTAACTTTAAGGTTCTCCACTTAATCATTAGATGGAAGCACTAGTTGATGTAAAACCTATTACTTTCACCCATCTTTCATTATCCGTCATCACATGCATTAGTCGCTAACATTGCATTCTTTACCTGGTCTTTTAGGGATTTTCAAGAATTATAAGTAGTGTATAACAACAAATTGTATATTCAACCATACTATTGTGATACAGCAGTGGTCGCGTTATAATGTTTGGCAAATTCCACAATAGCAGTAGGTGGTGTTGACTAGTTGACCTGTGTGTGTTTGTTTTTCTTATAGCAAAGCAACATCGGGCTATCTACGGAGCCCACCAAGGGAATCGAACCCCTGATTTTAGTGTGGTAAATCCGTAGACTTACCGCTGTACTAGCGGGGGGCGACTAGCTACCTTCTTTCTGTTGTTTATCACTGACAAATTATAATCACAGACGATTAGCGAAAATAACCCTCCAGTACCTTTGTACAAAGGTCAACAAACTATTCTGTTCAAAATTCTAAAGCTAAATTAAAAACTATATTAGGGTGAGTAAATTTATATATGGTTGGGTTGTATATACGTCATAAGTAATTATTCTGTGAGTCGCTTTCTTCTGTGATGAGGTCTTAAATTTTCAGTATGGTTACTACTAATTCATCTAGTTTGAAGATTTATATTACACTCAATATTTCCTGAAAGTAAATCGTTTGCTAATATTATTAAACAAATTTATAAATAACTTGTCCTAACCCAGTTCTGAAAACGGTGGGCTCAGTAGATAGCCGGATGTAGTTTTGCTATAAGAAAACACACACACACACAAACAGTTCTGAAAAGCTGAAATATTACATGTGAAATATTCTTAAATTAAATCACACATTTTTTTCGAGTAAATATGAACTTTTGAAAACGCATTCTTAGCTTTTCAATTTCAAAGTTTACGTTAAACAGTGTCATAATGCTTAGAATTAAACTGAAATAAGACAAAACAGACCTTTATTTAAATGTTTAAAACGAGAATCTAAAGACGTAATGCATATCAAATTTTTAGAAAATAGTTGATTAGGTTCACCAGGTGATAATTAGGTAAAAATTAGTTTATAAGACAGGTTGATAATATTATTAATCGTTTAAAGTATGTTCTCAATAATACTGCAAAGTTCATGGTTTAAAATTTAACATTCTGAACAAGTTAAAGCTAAAATATTGTTTTGCACACTTTGAGAAAACTTTGTAGTTATTGTTACATCAGACGATTTGCTGTAACTCTGTTCAACCGGATAGTGATATTAGAACTCAGGTTAGCAGTATATTTGTAATTTTTTTATCATTTTAATTGTGATGACAAAAAAATCTAAATTGAAGTACATAGTAATTAATAGCTTTGAAGAACTTAAAAGAAAAAGTTATAATATTATTAATTTATCAACCTGGTAATTAGAATAATATTGTAAATTTGGATGAAGATGGACATTTAAGGAAGGTTGAAGCCATTTTAAATTATTTAATCAAGTTTGTGATGTTACACCGTTATCCTACAGATACAAGAGAAGCCATGTTATATTGTAACCCCACAGATACAAGACAAACCAGATTACACTGTAATCCTACAGATATAGGAGAAGCCGTGTTACTTCTCCTGTATATTTGGGGTCACAGAAGAAGTTATATTACACTGTGACCCCAAAGATACAAGAAAAGCCGTTTACACTGTGACCCTACAGATATATGAGAAACCAGTTACACTGTGACCCTACAGGTATAAGAGAAGCCATGTTAAACTTTAACCTGATTTGTTTCTATCTGTAGGGTCACGGTGTAACATGGCTTCTCCTGTGTCTGTACGGTCACGAAGTAACATGGCTTCTCTCGTATCTGTAGGGTCACAGTGTAACCTGGTTTTACATATATCTGTAGGGTCACAGTGTAAACGGCTTACCTTACATCTGTAGAGCCACATGAGAGGCTATGTTACACCGTTACCATGAAGATACAAGAAAAGCCAGGTTACACTGTGACCCTACAGATACAAGAGAAGCTAAGTTACAAAGGTACCTGTTAAAACCAAACAAAAAACTCTTTTAATTGAAAAACGATATTTGGACATTAAACCATCAAAGAATCATGTGGGTTTCTTATGGCTTTCCTAAAATTCATAAAAAATAATGTCCACTTCAACCTAAAGTTCCTAATATTGGAACTTACAACCATGTTTCAGCGAATTTTTGGTTGAATTTTTGAAATTTTAAATCACCAATTAATATATATTTCAAAGACAACTTTAGATTGAATCGGTGAATTCAAAAGAGGCCCAAGCCCAAGAAATATGTTTTTGCAGGAAATCAACTTAATTGCATATCTTAAAGGGAGGCTATGCCAAATGATTCATACCTTACCCAGATATAGCACCAGTTCACAGCTTACAAATGCTGTAATATGAAGCACTCACTTCACTCTTTTAATTTCAGAGGGTTGGCAAACTAAAGTCTCTGGACTTGAGCCCTTCTTGAATTAAACAATAGTAAAATCTGAAGAGAAAGGACATAGCACATATTTCTCATCTGAGGATATCTTTATTTCTTATTCTGTCATATTTTTAACACTTCTTAAGATCAGTTTATATTCAAACTATTGTTCTGATACATGATAACTGACAGTAAAATGAGATTTTTCATTCTGAAAGGGGACAGGTTATCAATAAGGTACATCATTCTAATGATATCTAATCTTCAAAGTCAGACTCATCTTCACCCCTAGCATCACAAACTGTTAACTGATGGAGGAACTGCTGAGACTTTGATGAAAGATATTTTGCCAATTTTTGAACATCCTTTACTTTTGCTGCTTTTACACAAAGTTGCCCACTGTAGAGTGTCTCCTCTGGGTATGTAACAACCCTGACCGAGGACTTTAGAAGGCGGATTCTGGTTGTAACCTGAGCAAACGTATTTTCGAAAACCTCTATGTCATTTCTGAAATTTGCACTGAATCTGAACACCTTGAATTTGCTGATTGTGTACTTCTCTCCATCCTTTCTGACCGACTTTTTATACAACTGACCAAGGTGGGATTTGAAATCAAGCATGTCATTCTTTGCCTTCAGCACGTAATCTGTTTTGCTTGTTTCTGGCCCATTCTTGTTCATCACGCTTTTTTTTCGGCCTAATTTCTTCATCACTTGAATCAAACTCATGCTGTATGGGCGCTGCTATCTTAGATGACTAATACTGCCACCTACAGCATTACGCTAAATTCATGCAAGAGAGGCCCAAGTATTGGAGTTGGGCCCCTTTTGCACTCAATGCATTTTAAATTATGTGAATAGTCAATACACTATTGTAAACTTGGGACCTTTATGCACACAATCAGATAGCTTGTCTTTTAAAGATCATTAAACATATAATATCTCAATTTTGAAAAATTGTGGACTTGGGTCCCTTTTGAATTCACCGATTCAGTTCTTCGTGATGACGAGAAACCCACTTGAAGTAAAAATGTATCTCAAAACGACTGTTTGGGTATTAAAACGTTTAATAAAATAAAATAGAGAACAACGTTTCAACCTTCAAAGATCATCTTCAAGTTAACATCTTTCAGGGGATCACCTTTGACACATAACACAACTACATTAACATCACGGCCAATCTGAAGAACCAATACAATGAAAGTTGCAAACTCGTGTATTAAAACAGATCAGAAGAACGTCACCTGCTTATATTCTACCTAAATCTTACCCATTCCATTCTGGATTGTGCACTACCAATGATAAGCATGAGAGCTACACAGCTAGATGGAATCGAAAAACATAACCTGAGAAAACTAAATTAGGAAGCTTACAAGCTTGCAAGAGAAGCTCCTTTATAATATGCAGTACAAGTCCAATGGCATATAACGACCTCCTTAGCACTAGGAAAATGACAGAGCCAACAATGCAAGATCTTGATTGGCATTTAGGAGTGATGAGATTAGTGGAAAACAAATTACCATATAGTCTAATTAGGGTAAGCAAAAGGTGAGAAATTATTAGAGCAGTACCCAGCCAGAAAGTCATTGACAACATCAATAAAGAAACTTCATTTTTTTTATTGTGAGGCAGCCAGTCACCATAAGAGTCGTCAACGTCTGTTTGCATCACCCCTGATATTGTCATCTAAATCTCAACTCAACTTGGGTATTGTGAAAGTGTGAAGTTTTTCATATCAACTACACTTACAACAGATAGCCCGATGTGGCTTTGCTATAAGAAAAAACACAAAAACTACACTTAAATGTTTGGGAGAATTGGTACAACAGACATTCAAGCGTATGTTTGTAAAGTGTATTAGTCCCAGTCAAAATCGGTGGAATGAGCACTTGGCATATGAAATAATGGTGGATCAGTCAGCAAAGAAAAAGTCTACTGATTGTCTTTCAAGCAAACTGACGTTTAGCCAAGAAAGAAAAATTCCTAGAGATGTGATATATCATCTCCACCTTATATACGCAAGTTTGGCACAATGTACGAAATAACATGATTTGCAAATGAGGTATTCATTAGTTTATGTGAGTTAGCACGTCAGCACTTTGATAAAGCTACTATATGGTACAAGAAATGCTATAACAAGACAGTGAAGAAACAAAAGTTCAATTCTAGACAGTGACCATCAGCACCTTTGTATCCATGAAGTTGCAGTACCCGAAGCCATCAAGACCTAAAGAAGTTGCATAGACCCTAACCCATCAGGACCTAAAGAGCACTAAGGCTATGTCAAATGTTTTGAATTATTTTAGATAAAATACATATATTATATAATACGTATATGAAAATATATATAATATCTATTTTATTTACTCTAGTAGTTGGTTTAATGTACTTATGACAGATGCAAATGACCTGACAGAAGAATTCGTGATCACGAGAAACCCACTTGAAAAAAAAAATGTATTCCCAAGATGGCGGGTATCAGTGTTAAAAGTTTTATTAAAATAAAGTAGAAAAATAACGTTTCGACCTTTTTAGGTCATATTTTAATTAAGGTTTTAATACCCATGCCAGCCGCCTTGAGAACAGATTTTTGAAAGAAAGAATTATCACTTCGTCCAGAATCATAAATTTTCATTTGGAACATAAAGAGAACCTTGGTAATTGCAAATATGTGGATTAGTTAATCATTTTTTAATATTTTTTTAAACTTTTGATCTGTAATCTGTATTTTAATGAGATTAGAAGATACATATGAATCGCTTCACGAATACAATTTTTGGTCTCCTGTGCAACATTACAGTAATTTATAATGTTGAACATGACAAACTAGTAAAATCATGTATGGATTTAGTTGTAGAAATATTCCGAGCTAATAAAGTTAATTGTTAACAAAACTGATTTAACACTTGAACTTAAAATGTAGCACCAATCATCCCACCAGCAGTTGATGCTCTTGGAACATCCCTTTACTTAAAAAATATTTAGTAACTGTATATCTCAAATTCTGCATTGCTCCCAAGATGGTAAGTACAGTTCCAACGACTACTACACCTACTGGAAAGAATGCTTGAAAATTAATTAAAACCACTTTGAGATTGTCCATGTCTGAGGAACATCTCCCAAAAGGAATGCCGCAGAAAGCTGTCAAATAAATTTTGTAGAGAGCATTTAAAAAGTGAACTATCACATGTTAATAATTATAAGAAACATATGGATGCAAATATTTTATTTCTAATTACGTTTCAGCTTGATTTGTTTGTTCACAAAACTCCATAATTGGCTATCTGTGTTTTTTCTTCATTGTATTTAATCGTTGTAAGTTCGTAAACATACCGCTGACCTACTGGGAGAACTTTTAACCAAGTAAAACAAATTTCTTACTTTCTTGTAAAATATGTTTATTGAAAGGGAGCACAGTTAAATACCTTACATGAGGCCCAAACTTTTGTTGTAAACATGGAGAAAGTACACCACTTTGGTGTCACATAGAATCAACTTGATTCTGGCTGATTGATTTTCATCTCTTTTTCAGACAGTTCAGTATATTAAATGAGAAGCTATAGAAGTCGCGTGGCGCGCAGAAGCATTTTAACCACGTGGGCAAGCCAATACGTCATGTTTGTGATGAACCATTCGTGCAGTGGATGGACCAGGAATGTGAGACTAAGAGAACTGTTGGGGTAGATGACAATGAAATAATATGTCGTGCAACATCGACTCAACTAATGAAAATTATATCAGTTCTTCTTTGACTGCCCTGAAAAATTCAGAGATTAACTGTGGTACTCGTGATCATTATTACTGAGGCCTGGCATAGCTTAATGATTAGTGTGAGGGACACGGATTCGATTTTTTATAGTTCGCGTCTTGTTACCAAAACAAAGAGTGATGCTTAAATCCAACTATTCGATTAAGAGTAGCCCAGGTGCTGATGGGGGACGTACTGACTCCTTTCGTTCCCTATAGGAAGTTAGTTCAAAATAGAAAACAGCTAGCGCATAAATAGGTCTCATTTAGTTCTGTGCAAGTAACAAAAAACAACCAATCAATCACTTATCAAAAAAGGCTTTGTGACCCTCACAGTTTGAGCTGTGATGTTTAACAAGTGGTTTAGACTACTTTATTTGTTGCATGGAAGCTATCGAACAGTCGGTTGGATGTTAATAGACACTTTAGAATATGTGACACTGATATAAATGTTTACGGAATTCTATTGCGCGGTTAGATCTGTATTTCACGACAGGGTGTCTATACGACGTCATGTGACTATTATACACTTGGGACAGCTGGTGTGCTAGACATAATGCCTAGAACTTGGATAAGTGTCATGTTTTAAAGTTATCACTAGTAATTCTAGTGCATTTATAAGCTGAAAACACTTTATTAGTTTTTTCATTCTGAGTTTTGTTGTTTTGAATTAAGCACAAAACTATACAATGGGCTATCTGTGTTGTTGATCTAAAATCCTAAACCCGACTATCAAAATGAGAAACAAAGGATGTAATATATAAATTTTATTCAAACAAAGCCATAAGTTTTCGTACGTTTATATCAGAAACCCGGACTTTAGCGTCGTAAGCCAACTGACTTAACGCTGAGCCACTAGGGGCTTTTCTTCTGAGCACTCTAGTAATATTTTATAGTGGTCATTAGCGTATACTAAAAACCACGTGAAATTACTAGTTGTATGGATGCAAGTGACATTTTTAAGTAACTTTTATATATAATTTCATACCTTTGGCTATGAAGACCTGTACATTACTTTCAGGTGTTTAATGAATTGGTTATTCTTTTATCAGCACAGTAAATGAATCAGACTGCTATAAATTACCGTGGAAATGTTATTGTTGCATCAGATGTTCCCTGAATTAGTTTCTCTGCGATGCTGATTGTAATCGATTGATCAATCCACAAATAACTTTACTGTCTATTCGTATTTCAAGTGATAGTGTTTGTAGTTTTGGTTTACTGTTCATTATTGTAATATAAGTTACGGGTGATATTGTTATTGGGGCATTCTTACGTGAAGGAAATCATTGTACTTGAGAATACTACACAAGCACAAGTGCAGGCTCCGTGAGGTAGTTGTATAGATATAGGTTAGGTTCTGTGGGGTTGTTGGACATACATGGGTTAAATTCTGTGAAGTAGTTGAACAGATAGAGTTGAGTTAAGTGTAGCCATTAAACAAATATGGGTCAGGATCTGTAGAATAGTTGCTAAGACGTTTCTATAATTTCTGAAAGACAGTATGAAGCGTATAGACATTCTTTTGATTTCCATCTATGGAGATCCGGCATGGCCAGGTGGTTAAGGCACTCGACTTGTTACCCGAAGGTCGCGGATTCGAATCCCCGTCAAACCAAACGTGCTCACCCTTTCATCCACGTGGGCGTTGTAATGTGCGTTCAATCCCACTATTCGTTAGTAAAAAAGTAGCCCAAGCGTTGGCGGTGGGTGATAATGACTAATTGCCTTCCCTCTAGTCTTACACTGCTAAATTAGGGATGGCTAGCGCAGAGAGCCCTCGTGTAACTTTGCGCGAAATTCAAAAACAAACAAACATCAGTACAAACAATGTATTATAATTGACTTTTACATTATGCGAAATAGACTAGACGAAAATGACCTTTTCTCATTAGGCACAACATGCCAGACAATGACCTTTCTTTTTTTCTATATACATATACCCACGTTACGAGCTTTATATATTCCTACTTGACATTGCAGTTTTAAACATGTAATATGCCTCTTTAGTGAGAAAGAAAGTTTAGTCCTCAAATATTTCTGAAAACAAAATCTGTTAAAAATGATTAATCGCATTTATTATGTAATGAAATAATCATTAAATGCATGTAAAAACATTAGGTGTAAAATAAACTTTTCAGTGGTACATTAAATATGATAGTAACACTATCTAGATGTATAAACAGTGGAAAAACGTCATGCAAGTTCACTGCGCTGATATTTAGGTGTTACCGTAACACTTTCTCACAATACTGGAAGGCATAATTGAATTAAAAACAATATTGTTTGTTAGAGATTGTTACCATTAGTTGTATAATAAAATCTAATACACGTCGAAAAACTATTGTAAGCTGATTACTGTAGATTATGGTTGTTTTATGTTTATAAACTAGGTTAAAGTACATTCGTCTCTCTGTGTGTGTCGACGATATTGTACATATTATGCTAACTGTCGTTGTCGATAAAGCTGAACATGTTACAATTAGTCAGAAGGAAATGTCTCCTTGGTGTTAATGAACCACAAATGGAAATGAAAAGAATTTATATACGCTGTATACTATCCCACAGAAGTATAGAAACACCTTTGTCAAACGTAAGCAATTAAATATTTGTTGAAATCTTTATATAACCCTGAGTAACACTACGCACATTTGTGAAATACATGTAATACAGACAAGTGTATATGTCTATACATATTTGAAAACAAAAGTTAAGTCGTAACTTAATTGAAATAATGAATAACAGCATATTTGTTAAAATCCTATGGACACGAATATTGTCGTTAAAATAATGGACTTAAATATATTTAGAACTACACATTAATGACGCAATCCTACGTGGAAATGTAGTAACTGTTTGTTTTGAATTTCGCCCAAAGCTACACGAAGGCTATTTGCGATAGCTGTTCCTAATTTAGCAGTGTAAGACCAGAGAGAAACAGCTAGTCATCACTACCCATCACCAACTCTTGGACTACTCTTTTACCAACGAATAGTGGAATTAACCGTTACATTATATAGCCCCCACAGCTGAAAGGACGAGCATGTTTGGTGGGACGAGGATTCGAACCCGCGACCCTCGCCTTAGGAGTGGAGTGCCTTAACCACCTAGCCAGTAGTAAACATGTAAAAATTTATAAAATTTGTGCAAGATAAAAATATGAAGTATCATGTATAAAATAAAATATTTTTTCAAGTTATATAAATATCATAAAGTGAAACTAATGAATCACAAATTTCAAATTATTGCATAATATTTAAATATACGTTCTTTTCCAGTTTACATACAAATGGTCAGAAAATGTAATTAGATATAGAACGATTAAAAAGCGTTCCTTTTTTCAGGAAATGTAATTAAGTATAGAACCGATTAATTACTTTTTTTATACCGGTTTTATTAAATATAGTTATTCTGAGGCATGCTGTCGTGGGGTCAAAGCGACACGGCTCTAGCAATTCACCCTCTCTATCCCTTTCACACCTTCTCCAGACACACATATAGCATTCTCCAGCGGCGCACCTGAAATACGGGTGTAGCTACTAAAACTACCATAAAATAATACTTCACAGCTTGGATAAAAAAAAATTGTCTTCTCGCGCGTAAATAACAAGACATAAACGTCCGTGGGAAAGGTGGTACTTTTCCCTAGAAATATGATGAACATATTTCTTAATTTATTCAGGAAACATACAAGAATATCCTTGGTTTAGACCTTGTCTCCCCATAGACAACTTTCTGTGGAAATTCTATGCAACGAGAGTATATAAACACTAATATAAACTGGATATAATCGCCGATAACGTCTCATGTGAGTTTTATAATTTATTTCATTATTTGTTCATTATATTAAATAAATGTTGAAATATAAATATATATAATCAAATAAATATCTTCTAATTTTTTCCGTCTCTTTGTTATATGATGCTGAGAACATTAATACAAAATAACTTTCACACGATAACAATATATTGAAAACCACTTTTCAAGGAGACAAATGATAAAAAATGTGTTGCCTTATCACTGTGTGGAAATATTTCCACAACACTGTGAGTTATGTCTTAAATCTGTAGTTATATGTCTAAGGTTCCAGAAAAAACGATTGAAGTTCACACCCGAAAAAGCTAACATAATCAAATTTCAAAATCCGAAAATTTGATTAAAAGAACTTGGAACAGAAAAAGCCCTAAAAAGTCATTCAAAGTAACCACTTAACCTGCCCTACTTTCCACCCTTAGTTTGTAAATGGCAAGATGTGCTATAGAAGTAATTCAGGTCACAGGAAGATTTTGGGTTATTTCTTTTGTTGCCGACCAAACTATCCTTCGCGCCAGAGTTCACACTATAACAATATTAAGTTAGTGCATAGACCTACATAACAGTAATCTAAATGTCTAATTACTAGTTGTTCAGAGCTAAAAGTTATATGTACAATATTTCGCAAAAGTGTTAGGACTAGAATATATTTTATTATTATTTCCATTTGATGACGATGATTCTTCCATGCCGTTACAGAACGTAAGTTTCAACTCTACAGTAATACTTCACTGATCCCTGTTGAATGAGTCAGGGTGAGAATACTTATTCTTTGAATTTCCATGTACTGTTTGAATGAACAAACTGGTCAAGTTTATGGTCTAAAATAACTATCATGGTTTCTCATGTAGTGTATAAACTATATAGAAAGAAGCTAGCAAGGAGCTAACACACGATACTGGTATACGCTAGAAGAAATCAATTTAATAGCCCTCCACTAATCAACCTTAATAAAAACAGTATTTAACACTATATATAATATTTCGTTGTCGGGCTATAGTCCAGAAAACGTAGAGAATTATCAATAGAGCAGAAAGTTCGTACAAAAGCTTTACGTGATGCTGATTGGACTCCCCGATAAATTGCTACAGACATGAAATGCTCTCCAAACACCGTCAACTACACACCAACTCGTGAGACCGAGACAGATAAGTTTGAGAATAGAAAAGGAAAAGGCAGAACACAGATACTGATGTTAAGTATTTTTTTTTACCCAGCTTTCGGAACAGAAGGAAGACTGCTACTGATCTCAGGCATAAGATAAACGACCATGTACCAAATGACAGAAAAGTGTCCAGATATACAGTGTCAAGAAGACTCAATTAAGATGGAATATTTAATCATGTATCAGTTAAAAAAAACAAGTATTGTCAAGACACTAAAATTTGCTTTAAAAAAGTATAAAACTTGGCCAGTTAATTATTCGAAAAAAATGTTATAGGCGGATGGGTCCAAGTTTGAAATAGTTAGTTCAAAGCGTATTTTGTACGTCTGGCGGAAGAGAGGTGAAAGATACGTATCTCAATGCATCGCATCTATCCTGAAACCATGGGGGGAGGGAGAAGTGTGAGGACTTAGGTGTGTTTTTCTGCTAAGATGACAATTGTTATTTGCGAAATATATAGAATAATAGACACGCACACGTTCCATCAGATACTGTTTCATCATGGCATAGCCAGTGGTTTTGGTATTTTTGGTTACGGATTCCACTAACAAGAAGATAACGATTCAATCACAATTTCACAAACACTTTATTCCTAACTACGTAAAACCGACTCACGCACACCACAAATATACGGCATTCCCAAACCTCATAAACCAGATTGTCCATTACAACCAATAATGTCCACATATGAATCGTTTAATTACAATCTTGGTAAATATATAGCATGGACATTCTCCAAATATGTAACATCAGCCACCTCATTCATCAAAGACTCTTTTAATTTCAAGTCTAATCTAAATCAACTTAATCATAAAGCCTTAATGGCCAGTTTCGATGTTATATCCCTCTTTACAGAAGTTCCAACCACTGAAGCCTGCAAGATAGCCTTAGAACTCTATATCCAAGACCCTAACCCATCTATAGACATTCCCAACAACCAATTAGCAACCCTCATAGAATTCACTACGATGAAGACAAACTTCATGTTCAACAACCACAACTATATACAAACAAATCGCCTAAACATGGGCAACCCAGTATCACCAGTTTTAGCCAATATATTTATGACACAAGTTGAAACACAAGCAATTAACACAGCATTACATCCACCACTATACTGGTACAGATATGTAAATGACACGATTGCGGGATTCAAATCTACAGAACACACACTTAATTTTTTCAATCACATTAACGCTATACATCCCAACATCAACTTCACATGTGAACAAGAAGAAAACAATCAAATATCATTTCTTAATCTCAAAATTACAAGAACCGACACACAATTCAAAACAGAAATCCACCGAAAAATCACCCATACTGGACTATACATTCCTTGGGACTCAGCACATGAAACAAAACAAAAACTCAACATACTAAGAAACCAAATAAACACAGCCATAAAACTATGTTCACCAGATAAAATTAACGATGAATTAGACAAAATAAAACAATACTTCATCAACATCAATAAGTTTCCTCCACAAACCGTAGATAACATTATACGCACACACCTGGACAGAAAGCAAAATCAACCAACAAAAGTAGATATATCTCACGAATCAAAAAATCACGAAACCATATACTGTTGCATAACATATATTCCCGACATCAGTAGAAAAATAACTAACATTTGGCAAAAACTAGTAACAAAATATGACATTCCAGTTAATACCAAATTTATTCAAAAACCAGGCACAAATCTGAGGTCTATGTTATGTAAAAACTACACTGACAAACACCACACCAACATTATTTATAAACTACAATGTGATAACTGCCACGACTTCTATATTGGAGAAACAAGTAGAAAAATGGAAACCAGATTCAAAGAACACAAAAAGTCACCTTCACACGTTTTCGAACACTGCAAGTCAAATAAGCACAACCATACAAAAAACTCAAATACTAAATAAAGAAACAAACATAAACAAACGCCAAATTAAAGAAGCCTTACTTATACAGCAACTCAAGCCCAAAATAAATCAATACAAAGGAACACCTTTATACCTATATTAAAATATAATATAATAAATAATAATAATAAAATAAATAATATAAAATTATATGTTCAAGCATCTAAGCACGCCCTCTACATTACGACACTCAGTTACACAACTCCTTTCAAACATGTGGTCAGCTTCCGGTCAGCTACCTCTTTCTTTCTTTGTGAACCCGACGATGACCGCAGAAGGTCAAAACGTTGTTCGCTCCTCTACGTAAACATTTTTTCTTAACCCAACGAGCCGTTTTTACATATATACGATTCAATCTATGTATAAATTGCTAAGGAAGAAAAAGAAGCCGCTGGTATTATTCTAATTATGCCCCCCAACACACACACACACACAGAGCCCCAATCTTAACTCAGTTGAGCAGATCTGGAATTTGATAGATCAAGAACTCTATAAATCAAAGGTTACTGCCAAAGAAACTTTATGGAAGTGTATTAGATATTTTTTTAAGTAAAATATAAACTGTTTGCTGCACTCACGCACTGACACTGAGTATCTGTTGTGCTAAACGTGAAGATTAATAAAATATTGATGTTTCACCTCTGTTTTACCTTCCATTTTTCTTTTAAAGTAGCCTGAAATCTAATTTTGACTTTGAACTAACACTTTTACACAGTACTGTAAATTAATGAAGCCAGTTCTTATTAGACGGATCTAACATGATAAATCAGTTATGATAAAACTGAATCATCAATGGGAATAACTTCATTAATTAAAATTTGGTTTACTGCATGAGACGATACACTTATGATGTTTTCCTCATGTGCAACATGAGAATATGAGCTGATGATGATCTCTCAGTCTGCTACATGAGACTAGGGAGTGACTGATCATTGTACTTGCTACATGAGACTTTAAGCTAATAATATTCTTCCAACTGGCTCAGGATATTTTACGCAACTGATGTTCTTTCATTTGTTCTAATAGACTGTTGGTGGATGTTGTTGTTCTTTCTCTAAGAGGTAACAACCGATCTTTACTCCTAAAACCAAAAACACTAATCTTTATTGTGAATACAAACATACGATTAACTATAGACATGAATGGTTTAAACCCTTATTAAACACCAACAACTTGTATTCACAGCAACAACACAGTAATCTTAATCTGGAATGCCAACACTATACATGTTCTGAGTAACAGTGACCTCGATTCTTACGTACACCAGGGGTGTAAATGATAATAATAATATTAATGCCAACAACAAGAACCAAAGTCAAGACATTAAAATAACAGCTTGAGCAAATCGCTTCAAACCTCAGAAATCTCCGAGATGTAAGGTTGTAAGAAATTAAACACGGTCGTTTTCAAGCCAACACCAGTAATCATGCAAGATGTATATTCGATTTGACAACAGTTAATAGCTTACGCAGAAGAAAAATTATTTTCATAAGTTGCCAAAATTAGCAGCAAACACGACTATACACATAAGTCAAGGTGCGAAAACTTTATCCAGTCCATTACCCTCCTTTATCCAGAAAGTTATACGGTAGCTGCACTTTTAACGTTTCCCATTTAACCCCTTAACACCAGTAAACACAAGCGTCGAGGTATCCCTCGTGTTCTCTGTTATTGTATCTTTACACAGCTGGTTGCGACATTTACAAAATACGGATCATTAAGTATGATTAAATACGTGATAATCCTGGTCGGGAAGCTCTCGACAAGCCCCGAAACTAGTTTTTAAATATTCTAAATTTTTAATTTCAAATTCTGACTGCCACCCTTTGTCGTTCACATCTCACTGACTGATAACAAACAAGAAGCTACTGATGTATTCTGCTCAACGAAAAAACAAGATTTCTCAAAAAGGATTTTTTCTTTCAGAATTTTCTATTAACATATGTTTTGATGACGCAATAAAACTACAGATTGTAAAATGCGGAACTAAAACTTTTCTCAGCTTACTACTAATAAAAGAAATGTTGTTTATAAGTGGGGAAGAGACAGTCTGAATCTCTACACAAGTTATTTCCAACAAGTTTCGTATTTCTTAAAGTGTGTGTGTGTTTTCTTATTGCAAAGCCACATCAGGCTATCTGCGGAGTCCACTAAGGGGAATCGAACCCCTGATATTAACGTTCTAACTCGATAGACATACCGCTGTACTAGCGGGGTACATTTATTAAAGGACGTGGAAGAGAAAGGGTTCAAGTTCCGTACAAGTTACTACTACAGTTGAATTTTTTATAAAGTTGTGGATGGATAAATTTGAGTTTTGTGTAATCTACTACTACTATTCAGCTTAAAACCATGCGAATTTAACAACAGTCAGGAGATAAAAATGAAGGCAATAGTAGAGTAGATTAATAGTAAATATCCTGAAATGTATATTACGTATCAGTCGTAGAAAAGGTGTTAGTATTCTTACAATGAATATAAGATAGTTTGAGGAAACGTGAAACTGGTTGACAGTTATCAATAAATCATATCATAAAGCCCAAAATACACAATTTCTCGTAGTTCTAACAGACAATTTTTATAACAAAAAATAAAAAAATTTAAATATTAAATATTTTATTATGACAGCATTATTATCATCTTTCATTAAAGTTTGTTAAATCTTAAAAGAAACAAATCAAAAATGTTAAGTAAGCGGCAGTTCAGAAAAGTAACTCTTACCAACACTTGTTGAAGGAGAATTTTCTGGTAACAAAGTAAATGGCAGTAAAGACAAAAGAATTGAATTCATGCTTGAGAAATTCAGTTAATCTCATATTGACATAGATTAACAAGAGTTCGATTAATGTTCCAAAATATATGTTTGTTGGCCTTCATTTTCATGACATAGGATGATACATCTCCACCTTTCATATCATATTAGAAATGATCTTATCAAAACTTATCAAAAATATTAGCCCACATAGAGGAATACAAAAATCGACGGTAAGATTAATTACTAAGAGTACCACGGAAATATTCAACTAAACACTTCAAGTGGACGTCCAAAGATAATATTTATTTAATGACCAATATAGCAGAACAGCCATAAAAGTTCCAACATTAATAACTGAGTAATGCTTTGAAACACCAGGAATGAAAAACAAACTGAACGAAGACACTTGTACACAGAAGAGTTTTATGCAGACAGAACTCACTGCAAGTCACTTGTAAAGAAAAACTTGTTAAAAAACATTTAAAAGTTTCCAAGACAAATAGATAGAAATAAGAAGTATTCTTCTACAAAATTATCTTGACCAGAGAGATATAAACAAGGATTTTCATTCAAAATGGCCCACAGTATATAAAAACAAAGAGAGGAAAGCCTTCAACGAAGAATACCTTGCATCTACAACTAAATATGGAGGTGGTTTGATCACGATATTAGGGGGTTTTAGCAATGCAGAAAATGAAGACATTCGTGTGATTGAAGAGATAATGAATGTAGTTCTGTTTCAAAACATTTTGAAAAGTATGTGGACACCATCTGCTCATAGGGTGATTGGGAGAAGATTCATTTTCCGATACAACAATGACGAAACGCATACAGCTAAGTCAACTACGGACTTCTTAGAGAAGTCGAAGACAGCAATTTAAGAATGGCTTTGGCAATCACCAGATCTCAATACATTAGAAATGCTTTAAAATGCTTTGAAAAAGTCCCTTCCAAGCACTGCATGTCAAATTAGTCCGTGCTGAAGGAAATATGAAACATAAGATGGGTCCCAAGGTTTCTTCAACGATATGTAATACACTAGTTGAGAATTACATTAAACTTCTGAAAGCTCTAATGGAAATACTTTTGTAATAATAATACTTCATTTTTAGCGAATGCATTAAATGAAAGTTGTTTGTTTCTATTTTGACAATTATTAGTTAAATTTATAGAAATTTTGTTTAAAATGGTTAAATTTTACTAAGTGTTTAACGTTATTCTTTCAGCTTCACTTATAGTACAGGGTGTTCGGAAAGTCACTGTGCAGTTTTGTAATCATATGTTATTATGTTTCAGATTTTGATCACAATTTGGTGTTTAGAAACAAAATAAGAAGGATCCAAGCCTGTACTGATGCCAACGGGGGTCACTTTCAACATTGTTTATAATTGTCATTCATATTTACCTCCTGTATTCTATATTGAAACATGTCTGTTAATAAATATATAAGTGCACAGTTCTTTCCGAACACTATGTATAATAAACATAGAGTACCAATACTACCATCTGCCACTGCAAGTAGTTTGCTTCCTACTTCAGTTACCATGTTGACTAGTTGATCGAGGCGATGTTTTAATTTATTACTTTATGCGCACGGGAATCCTTAATTTGGAGTTTAAAAGCTAAAGAGTTGCTCCATATTTCTCAACGCCAACTCATGGGATACTTTAATCAAATAGTGTAACTTCACCGTCCGTTTTACAATGACATATATGATCCCAAAATCCAGAGCTCGTTTTTGTGACAACGGGATGCGAACCATGAATTTTCTGATTCATAGACATGTATGCTAACCACAGGGCCACGGCTAGTCCACGTGATGTTAGAGAGTTCCAGGGGACATGACACGAGGGATACATTTTTATGCAATTCATTTTATTGCATAATAACTAAATATAGAATAATCAGAAGAATACTTACATATATTATCGTTGATTAGTTTTTATCTTAATATATGGAAAGATGGGGTAAGACTTGAGATTTCAATACGGTTTTCATCAATTAAGGAGAATGCTATTCAAAAGCAAGTTTTTGTTTTAATAAATTTTTCTTCTTAACAATAGCATTTACAATTAAAACAAGATTTAGTTTTTGCGATTTTATCTAGAAGATTTAGTGAAACAGAATACTGGAATTACATCTCATATCCATCACATACATCCATTGCTTTGGGTCGTATTTCATTACTGAATAAAATAAATAAAATTAGAATTGAATGAGCTGAGAATATCAGAGTTAGATTCTAGCAAGCATAATATAAACCGTACACACTAAACTTCAATCAAACCTTGATAAAATATAATATAAACCGCACACACTAAACTTCAATCAAACCTTGATAAAATATAATATAAACCGTACACACTAAACTTCAATCAAACCTTGATAAAATATAATATAAACCGTACACACTAAACTTCAATCAAACCTTGATAAAATATAATATAAACCGTACACACTAAACTTCAATCAAACCTTGATAAAATATGATATAAACTGTACACACTAAACTTCAATCAAACCTTGATAAAATCTTCCATCCTACTTCGAAACAACCATATGCTTTACTAGATCCCTTGACCTAATTAGTTACCTCTTTGTATTTCCACTTTAACGTCAAGCAGAGTAACGAGTAAACAAACACATTGGTTTCCTTTTCGAAGTCCATTTCATATTTAGTTAATCCCTCTATTGCCTTTACTATGGATAGACTTTACGTAAAAAAACTGATTCGTTTTCATGTTCACTGATATGTTCCCGACATTCTCTGAAAAGAGAAAACGTTTACTCTTAAATTCTTCAGCATTTAAATGAGGCTACACGAGCAATAACTACATATTATTCACTCCAGATGGCAACACATCGAAACTACTAATATACTGGCGTGGCTATTTTATCAATGGAGACTGCGTGTGTGTTTGATACGTTTTGAATTTCGCGCAAAGCTGCACAAGGACTATTTGCGCTAGCCGTCCCTAATTTAGCAGTATAAGACTAGAGGGAAAGCAGCTAGTCATCACCACCCACCGCTAACTCTTGGGCTACTCTTTTATCAACGAATAGTGGGATTGACCGTCACATTATAACGTTCCCACGGCTGAAAGGATGAAAATGTTTGGTGTGATGAGGGTTCTAACCCGTGACCCTCGGATTATGAGTCGAGTGCCTTGACCACCTAACCATGCTGGGCCACAATGGAGATTAACTTACCTCACGCATGACGGGTTATTATTTTAATAAATCAATATAGATGTCACTGGCTTGATCATAGCTTCTTTCTTATTGAGTAGATAATGCCACTATTTTCATTTGATCTCGATTATAGGAATTTCTAATCAAATTAGGTCTGTCGTCGTACCTTTAGCACGAAGACGTGTATGTAATGAAGCACCAGGTTCACAAGTGCGAGGGTATTTTGTGTAAATATTCCAGATTAAGAATGTGTGCTGCAGGATAATGTAACGTTCCTGGTTAACTTTAATTAAGTGTTTACTAAAATTGTAAATAAATGTGTTTATTTAAGCATAAACAACCACAGATTAACAATCTTTAAAAGATTAAAAAGTGTTAATAATAATATAATCTTCTTGCACCATATTAATCACCAAGCTGTTGGCTGTTCACTATACAAACAACTTTAAAATAAAACAGTTATCACTATACAAACAACCTTAAGTAAGATAAATATCACTACATAAACAACTTTAAGATAAAGCCAATCCACTCAGACAAACAGCTTTAAGTATTGACAAATTTCATTATACAAACAACTCTAACTTAGTGTGCATTAGCAGAAAAATTTCTCTGAAAATTATTCTATATAACATGTATGACTTTCCATAATTACCCTGAAGAATAACAAGGAATATGCAATTATCAATTTATTGGTAAATAAGTCCTTTTCTGAGTAACTAAAATAACATTCGGTTAATTTGAAAATGAGCAAAATAACTGTTTGATCCATTAAGCAACTGATTTACACAACGATAATTAGGTAATAAAGATAGTTGTACAACACGTTGAAAATTAATAACTATCAAAGATAAAGTGATCCTATTTGTACTAATATGACAGTACTAAGCGTATATAAATCGATTCTACTATCTCAATAATGACAATACTTAATATATACCAACTGATACTGTTATCTCAGTCATGGTAATACTTAACATATCAAATGAGTTCAGAGTTGTTACTTTACCTTGGTCGGCCAGATCTGAATCTAACTTCCATTTCTTTCCGCCTAATTTCCTTTTCGACTTCAACACGAGCTTACTCTTTCTGGGGTTCGACATGGCCTTGTTCGGCATAGAGATTTTTACTTTCTCCTTCTGCTCCAATATGGGTTTCCGCCTTCTGGGGTTCGATGTGGGCTTGTTTAAGCTCGATTCGTTTGAGTTTTAACTGGATTTCTAACTTATGTTTATCACTCAGCTCTGGTTGGCTGGTGGAGACACTAGAATATTCCCATCATGCTTCCTCAGACAAGAAATCATCATCGACTAATATTTCAACAATGCACGTTTTAGTTCATTTTTCTCATTGATTCTTCAACTTCTAATTCTAAACTTTTGGCAGTTTCACGTAATTCAGTTTTATTGTATCTTTCCAGTTGTTCGAGGGAGAGTGATTCAAGAAAACTTTGATAATCAGACATGATCGAATCTTGTTGGCGCTGATAAATATAAATCATATTATGATTTGAATTTATTTCCAATTTTTTCTCTGATTCAGATCCTGGGGAGTCTCTAATTCATGATGTACGTATTATTTTATTTCGGATGAGCCTCCGATTTATCACTTTACGTACGTTACGTATTACTGTCTTAAATGTGTGTTTTGTGTGTTTTTCTTATAGCAAAGCCACAAAGGGCTATCTGCTCAGCCCACCGAGGGGAATCGAACTCCTGTTTTAGCGTTATAAATCCGGAGACATACCGCTGTACTAGCGGTGGACGACTGTCTTAAATAACCGGCAATTTGAATTTGGTCTTAGAAGTTAATTAAATGTTGATTGCATCAAATGTACGTTATTTATCAACAATATTGATACACATAATTTCCTTTTTTCTTAAATACAAATATATTTTAATATACAAATATAAAATCAATAAAATTTATAATGACGGTTGTTAGCAATAGTTATTACAAATGATGGTTATATACAACAGTTTTACAAACTCGCTGACAATAATGAGTCTTATATCCAGTCTAGAACTGAATATTTTATCTACAATCCAAGTATACGATGAACAAATCAGTTCTAAATGAACCTGGTGCTTCATTACATACACGTCTTCGTGCTAAAGGTACGACGACAGACCTAATTTGATTAGAAATTCCTATAATCGAGATCAAATGAAAATAGTGGCATTATCTACTCAATAAGAAAGAAGCTATGATCAAGCCAGTGACATCTATATTGATTTATTAAAATAATAACCCGTCATGCGTGAGGTAAGTTAATCTCCATTGTGGCCCAGCATGGTTAGGTGGTCAAGGCACTCGACTCATAATCCGAGGGTCACGGGTTAGAACCCTCATCACACCAAACATTTTCATCCTTTCAGCCGTGGGAACGTTATAATGTGACGGTCAATCCCACTATTCGTTGGTAAAAGAGTAGACCAAGAGTTGGCGGTGGGTGATGATGACTAGCTGCCTTCCCTCTAGTCTTACACTGCAAAATTAGGGACGGCTAGTGCAGACAGCTTTTGAGTAGCTTTGCGCGAAATTCAAAAACAAAAACAAACAAAACAAATCTATAACATTCTCTCCCGTCTCTCGGTTAGCCGAATTTTATAGGAATCACGCGATTTTCTCGACGTTTCAACAATATTCTAGCGCGTTTTCCTAAACAGATGTTGTTGCTTCTCACTTTGAAGACTTCTCTATGAGTTTCAAGAACAGGTAGGACTTGCGCAATACACAGTCAAGTACACACATCACATGCAAAAAAAAGGAATTATACAAAACTAAGCGTAGGCATTAAAATAAATGTACAAAGGTAAATTCCTTACAATATAAAAATTGTTCCTATTATCTCAATCGTAACAATACTTAATATGTAGAAACCGATCCTATTTCATCAATCGTAACAATACTTAATATGTAGAAACCGATCCTATTTCATCAATCACGACAATAATCAATATGTAAAAACCGATCATATTTCATCAATCACGACAATAATTAATATGTAGAAACCGATCCTTACATAAATAAAGGTTTGTACAAAACTTTGAGATAATAGGATAGATTTCCATATATTACGTATTGTCATGATCGAGACAGTTTGATCTATTTCAGTATATTATGTATTGGCATTTGATGCACACGTGTTTATTTGTTTTTTAAATGCATCATGTAATACTATGTTTGATATACAGATGGGTTATTTTGAAATGCACTATATATTAGTCAGGTAACGTTCGTAATCAGTGAATTATTATTTTTTTTAATCAGTGTGTTGAACAACGTTGTTTACAAACAAATCATTTGCACCTCATTTTTGTTGTTGCTTTCACTAGAAAAAGTGTGATTAAAAAATACGTAAAACAACCTTAATGGTGGTTTCCCTTAGTGGATGTTAGTGAAGTTGTCACGATAATGGACAGTTAACTACAATTTTATTGCTGTGGCTGAACTTCACGTACAACTTTAGTGATTTTCGAACCCAGTGTTTAGTAGTAGATTTGTGTCATTATTCTTTACTTTACTTTCCTCACTAATTAATTACACCGAATTATTTTTATCAACACAGATTTTAAATTACAGCTACTATGTAGTTACAACTGCTTGTTATTAATTATTTGTTTCTTTACTTAATTTTGTACAACTTTTGGCTGCTTCTCTTACTTTCTTCGTAAGTAAAGTCTGTCAATGTTTGAATATATTTTTCTTCCAACCCTTTCCGTATCTCCTGTAACTTAGCAATAAGCTTGAAAGGTTAACATTACGAAATTATGAGTTCGACTCTTACGGTAGGCACAATATAGGTAGTCTATTATGCAGCATTTTGCTGTTAAACACATCCTTCCTCCCGCACGTGATTTCTTCGTGAAATTTCACGACTTTACTGAAAGGCTAGATTTAAAGCGACTTAATTTAAATGAAATCCATGAACGAAAAGATTTCGTTGCTGCGTTTGGTTGTTTTCTGATACTCGTACAAAGCTACTAAAGGGCCATATGCTAAACTATTTCTCTATTTTTGAATTAAAAGACAGAAGGGAAGACGGTTAGTCAACAGCACCCTTATCAGATCTTGAGTTACTCTTGTCTGAACAACAGTATATATTAATAAAGTTATTCCCCCTCCGGGAACAGCGGTAAGTCTCCGGATTTACAACGCTAAAATCAGGGGTTCGATTCCCCTCGGTGGACTCAGCAAATAGCCCGATGTGACTTTGCTATAAGAATAAATACATACATTATTTAGCTTTCTACTATTTCAGAAATGATTGCATAATTTCATTTCTAATTGCTAAGGCAAGGTACAAATCACAAGTATATCTTATTAAAGCTAAATTAAAACTAATTTAGGGATAATTGGGTGGTTTCATTCAACAGTACACTTCCCAAATACCACGAAAAGGTATAAAGTTAGAAGTGGTTTGAACCTAAACTTTCTACTAATTCAATGTAAAATTTTACTGTTTCATCCAAATTTGTCGTCTAAATCTTAGTACCACAGTTGAATTAATGTTACTTTTGTAAATATATTGTCAACTGACAAAAAAAGTGTTATTCCAGTAAATGTTCATTCTTTGAACTTAAACTTTATTTGAAAAGTATCTGTCTGTTAAGAGCATGATTTATATACAAGTTTCTTCATATTTTGCAACTCTTTATTTAATCAAGATAAAATATTTTGTCATTAAGAGAAAGTTAGTTTTGTACATGTGATACGCGTATGTACAGGCTACTAGAACTGACATGGACCAGCATAGCTTGGTGGATAAGACACTCGACTCGTAATCTGAGGGTCGCGGGTTTGAATCTCCATCACACCAAACATACTCGCCCTTTGAGCCGTGGGGGCGTTATAATATTACAGTCAATCCCACTATTCGTTGATAAAAGAGTAGTTCAAGAGTTGGCGGTGGGTGATGATGACTAGCTGCCTTCCCTCTATTCTTACATTGCAAAATTAGTGACGGCTAGCGCAGATAGCCCTTGTGTAGCTTTGCACGAAATCCAAAAACAAACCAAGAACGGATATTTCATAACTTTTATTTAATTTTGTTATATCATCTCATTTTGTGTTCTATAGCTAACCCCAGATTGCACTAAACTCTGAAAAAGTACAGATGTTTAGAAGGGTCTAAACAAATTAATTTAAGCTTGATGTGGTAAACAGAAGCATAATTAGTTTAATAGTTCTAATAATACTCGGGTAGTATATTACCCATCAAGAGGTATAATGTTTTGCTTTTTGACATGTCAGTTAACATAATTTGAAAAACGAAAACAAGATTAAGTGATATTAATGCCATATTTATTTTCGAAATTTGCAGCTTAGTCAAAGTTATGAATGGCTCTTTTCTTGCTGCTATGGAATACTAGTATTGTTTTTCTTCGAAATTACATTCACAGTTTGTTTGCAATTGTTGCAGTTAATGTTTCGATGATTGTGTCGTTGCATTAATCGATATTTTGTACAGTTGAATCGTTATTGATGTTTTAGATTCTATGTACATATATCAGTCATTATACATATTTTAATATCTTCATTACAGCCAACTGATACCAAGTTCGAAATAATTAAGACAATTTGTCTTGTGTTTCGTCCTCAAAGCCTAATTATTATTGCGTTTTTCTTCATTCTATATTTCAATTTAACTTAGTTTCTCTTAGCGCATAGTTGTAGCTCAGATGAGACGACGAGTAGTACTTTCTTTCAAATGCTTGTCTTTATGTAAATATTTTATAACAGAAACGTAGGCTTAACAAAATTATACAGTAGTGCCATTAAGAATAGAAGAAAAGTGATACAAATACATAAATATGCACTTCAAACTTATGGGTACGCACGACAAGTTGAAAAAAAAAACCGGTAAAACAAGGTACTGACTTAAGACTATTGACGTACTTTTCAATTATCATATCCTTCAAGGGGTCAGCGGTAAGTCTGCAGGAAATCCGGGGTTCAATTCCCCGTTTTGTTTGAAGTAGATAGCCTGTTATAGCTTTTCTTTAAAATAAACAAATCAACGGTTATATTTGCTAAAGAATTTATAACAAAAATTCCAGAAATACACGTATTATTGAAAGTTTAGCGACTCAGTGATTAGTGGATTAATAACACACATAGTGAATGGTAGCAGTACACAATAATAACACACATGGTGAATGGTAGCAGTACACAATAACAGCCCGTTTTCAGTCTAATTTATTTTCCTAGTTTATATCTTACCTTTTGTAAATATGTAGAACTAGCTCCAGTCTCAACTTATCAAATTGTACATGTGTATCTATCAACATAGGATTAATTTGCTCAACGTGAAGTGTTGATAAAAGATTCAGTTCCAGACCAGATACAAGAATGAATATTGTTTGTAAAACTTGTGTATGCAAACCATTATTTGAAATAAATATTTCTAATAACCGTTATTATATATTGTATTGTTGGTTTGCATATTAAAATATATTTATTTTAAGAAAGAAAATTGTGTGTATTAATGTTGCTGGTGAGTATCGTAAATATAATACATATTAACATTTAATTAACTTATAAATTAAAATTAAATTTTCCGGTTATTTGAAACCGTAATACGTAACACTCGTTACGTACAGTAACATTCTTGAAGAAAGTACAACATGTCTATAGGTTTCTTCCATTTACATGATATATATCAAGTTTAACATGTATTGCAAGGATTCCAACTCTCTCCATTACACTTACATTCAGTATTTTCATGTACTAAAAGTTTATTTTGTAAAGGAACAATGTTAAAAAATTATTAAGTTAAATTGCTTGCATATTAAAGACATCTCAATCTTCGTGATTGAGGATATTCATTTCATAACCAAATAAAACACTGTACATGCAATTGGTGTATATTTATTATGAATTATAAGCTATTGTTTTGTGAATTTATTACATTAAAAATAATTAAAATTACTGAAATAAATGATAATTTAATACAAGTTAAAATGTCCCTACAGTATTCTAAAGAAACACCAGATCAAAAATATAGTTGTATTTCCTTTTTTCCCATAACATGAATTTTTCTTTACTTTATTTTTCTTTTATAAAAAATTCAATAACTTGTCTAATGCTTCAACGTCGAAATGTTTACATTTTTCCAGCACTAACAAAAAAACTACAGCTATAACACATTTTCTCTTAATGCCTTACACGAATCTAGATAACAGTTCATTATTCTGTCAATACGAAGATTGTCTTTCTCTCTAAATGCTATTCATCCTTCATTTTGTATTTCATTTCTTTTTATTATCTTTCATCACCTTTGTATTGAGTGATTTCTTCTTTCATGTAATATGTTTACGACAGTTATCACCTAAAGGTTTAATGTTCGCAGGCTACCAGATATACGTGTATTAATTTATGTAAGAGCTGTTACTCTTAATTAAATACTCGGTAGCTTAAGGCTTGCCTTCGGCCCTGCCACTTGAACGACTAGTTATTAACCCAAACCTCATTCAGTTATGCGAGTGGTGCCATCTAGAGTCCATCAAGCTCAAAACGTTTCCTTTTCAGTCTTCATTAAGTAAATAATAATTCTAAAATTTAGAATTGTCAGACCTTTTGAGCATAAAATACTTTAACCAGGGTTAAATTTCCTTCTACTGTGCTTCAACATTCACAGAAAAGGTTAGAATCTACTGCTGACATTTCATCTGGCACCTCTCCTGCGACGAGTCCTCACCTATATAACATTTCGTAATCAATTTTTTCAGAACGAGTATCTCAGAATGTATATTGTCATTTTACATCGGAAAATGCACTCACGAAATATTGAATGGCCCGTCTCATGTCGATAAAGAAATGAATGTAACCGTGTTGTTTGATGTTTGAAGCTGTCTGTTGCTTCTTTCTCCAGAAATTCTTTGTCTTACCCTCATCTGACTCATTATGAACAGCCATCTGAGTCTATCCTTTTCCTTCATTGTAAGCTCACTACGATAGCCTCTTCTTTCTCTAACTCATGGATTTCCTTCCCTCACTTCTAGTTATGTCAGTATATTAAGGATTTATCTATAATGAGGAGATGTAGCTTGCTGATATGTTTCATGTTTGCTGTATCTCATATGTTAGAGGTGCAGCTTTTATTTTATCCAGTGGTTTTGCTATATGGTCTACATGAGTATGTTAGTCATTTGATACGTTCTAACATATTTTGTGAAGTAAATAATGATCATGAGTATGTAGTAATTACCCCTTGAAGTTTGTAAGAGCAGGCCAGCAATTTCTAAGGCCCCTTTCTGTAAAGAAGAACAAATAATTCATTATTGGAGTTTGTCAGTTTTGCTTTGGATGGCAGACACTCTACAGTGCTCATACCAATACCAAGCATCTTCACTCGCTTGCAGCCAAAACCAGTTATCAGATGCTAGTAAACGTTCATTTGACAGCTTAATATTCTCCAGTTTTTGTTTTTGCAAAACCTAGAGAATCCACTTCTCAACAGTTGATAACAACACTATAGCACACTTTCTCACAAATTTTAACTGATCATGCATGTGTCAAACGTTTTATGCATATGTGTTCTATTTTAAAACCTATGTCATGGGTGCTTCCTCTTGGTGTACATCAAGAAGTGTCTACTTCGGATCTGGATTCTCCATTTGCCCTTTTCGGAGCTTTTGACATGTTAGCTTTGATATCAATCCTTCAGTATTGTTACCAACGTTAGAACTTATCATTATTATTACTGACAAAGTGGAGATTCTGAGTCCCACGTGATGTTTAGTGCCAAAACCTTCCACAAATGAGCAAGATCTCACCACATAACCAGTGAGATAATCAGTCTGAATTTCCATATTGCTGGCCTAAATGCTAAATAATGAATTTATATTTTTCCAATGTTGTTATCTAATATGTGATTTTTTAAAGTAATTAACCACTTATGTAAACCATGGTCCACTCGAATGGTAAATTTTTATAATACAGATAGTGGCAAAAGTGCTTCACAGATCAGCCACAGCAAATAGTTCCTTCTTATTGTGAAGTACCTTAAGACATGTGATGTGAGCATACATGTTGAGTACACATATCACACATTCAATTCTATTCTGCTACTACTGCAAATAACACTAATCCTAGAACGAATGGTGTTAGTGTATTGAAGAATTCTCACAGTCCTACATGCTTCTAACACTGAAGCATCCATTAGAAACAATTGTTAGAACGCCGATTGCATTTATCAGCGTTCTCACTCCAACTAAAATGCAATTCACTTTTCTGAGAACCGACAAAGCTGCAGATGTTGTTGAAAATGTGACCATAAGTCGTCGATATCTCGACACAAACTCAAGAACATTATGGACCTTTTCTGTTTTCATTGATTTAATCCACTGTTGTAGTGCATCTTAGGTAGGTCCATTAAGATTCTGTTCCTCCTGAATACGTAACTACTTCAGTTTATATGATCAGACATTTCCCCAGCTATAGATACAACACTAAAACACTGCCATCCTTTCCCATTATGATTCTTGAGCAAAAGCCCCATTATCCTCTCGGAGGTGACTGGTACCTTACACAGACTAACAACATGACATAAAAATCCAAAGAATCCATCTCTCCATTTTCATTTTGCAGTTCGGATTACGAATAGCCATAAGTCAAGAAGTAAATAGTTTCAAACAGCAGGAGCCTTTTGACGTGTCTAGAGATTCATCCCTCCACACTACTAGGAAACTATAAATGCGAGTTCCTTTATTCCCTCACCTAACGTCCATACAGAGCATTAATGTACCTCCTCCTTTCTTTTTGGACATTTACTAATAGAGAAACCCAAATGTACTTGAATGTACTCTTTGAAGGTCATACGATACTCTCTAAGAATAGTTGTTGTAGTTCTTTACTTATAACACCCACAGTTCCAAAGAAGTTGCCACAGAGATTACTTTATTGTAGACACAGATTATGCCTGCTCATGTGAAGATAAGTTACTGTCATCAAATCCAATTATATCTATTTGATACCAGTTATATATTGACAAATTCACTTAACAAATTACGGAGCTGTTTTTACTGAATTGAGTTTAGATCGTCCGTGTAATATTGATAAACGTTTTCATATTTGTTGATAATTATTTGATTTCGAATGGATCATGATTGTCACAATTCTAGTATTGCTAATAGCCTCAGTTATCTCTGCACTGTTTACTATACCTTTGACTCTTCCAACATCCAACTGGACAACCAATCATTTGTAGTTAGAGAACAACACGAGGATTTCATTACCCGTTTTACAGACCATTACATTCCCTAGTACGGTCTTCTTCTTGGGCGTTAACTTGTTGTGGCCCCAAATTGCAGTGACACACAAGTCCATCAAACACTGCCCGAGAATAAAGGTGTTTTATCATTTCCTTTGCTACATATACTCGTGGAAGCCAACGCTCCTTGATAGCATTGAATGAACTTCCCTCCTATCATATCCAGCGTGTCACAGTTTGCCAGAACTAAAGCCTGTATTTACTTACCTTTGAAATATTTTTAATTTAAGATTGCAAGATCCTGACATCCACCAGGGTTATCACCCTTTCTGTATCCACTGGAAACTCAATCTCTGGCTCTTGTATCTCTTTTAAGGGATATCCTACCAAGCCACACCCAGCCTTGACATTGTTCTATTCTTGTGGCACCATAGAATATGTATACTTCCACTGCCAGTATTCCACAAGCTTACAAGTAAAGCAAAAACTTAACTCTTCTTGCCTTGAACAACATCCATGAAGTATCAGCTGTAGATTCGAAACTGTCCTGTCTGTTGGACATAAAACAACATGTACCCTATGAGAGGACATCTGTAGCCCTCATCACTAATTGCAAGCCTGTTTAGTTGCCTCGCAGAGCCCTTTTCTGTGGAAGTAGCTTGTTTACACACGTAACTCTATTAAGTCTCTCATGGTAGATGTACTTGAATCACATTTTTAGAATCATCACTGCAACTGTGTTAGATTTCTCTTTTCTGACTGACGGCTTAAGGTTACTCCCGGCCCTCAGAGCATGTCACAACGGACACTTCTTTGATAAGGGCGAAAATATCTCTTATCTCCAAATGTTGATGCACAAATTCATTATATAATCCCCCTCAATGAACATGTTCTCCCCAGCTGCAGATGCTATTGTTAGATATGCTTTCCTCTGCAAATGCATAAGTTGTCTATTTCGATAGCTAGTTTCTCACTGATCACTTTCCTTCAATTCATAAACTCAGCTTTGTAGATTATCCTAGTTTTCACAAGGTCTGTGTAATCATGTAGCTCACTGTATCCAAATATTTCTGTTGCTTGTTACTCAGACGATTGATTGCATCGACGGTCAGACCATCTAAGCGCTCCAATGGTCTAAGTGCACCAGACGCGAGCTGTTCATTTTGAGTCAGCAGTTGCAAGCTGACAAACGTTATACGCCTTAGAAGAATTGAGAAAGTCCTAAATCATGGACTTAACTCCTTTCTTCTGCAACCATTTCTCAACCCCTCCCCCAAGACCGAGTTTTCAAAACTTGTGTGAGAATAGTAGAAATAAGAGAACTTAGCCATTGTAAGTAAAACGAAAAATGTATTAATTATACACAACACTTAAAACCAAGCGAGGCTCCACGTTCGGTGAGGGACAATTTTCCATTTAAAGTATGCGACTGTTGGTATTGAAAATCCCTTTCCTGCGAAATAGATTACATCAACACTTGAAAAGGATTCAGTAGTTGAAAGAGTTAGAAACGTCAATTGAAGTGACGTTTCAAAACTCATTGGGCTGTTGCATTTTATTTATTATGTTTAAAGAAACTCAAACATTGAGCAACTGCATTAAATCTTGTGCAAGAACTTCTATAAATGACAAGTGATGAAGAGTGTAATTCCATATGACGTGTATTAATTACCCAGTGGCGAAATGCTACTGGTACTTACCAGAATTGTTTTTTCTTGGAAGCCAGTACCAGCAGTTCGAGTAGTACATAAAGAGATGTTAACTTACACAGAAACCCGATATTCAGTACTCAAGGCATCTGTACATCTTTACGGGAAATTTCATTAATGTGCGTATGCATTTTTAATGTACATGTACATTTTTGATAGACAAATACGTAGATAAAAACTTAAAAGTAAATGATTGAAAAAATATGTACTATTGCGGTCCCTCATTTATGTGTGTACACGTATACATAACGGATTTGAGATAGAAACAGAGACAATAAATGTATACAAGTATTACCAAAATAAAAAGAATACTGACTTGTGTTTTATTTACTTTTTAACAGCCGTTTCATTGACTCTCGAAATATAACTCAATATCAAAATCCAAATCATATCTATATACTTCTACATGTACATACTTAATAAATCCCAAACTCTTAATAAACAAGCGACAACCATTAAAAATATCTTGTAAAGTTCTGCCAATGTCATTAGAATCAAAGCAATTTTCTCCAAATTCAATAAAACGTGGAACTTCTTTTTAAAATGAAGCGTAAAGATAACCATACCTTTAACTCCCAATTAATCCTTAAGACTTTAAAGTAATAAGGTTACAGAAAACAAAGTATTTTCATACACTCTCCAACAAAACGAAAATAATTTATGAAAAAAAAAAATTGTTTTAACAATTTCATTGAATAACCACTTGGTTTTTTCATTTTGTTTATTCAATGTTAATAAAGCCTTACATATTTTTAACTGTTAGATTGAAATTCATGATAAAACGCCCGCGTTTTATAATATTTCAAATACTCTTTCTTTTGTATAGTACTCTGTTTAGTCACTAGATGGCATAGAACAAAGATCGATCGGGTTTCATCACGCTTTCGCTTGACCGAAAAAACTGGCTTTTTTCAGGAAGGCAGCTCTACGTTCTTTTCTCTCCTCTTCATCTCGAATTCGTTCCTCCTTCTCAGAGCGAATCTCTTCTTCAAATTTACTACCCCGTTTTTGTTCCTCGATCTATAAACAAACAAAAATCGTTGATGTGTAGATAGACAATTATATGGCAGTATGAATTATTTAGCTACAATACTGACCAAGATTTGTAGTTTCTCTCCTTTACTTAATGTTATAACAAGCTAATGTAATTATTCAGATGTTTGGATTTGCTGTTTTAAATGCAGTTCTTCCCCTTTATTTTGTTTACTTAACTTTATAAGAATTAATTTTCTAAATTACACACACACACAAAGGGCAATAAAAAACAAACTTTACTTTGCAGTAGTTTTGGTGGAAACATACCACATGTTCTTAATTAGAAAATCAGTAAAGCATCTTATCTATCATCTTTTTATCTGCCTCAAGCAAAACTAAAAGAAATGTCAATACATAAAAATCAATATAATGTGCTCAGCCTACCTTTGCCTCAAAGAAGATTTTGGCCCCTCCCACCCCCTCCTGATCTACGTCAATCTCGGTTAACTTGGCCAACTGATCCAGGCCGCTGTCAACAGAGAGGTCTCCAGCCTTGGCCTTGCGAAAAATGAGTAGAAACTGGAAAACAAAACCAAAACAGCAATAAAGAACGTACTTTGAAATCATCTCTTCTGTGCCCTTATAAAAAAAAAAAAAATTATATATTCCCCCCTTGCTTTTAAACTCGCTTTTATGAAACATCTTTTATCAACCAGTTCATGAACATTATTCTCTTACGTTTATCCCTTTCTGAACGTTAACTCACCTCTCTGAAACTAATCTTATTATCTTTATCCTCGTCGACTTCTTTGATCATTTCCTTCAGAGCTAGATGTGTTTGTGGAGCTTCTAGTTTTTCCATCATCCTCTTCAATTCCTGGAAATCAATGAATCCATCCGCTCCAATATCATACCTATATTTCGCAAGTTCGATATTTCTTTAACTTTCTTATAAAGTCACAAGTTACTCTTATAACTAATTAAAAATAACAGTATAACATTTCTTGCAAATTAAGAATCTTTAACCTTTAACAACTGAAGTGCGGATTATCATGACCACAAGCAGTTTTATTTCGTTTTTAACTAGATCTCATATTATTTAATAATGCTGTTAAATTAATGTATAAGAACACAAAAAGTAAGTTTCGCAAATACTTTATATAGGGTTTCACAGGACACCCTTAAGACACACAATATAGAGAGTATTACAAAAATATGTCTATCGTGGCGTTTTATTCCTGGATTGCAAATATCCACAAGTATGCCACTGTGGTGTAACTATCCTAAATATTCCTAGAATACATGCTACTCAAAATATATACAAGAAAACGTGGTGTATAAAAGGGAAATTCTGTCTCGAGCAGTAACAACTCAGTTGCAGTTTGTTTTTCCGAAGTCTGTAATTAAACCTATAGCTTTATAAAAATAAGTATGACAAAACACAACTCAAATACTTTTAGTTGTGTATCCGAAACATTGAAAATTTAGTCTCTGAATATTATTTACGAATGTTTCAATCACCTAAATAAGTAAATGCCGGTTAGAGCTTATTATGATTTCTGCTGGGGGCAATTACGCTAATGAATAACTTGTTGAAAGAATGTTTCGAAAAACGGTCATGTGGTATCCTACTAAGTTCTAACCGGCATTTACTTATTTTTCAGCTATTATCAGCTATTTTTACCGTACTCACCTTTTATACAGTTGTATAAAATTCTAACGTATTGTATTTCACGCTTACTGAAAAAGTTACAGTATTACAATAAAATATTTCATAATACCACACACTTCAACGTCAAATATTTCGCTAAATACACTACGTATATTGTTACCGCACAATGGCTTCTTAAAAACATTCCATGAAAGCTCTTAGATACATAAAAAGTTCCCAAAAGTTATTAATAAGAGAGATGCATTATTCTATTGTTACAAAACTCGTTAGAAATGGTTGTAGTGAGAGAAGAGGTTCGGAAGAGATAAAAAAATTGAAATACGAGAAATCAAGGAATTCTTATATAAAAATTAGACCGTTACACCCTGTAAACAAAGGTACGCTATCACGATTTGTGGCACGTGCACAGATATACACTATTCATACCCATGTGCTTCCAAGCACTTCAAGTGGGTTGCATTCCACATCTTGAGTGTATATAGTTTTGCCCTAGTTTTCTGTACAGCTAGCGGTTACGCGAAGGAGGTAATAAAAGCAGGCTGGTTAAATTTAAAAGTTTCAATACTTACTGTTTTAACATAATAGTTGTAAATGTGATTGTGCAAGTCCCTACAAAAAGTCATAATCAGCAACTCAAAGTGTTTGTTTTTATTATTTATACGTACAACAACCACAATCGGAATAGGAATTGTGAACGTAAATGGCACATCATATGCATTGGCCTAAACGACCATGTCAGAGACTAAGATTCGAGGATAGACATCTCTAATTTTGAAAGAAAAGGACACCCAATTAGCAGCATCTGTCACCACAAAGGAATTATCCGGGCCCTTTAAACAATATAATAAAAGTTTCACTTTTAACAGCACGTTTGTATGTTATGTTTACCCTAGAATATAGGATTATTCTGTGTGCCATTTCATTTAACATAAATTACTTCACAGATCAAAGTTTAAAGATTCTCGTTTTTGTTTTTCAGTGCAGGAAAATATTATAGTTAAATTATTAAAACAGACTACACACAATGGTAACGTTCTATTTCAGTAGTTTCACTGATACTCAAAAATACGCTATTGAAACAGATTCAATATACTTTCAACACATTCGTCCCTAATGTATAGCCTAGGACATAAGCCTCACTTTGTTTAATAACCATAAAAGCGCAAGCCAAGAAAGTTTGAAAGAGGTACTTCTGTGTGTGTGTGTGTGTGTGTGTGTGTGTGTGTGTGTGTGAAAAAGCGCGTAAAAAACAAGTATTTTAACTATTGTTTCACTAAAAGAAAGTGTTTCGACGCCTCTCTCCGTATTTTGTTACAAATACGTTAACAGTTAACTGTGCGCATGGCAAAAAACTACGATAGGTAACCTCACTCTTTCTGTCATCATTTGCCACAAACTGTACAGTAAACACAGGTCTTTAATATAAATTGTGAAAATACAATTATCCACGAAAACACAAATTTACTTGAGTCGACGAGGGTCGATTAAGGCATTCGACTCGTAATCTGAGGGTCGCGGGTTCGAATACCCGTCGCAACAAACATACTCGCCCTTTCAGTCGTCGGGGCGTTATAGCGTGACGGTCAATCCCACTATTCGTTGGTAAAAGAGTAGCCCAAGAGTTGGCGGTGGGTGGTAGTAACTAGCTGCCTTCCCTCTACTCTTACACTGCTAAATTACGGACGGCTAGCGCAGACAGCCCTTGTGTAGCTTTGCGCGAAATTCAAACAAACATGACTTTCGGTTTCCTTCGATACATAATTAGAGTAAGTGAAAAACTGGAGGTTATGCCCGATAATTTCCAGTCCTCTGTATAACTTGTGCTTTAAAACTATCATTTATGAAATATATACCACTTCCCGATTCCATATATCGTTCCTTTCAATAGATATTAGTATATCTGTGTATAGTTCAATTTTCGAAATCTCGGTTGTCTCTTAACTTTGCACGTGTATATCTCTGTTAGATGTTATTCAGTGCAATGAGAATCAAAGTCTATAGTCTTAAAATAACAAAATACAAAGAAAACAGTTTAGGCTACTTTGTGTACTACGTAGGATTGATGTGAAGGAAGGGCTCGCTGATGGAGAGAAAAACAATTATACCGCCAATCAACATAAAAAAACTAATGTGTTTTAAATTTAAGTCACCAGGTAGGTAGAAGTGGGCTGTGTACTCGACAAAGATAATATAGGGAAACGAAAGTTAGCTTTCTCATGTCACGTGACAAGACAAATAGTAGTAGACAAAACAAACTTAACGTCAGCATTGTTTTCATTGTAGGTTGTTTTACATTAGACATGCATGTTATATCGCAGTAATGATCGTTTTATATTCCCATAACTAGCAAAAAAAAAAAAGAATTAATCTACGATAATTACCAATGTAGTTACTTCGCTACATTCTGCTATGTATTACCATGTAATACAGAGTGACCCAAAATAATCTTCCCCCATTTTAAAATTTAATAACTAAGTAACAAAAAGAAATACAAGCGGGCGATTTAACATATTGCAACCTAATAAGTCCAACAGTTTTGTTTGTTTTTTAAATCACATGTCAGTAACCTTCCACTTGTGCACCGTTCGTGACTCCCAGCACACCTAACCGATATTAGTAAACGTTCTGTGCAACATGCTGACGGTTACGGAAACAATATCATTCGTTATCCTGGTCTTCAACTCCGTCATGATTGCTACAGGAGTGAAATACACCATGTCCTTAAAATACCCCCAAACAAAGAATTTCTACTGGAGTATAAATGTGGCGAACACGGAAACTACAGAATTGGCGTATGCCGACCAATTAATCGTACTGAGCCTTTTATTGTCCAGTATATTTTGTGAGGAAACGCTAACCACTGGTATGAAAATAAATACTGTTCGAGTTTGGCTACAAGGTGTGTAAAACTGCATGGTTGTATTTCTTCAGTTATTTAATTAAATTTAAGTAGAGAATACTTTTGGATCGCCCTACATTTACGTACAGTTGAAGAAGATTGAAAAACAAAAACTATGCTTTCTCATGCATAACAGAATTTAAATTATAACTACGTATTCCGTTACTGTTTTATCATCAGTATTTCAGTGACCTTAGGCACAAGACTTCCACTACGCCCATTTCGATTTTTAGAATGGCAAGTTGCTAACAAAAATCATTTGTCGGTATTTTGTTAAAATCGAAACTTATCCACACTTGTTTCAAAGCAATTTGTTCTCAACCTAATTTTCCTGTTCTTATATACGACCCGATATAATCCTGTAAAACATAATGAAAGTCTTAAAATGCGCATTATTCCAATACGTTTTTTTTTGTTAATTTTCATCCAGTGTTATCCTAAGAGGTTTGAGTACATGAATAAACTATAGAGAAATGATTTACTTTAAAAATGACTCATTAAACAGAGCAATATTAAAACAAAAACTTTTGGTTAATTTCAATTTTTTAAACAAGTGGAACTACCTTTCGTAATACATTTGGTAGCACCAACGTTGATGACAACGCGGTGCAATCAGAAAACCAAGAATGCTAATGCCTTAAATACTCAACAGGTAGAACTCTGGTCCGGGCCATTCTGACCTAATTTAACCACTGTTAGAATGCCCATGATCGGTTTTATATAACATCGACATGTTAATGAATATTAGATTCATGAGAAAAACTCTTCGTTAAAACATTAAGGTAGGTCTATTGTGGAACGACATGCGACACAATTTGTCATCGTATTTAATATTTGATCCGTATTCACCACATAGGATCAACTAAGGTTTTTCAGGTTATACTCCGATAAGATTCCATATTTTATGTTTCAACTAGGAAGAGAACTAAAGGTTATTACACCTAACCGTTTCACCCAGTGTTCAAAGGTAGAATCGGGTCATAGATACCGTAAATGAAATTAACCCAAACAACGTTTTAATGTCCAGATCTCTTAGGAATTCACATATAGCCTTCTCAGTAACTACTGCGAAAATAACCGGCTCCATGGATCGAAGAAATAATTCACACAAAACAAACACTAATGTGTACTCAAGATCAACCTTTACTAATTACGCAGTTATTTGCATACTTAACTTGTTGCGTATGATAATTCATATCGGACGAGTCTCCGATTTATGACGTTACGTAGTACGATTTCAAATACCCGGAACCTTTAATTCAGAAGTTAATTAAATATCGATATGTATTAAATTTAAATATGATATTTGCTAACAAGATTGATATAATTTTAGTTCTTAACACAAATACATTAATATACGAAAAATTTTTTTATTAATAATTTATATATATATAAAACAATACAATTTACAATAACGATTGTTACCAATTATTTACATACAAAAATTTTACAAACTCAAACAATAATCAGTCTATCTTGTTTAGGACTGAATATTTTATCGACGGTCCGTGTTCACAACGAACGAATTAATTTTATGTTTATACACTTCGCTCAAGTGGAATGCTTGCTAGCTATTCTTGTCTGGCCTAGCTTGGTTTATAAAACTTACTTTTCACAGAGAAAGATATCCAATACATTCGTAGAAATAATAACGTCCGAAGTTAATTCTCTGAAATTGAACGGTTTATAATGTTCGAAATTTATAAAAAGTTCCTGGTGAAATATTTCTAGTTTTGCGATTAATAATAGTTTATCACATCACATTTATAGATTGTGAGGCTTACAGTACACTGACTGTAGCGACAAAACAATTTGTAATCTTTAAGCAAAATTCTAGAAAGTTCACTTGGCAACAATATTCAAAGATTTGCTAGTTAGTTCGTAAAATATTGTTGATTCTTACTCCTGAGAATCTTCTACAAATTTCGAAAGCAGGGAGTATTTGTGCAAAACACATTTAACAGCACAAGTTACTTGCATCAAACTGAAACAAACGCAGATATTAAATGCAAACAGTAAATCTGTTACAAACTTTAGATCCAATATTCTGTGGTTCACGCCCATTTACCACCAAAAAACATCGTGCTGCATACTTTGGGGCCGTTGGTGCCTTAAGAATAACTATTAAATCCCACTGTTCGATTAGAATAGATCATAAGTAAACATTAAGTGGTGTTGACTAGCCGCCTTCCCTTTTTGTTTATCACTTCAAAACTAAGTATAGCTAGTGAATATAGCCCTCAAAGTTAAACGTACAACAGTTTGCACAGAGAAGATCAAACCAGAACTAATAAACAACCAATTTACATTGAAGAGAAAAAACAAAAACTAAACAGACGAAGCCAACAGACATGTCATAACACAAACAAGAAAAAGAAACTACGAATCAGCCTTTACAAGTCAATACACAGGTAAGAAAATAAAACTAAGATAGGGGATGATTCGTATTAGTCACCGTACCGAATAAAAGAATACAAACAAATACACACACAAACAAAATGGTACCAGTGCACATTATTCAACTCACAAGAATAAAGATCCACCAAGACGTGTTAAATGAAATAACACCGATCCACACTGTTCGTCTCAAACAATAATAAAGACAACTTCGTTTGTTTAAAACACTCAAACGCAGGAAGAAGCCATGAAAATCGTTCTGACAATGATAAAGGCCAATCTACACTTGACTGTTACTTACAAAGGAACAGAAACAAGAACCAGCCTACACTGATCAATTCACGTACAAGAATAATGTTTCATGAAACAAGTAACGAGTGATGTCCAGCCATCCAACTAAAGGTTCTGTTGTGTGTTCATACTGCGATTCATGTCCCAAAGCTTAACTTAAAGATGAATGAGTTAAGTTATAGTTTTACAAAGTAAAACAAAAGCAATATTTTTTTATAACACTTCAGATATAATACCATATAACGCTTAAAGATAGCATAATATTCTAAAAAGACCATCTACTTCTGAAAACCACAAATAATAAACGTTCAAGCTGTGACACACTTCTGATAGTTCCAGTTATAAAATATTCTGTTACACGTACAAGCCACGTGACCAGTCGAGCCGGGACACTTGGTAAGGACGGAAAGTCGCCAACTATCTTGAACGTGTCGATTTCATGAAATGATATCAGATTTACGAAATTACATATTAGGAGCTTTTAATAATATTTACTTAATGAATTAAAGCATTATATAAAATTATACGATCAAACTTCGAAATATCTGAGTAAACATTTCGTTATGATTCTGTGGTTCTGCTCAAAGTTCATTCCACCGCTGCTAACGTTTCTTAGCATTACAACAAGCAAACGTTTAATAAAGATATTAGATTTCTGACCACGTACAGCGTAGCGAAGGTGACCTTTATTTATGACAAATTTAGGTCACATGATCGCATACTTGGTAAATATCCAAGTGTTTAGAGTTTTAGGCTGATATGTATTTTTTAAACTTTAAAATTCATCATCAAGAACTAAATCCCTATTACTTGTGACCAAAGTTCAACAGACATAACTCGACTAATTTGGAGTTAAGAAGTTTTTCTATACTGTTGATAGTATGGGCTGAAAATCAAACCAACGAAATCCATGCAAGATCTTATAACCTGTCAGTGCACTAGTACTGCTAGTGCACATCCAGTAACGTGGAAAAATAAAACTAGAAATACTAGTACAGTAAAACTTAAAAGGGGGAATTTGGTAGAAGTGTTAATTATAGAATCAGGCACGATAACCGACAATTAACACAAACGTTTGCAAAAACGAAGTCTTAGTTGTTATTTTCTTAGAAAATATTTTTTTCAAAGATGTTCTGCTTAATTTTTTTTTTCTCGTAAACATTACTTATATAAAACATACACAACAAACATAAACAAAAAATTTTTCTTATTACTCGGCCCGTTTTAGTTTCTTTACTTTGTGGCGTTTAATTTAATGCATTAATGCTCCAACATGTGTTTTGTTATATGGAAAAGTTTATGTTTTCCGAAGCTAAAAACTTACTTTTTAAATGTTTTCTCGTATTCTTTTATTTCCTTTCTTGAAAACTCTGGAAAATCCGTGTACGGGTTGAACACATGGCGCATAACTGGTGATGGACCAGGGGTTCCCTCCACCCGTTCGTTGAAGGCCTGACGACGGGCCAATTTTTGTGCTAGCTCGGCGTCTGCCATGGCTACTTTCCGTCTAAAATGAATTAGATTGGCACGCGAAAATAAATATTGTGATTAGCTACACAATTTGCCAAATATTATCTCAAATACGAGAGCCCAAATTAATTAATAACACTTTAATAACAAAACCCTCAGCTTCGTTTGTAAACCAAGTCATGTACTCTCCTGAACCACGTGTATACTCTACCAAAAACGTTGAGACTACCGCTCTCAATACAAACTTAACATGGAACGACAGATTTTAAATGATGTTTGTATTTATTTTTGAGAAAACACACCAGATGGCGCAATAGAAAAATACACTCGTTTAACGTTTAATTAGTAATATCGCTTATTTAGCTCAGTGGTTCCCAGACCTTTAGAAATCACGGACACAATAAAAAATTCAACAAAAATTTTCGGGGACCAGCATTTCAAATAAAAAAATCTGTATGTATATTATATTGTTCGTAGGCAAAGGGAAATTTCGTCATTTCTTTCTAATAAAAAAATATAAATAATCCTTAGGCGCTGTTTAGCCACCAAATATTGAAGAATTGGTTGTTTATTTTGGAATTTCGCACAAAGCTACTCGAGGATTATTTGTGCTAGCCGTCCCTAATTTAGCAGGGTAAGACTAGTCATCACCACCCACCGCCAACTCTTGGGCTACTCTTTTACTAACGAATAGTGGGATTGACCGTCACATTAAAGCGCCCCCACGGCTGGGAGGGCGAGCATGTTTGGCGCGACTCGGGCGCGAACCCGCGACTCTCAGATTACGTAGCGGACGCCTTAACGTGCTAGGCCATGCCGGGCCCAATATTAAAGAAAGAAAAAAGAAATAAAAGAGTGACAATGTTTTTAACAGGTAAGACTCGTTGGTTTCAAGAACCAGTACCGGTTCGCTGATCGGCGTTTAAGAAACAGTAATTTAGCTAATGTGACCGTTCAACGAACAGACAGCGACGTTTCAAATAAAGACTTAGAAGTATATTAACAAAGGCGTTTGGGGAGTAAAGTTAATTAACATACGAATCTTTTAATTAATATTTTTATGACAGGTATAAACAAGCGCTATTAATTATTTATAAAAGCCAATGTAAGTTTGAAATATTTATTCTCGTAATAAATATAATAATCTACATATAATATGTGAGAGAAAATTAAAGCGAGAAACTTAATTATGTCCTATGGTGTAATTTACCTAGAGAAACTGTTATTGTGACTGTAAGTAATGATAAAATGTTTAGGTGGGATATCTCCATCTTTAACAAGGCGAAACAACCTGTCAACGACTACAAGGGTCAAGATAGTCATCCCAAATTTAGAATTACGGACCAGAGGGTAGGCAACCTGTCGGCAAGACAAATATTCTTGACTGTCACGGTTATAATACGCTGAGAGTGCGTAGAATGAGCCCAGCATGTTAGGGCGCTCGGCTCGCCATCTGTAGGTCGTGGGTTTGATTTCCCGTTACAACAAACGTGCTCGCTCTTTCAATCATAAGGGCGTTATAATGTGACGGTCATTCCCACTGCTTATTTGTAAAAGAGTAGCTTAAAAGTTGGCGGTTGGTGGTAAAAACTATCTGTATTCCCTTTAGTCTTACACTGCTAAATTATAGGCGGCTAGCACAAATAGCCCTCGTGTAGCTTTGCGAGAAAGTTAAAAACAAATAAAAAAACAAACAATAATAATATTCTTCTGTTTCTCAGCTAACCGCTTTTATACAACTCACACGAGTTTCGGAAAGTATCAGCAATGTTCTACTTACCCTCAAGACTCTTCTACAAATTTCGGGAACAGGTGCGACTTGCGTAATACACGGTAACGAATATATGTCACATGCAAAAAAGAAATTTATACTGAAACAAGCGTATTTATTAAAATAAACGTGTAAGGTTAGTGTACATATATGGTGAAAGTATATTTATTTTTATTTATATAAGAAAAAATAATAAATTTTAATGGAGAGTAGGAGTCATTGGTTATTCATAAAATTCCTATAAAAACTATCCAAAACAAAAGTAAAGTGATACTAGTCAGATAGATTTTAAAACAATTTCTAATTTTTACTTTCATGGGCATACTGATCCGTATAGGCAAATGAAGCAGACTAACCTGTGTTACTTTAAATTTACTCGTTTGTGTTTGTTTGTTTTTTATTTCGCGCAAAGCTACACAAGGGTTATGTGCACTAGCTGTCCCTAATTTAGCAGTGTAAGGCTAGAGGGAAGGCAGCTAGTCATCACCACCCACCGCCAACTCTTGGGCTACTCTTTTACCAACGAATAGTGGGATTGGCTGTCACATTGTAACGCCCCCACGGCTAAAAGGGCGAGCATGTTTGGTGTGATGGGGATTCGAACCCGCAACCCTCGGATTACAAGTCGCGTGCCTTAACCACCTGGCCATGCCGGGCCACTTTACTTTTAGAAACTGTCGTGTATCTATCCCTCAATACACAGCGTCATCTCATTTTTTATTAATCTATGTTAAAGACATTATCTTTATGTGTTTCATGTGCTTTCTTTATTAAAGGGTGTACTTGAAATGCATTTTTTATTATTCTTGTGTTTGTGTTTTAAGGTATAATAAAGTTACAGAAAAAGAGGAAAGTCTGAAAGCAAAGAGAAATAGTGTGACATACAAAACATACAATGTGTTTCTTGTCCTTTCAGCTTAGTGGAAGTGAGCCTTTTTCAGATGGTTAGATCCTAGTGGAACTGTTTGATTATCCTGGATTGCTTAGTATTGCTCCAGCTTTTCTTCTTATCTTTTTTCTTTCTCTCTCACATTTTCTAGACTTCTTCCCCACTTCATTGTCTGGACCAACTACCAGTGCTTCAATTGGATCACTTGCCAAAGTGTGTAGCGAGGTAGAACTGGCGTCAACATCATTGTTGGAAGCTTTGGGTACTGCACTCGTCTACATGACAAAAGTGTTGACGGATGAGCTTTTAAAGGATTAAAAGTAAAGTTGAATGTTTAGTGCTAACTTTTACTGTGCCAGATCCCTTCAAAACGTTATCAGGCATATGACATCTTCCTTTCATATTCAAGATCTAATTTCCTTTTCTAGAAATCAATTCGAAATAACGAAAATATATGCAATACTATTATTTGATAAATTGTTTAGACAGAGGGCTCACGATGACCTGAAGACGAAAGGCGGAAGACTTTCGAAACGTCGTCCTCTACATTTGTGTCTCCACAACAGGCAGTTGCCGTCCATTCTACAAAATTTCATATGCAATACTAGTTATTTTCTGACTTTCTGAAAGATTGGTTATGAAAGACAGTTAATTTCGTATATAAACTGAATAACATACTTTTATGAACATATTTTTATTTTTGAGCTGTTGGGATTTGACTCTAAATTCAGGTTCCAGAGCAGTGCTCAGGAACACTGTAACATAACATACATAACATAATGTTTCAGAACAAACTGAAGCTATTAAATAGAGAAAGTAAAGCCAGTTCTTATAATTTATATATCTATCAAACTATCTATTAAACTCACCCAAATTTACTGCCTCCGTAACATCCGAAGGTAACCCATTCCATATGCCAACCACCACTAGATGTCCCTATATTCTTTGCAGCGACTGAGGTAGAAATCCTTTCCAAAACGTTCGTAGTTATCTTCCAAAATTAAACCCAGGAAAGTATTTTTTCGCTTCAGGAATTAATCATTTCACTGGAGTTATGCACACATGTCATTATGAATATTCACAACTTCCACCACAGGGGTGCAACTGATGACGTATACCGCACACTGTGTACATCATACAGACTGGATTCTACAATGTCATCAAATATGGCATTTGCTGTCTTTAGGGCTGAAGTCATTGTGATTTTGCTGGCTTCTCAGATCCTAAAATGATCCTACTGGTACTGAAAGATTCTGAAAATTAGATGTGTTTATGTGTTTCTTTAAAATCATTATTAGTCTTAAGAACCTCTGGTAGCTTCAAAGTCTCTAAATGCTCTAAATGCCTTTGATTTTGATAGAGGATTAAAGTAGATAGGCAGCACAAACAAGTTGATTGTTAGTGGAGATGGAAAGAAAAGATGGTCAAAAATGTCAAGAATTTGAATCCATAAATTATCATTCAACTTGGTTTCTGATTGATCTTAAATTAATCTCAAGTTTGATTTGAAACTTGTGAATTTCTGATTACAGTCATGATCTGTTTTTTTAAAACTGAGTTTAAACAGAAAGTGTCAATTCTACAACTTCTATCTTGGGCCATTACTACAGGCATATGTGCACATAGGTAGTTTGGTTTCAGCAAATGTCTCCCAAATACACTTTAACATTTAGTCCAAAAGGCTTTTTACAAGACTTATACTTGAACGTTATATAGTTATGCATCCCAATGGATGTGTGCCTTGCAAATACCCCTTCTAACATGGTTAATCTCTCATTTCCGCGTAAATCTACCTTATATATTTGTTTTATTGAAAAATAGTGCAGCTCGAAAGAACAGCAGATACAGACTACTATTCAAATAACTCAGAACAAGCTATCCAACATGCATTGGTGTCTTGCTTCTTACCATGAGAATACAATAATACAACTATTTTACTTCCAACTGATCCTTTCTCAATAAAAATGAACTTCAACTCGAAGTAAGTAACCACTAAATAACGTTGTGTATGTGTTATATATTAACTCAAGCTATACAATCACAGTCAACACTAACACAAGGAAAAGAAAAGTTAATAGATATCCAATGAAACTGTATACTTCTGTACTTCTGGTTGAATATAGTACATAAAACCAATTAAAACTCTTGGTGTGTCAAGCTTTCTTTGTGAAACACATGATATGCTTTCTGTGTTTCACTTTCTACATACAATATTACCTCTAGAATAATGTCCCCATTCAACTCACTTTAATTTATTTCTCACGAACATAAATTAGAACATCAAACAATACTAATTTTTTTTCCATTAATGTAAGTTGCTTTGTGATTTTGAACTTCCGAGTGAAAATTTAAACAGCTCACAAATATTTCAGTTTCTAAAACTGAAAATATTCATTCACCAACATCAATGAAAATATGAGTACCACATCGTCGTGTGACGTAACATGAGTCAGTATCCATAACTTCATCTTATATTGTCTCATCTTGACATTAAGATCAAATCAGTTATTTTTCATTTAGATATCGTCTGATTATTCTATGTATATTTCACGCATATGGCGTTATACAACGGTTATGAATAACTCCATATTTAATATCCACATATTACAGAACAATACAGTATAATTGAAATTCATAAACATGCCTCCAACGCTCGTTACTTAAGTCAGTACTCTATGTGTTTAAAGTATCTGAGAGACTGTTGATAACTCTACCAGATAACCATGGCTACGTTCTTTACCCTCCCGCGAATAGCGAAAAACCGCGAATATTGGACGCAGTTTTAAAACGTATATGTATGCGATTATATACTATATGAAATGCTTCCCAAACACTAATGATACTTATACTCATTGATGCAGTAATAATGTAGCAATATTGCATACTGTTATGTATTTCACTAAATTGTACCGTGCGTTACCGGGCTGTGCTTTGCCGTTTGCGTTGTTGGGGAAGCTGAGGCAGTCAGCCAATAGCAGTCCAATCTTGTTTGGTGAAGACGACAATTGATAAAAACGGCTTGATTGAGTAAATACAACAGAAATCTCCTCGAAAAAGCCCTTTCAGTCTCTGTGACCTACAAAAACGCAGTTCGCGCATAACCCGCGAATATGCGGGGCCGCGAATGGCGAACCGCGAATAGGCGAGGTCACACTGTATTTTGCTATTCTCAAGTAATTTAAGTACCGGAAGGCTATGATCGGGATGCCAATTTAGAAACATGTGTTTCTGTCCATAAGAGGTTCCATGTGTAAATAAATTCTATGTTTTTTTCTACTTTGCTATTTTCGTGAGAATAATTTTTGTTTTGATTTCAGGGCTAGTAAAATGTCAGCAGTTAAGAAACGAAAAATTGATGATGAGGGAAGGTTATTCAACAGTGAATGGTGCACAAAATATCTTGTTGTCCCGCATAATTAAGGTGTTGTCTGCCTCGTCTGTCAAACTACAATTGCAGTCATGAAAGAGTACAATATTAAGCGACATTACGCAACTAAGCACCTCCCAGTTTGATGAAATTGTTGGTCAGGCACGAAAGGACAAAATTGGACATTTAAAACATCCATTGAAAAGCAACAAGGTGTTTTTACCACTTTCAAGAAAAATTCAGAACTGGTGACAAAACTGAGTTTTAAGCTTTGTGAATGTATGGCAGAAAAGGGAAAGCCTTTCAGTGATGGAGAATTTATTAAAATTGTTTAACAATATTCACAGAATATGCATGTCCAGAGAAAAATATTTGGTGGAGCAAACTAGCCTTTCCCGCTTTACTGTCTCACGCAGGACAAAAGATCTTTCAGAGGACATCAAAGAAACTTTGAAAAAGAGATTGAATTCGTGTGAAGCTTTCAGTCTGGCTTTGGATGAAAGCACTGATATCAATGACACATCCCAACTTGTCATTTTCATCAGAGCTGTTACTGCAGGCTTTGATGTTTTCGAAGAGTTTTTAGATATGGCAAGCCTTTCCTCCACAACCACAGGACAGGATATTTGTGAACAAGTGCTTAAGGTTGTAGAAAAGTTTGAACTGAATCCTTATAAATTATGTGGTGTTACAACAGATGGTGCTCCTTCCATGACAGGTAGGACAAATGGATTCACCAAGAAATTTCTAACTGCAATTGGAGCACAAGACGTAGTTGTAAGCCATTGCATTATTCACCAAGAGAGCTTGTGTACCAAAGTTCTGGATTTTGCAGAAGTCATGTAAAATGTCGTCCAATGCATAAATTATATTCGAACACGAGGATTAAATCATCGACAATTTAAAACTTTTTTAGATGAGCTGGACAGTGAGTATTCAGATGTTTTGTACTTCTCTGCTGTACGTTGGCTTAGTAGAGCTGCTACTTTGAAGAGATTCTGGAATCTGCGAGAGGAGATTAAGTTCTTCATGGAGAGCAAACGTCAGAATGTGGACTTCTTGAGCAATGAGAACTGGCTGAATGACTTAGCATTCCTCACAGACATTACACAGCATCTGTCTGATTTAAACTTAAAACTACAAGGGAAAAGTCAACTTGTGAATAAGTTGTTTGAGCATATTTGTGCTTTTGAGAAGAAATTGGAACTTTTCCAGGTTCAGTTGAGAAGAGCCATATTGACCCATTTTACATGTCTTGCAACCAGGAAACTGGAATTTCCTAATCTGGATTGCACCAAATATGGAACCAGTGTACAAAAGCTGCGTGATGAGTTTGCAAACAGATTTCCAGATTTCAGACAAACTGAAATTAGATTGAAATTGTTCGCTCAACCTTTTGATTTGGCAGTGGAAGACAGTCCTGATGATTGCCAAATGGAACTCATTGAACTGCAGGCTGACATGGACACTAAAAGGAAATTCTCTGAAAACAGTTTGCTAGACTTTACAAACTCTGTGTACGTGAAAAGTTTCCCAATTTGTCCCGTCATGCACAAAGAATTGGCTCCCTTTTTGGTAGCACCTACTGCTGTGAGCAATTTTTCTCCAAAATGAAGCTCATCAAAACCAAATGTAGAAGTCAGCTGACTGATGAACATTTGACCAGTCAGTTAAGAGTGGCAACCACTTCTGTCAAAGCTGATATTGACAAGCTCTGCAAGGACTCTAAATTTCAAGTGTTGCACTAAAATGATCACTCATGCAAAAATATAAAATATTATTGCTTGCATTTTGAGAATTTTTTTTAATTTATTGTGCATGTACACGAATAAGCTTGTTTTTTAAGTGGCCCCGCTTGATTGATGAAGTTGGTTATATGGCCCACCGACGAAAAATGTTGCACACCCCTGCTCTAAGATAACCTTTTATTAATAATAATTTTGCATACCTTCCGTCAAGGGAACGGCCCGGCATGCCCAGGTGGTTACAGAGCTCAACTCATAATCTTAGAGTCGCGGATTCGAATCCCGAATTCGCGGATTGTGATAGTCAATCCCCTTAATTGGAAGGTAAAGAGCAATTCAGGAGTTGGCGTTGGGTGGTGAAGACAAGTTACCATTCTTCTAGCCTTACCTGTTAAATTAGGGAACGGTTAGCGTAGATAGCCCTCATATAGTTTCATGCAAATTTAAAAAAAAAAACGCAAACTGTCAAGGGAATAAGTACTCCAGCTAGTTTACCATAAATTGAAATTTTAATAGTAAAACAAAATTGTTTTCTGTTTTATAATTTAATTTCGAGGTGGCGTATTGTATAATGGTGTCAGCGAGTGGAGAAGGTAGTAAGCAGCAGTGTGCTGTTAATTTAGTAATAGGGGACTTTTAATGTATATTTGCATCGTTTGGAATGTTTTAAAGCATAAAGAAATTCTGCTATGTGTAAAATATGCTTCTCGTTTGTTTGTTTGTTTATGAGTCCTGTAAATTCTGAGATGATTATAATTTTTATTTTCAGTGTCTGTGCTCGAGCCGTGCAAACTGCATTTTGTAGTATAAATACTGAAATTTTGTGAAAAAGTCCGATAGTGTAACATACTAATTGTTACTAATAGTATTACACTATCATCATTGTATTGTTATTAAATTATTGTATGCATATTTTACAGATTTAGTTTTTCACCAGAGGTGAAATTGAAAAAAGAATCTGTGAAGTAGAGCCACTAGAGGCTCTGTTGTTATAGGTTACTAATAGTAAATCTATATTGTGAAATAAAACGGATGACAGATATTACGTTATGAAATTAGTTTCATACGATAAATTTTTATTTTTTTTAATTTTCATATACTGGGACAATGGCCTTTGCAGTTTCTGTTTATTGGACTGATAGCGTTAGTTAAATAATACTCTTTATTTGAACATGTATTTAACATAAAATCTTGTAAATAGTAAGTCAAAGCAACATATTGGCTTAACTTATTAAATTTAAATTGTACTTGTAAAAAATTTAGGGAGTTCTGAAAGTCACAAGTTAAACTATAACTAGAGTAGAGGGTAGATACATGTTAACAGCAAACACGAACTAGCTAATATCATTCAATTTAAAAGATTGCATTTTTACAGGTCCAGAAAAATGATAAATGATCTCAAAATTGCTGTTGTTTGTTCAAGTAATCAAAATCGAAGCATGGAAGCTCATGCCTTTTTGAGGTGAGACTAAAATAGGAAGATTTTATGTCATGTAATTGAAACCAAGTGATTAAAACAATGTTTTTTGGTATTTTAAGAGTGAAAAATTAATGTTACTTAAGTTATTTGTCATGCAACATGTTTGGTAATTAGTATCATTGAAATAATTACATAAGAAAAATATCTATTAAGGAAATTTTTACTGTCAAGATCAAGGATAATATCTCCAACAAGGTATTACATTTAACTAAAGTTATCTGCACTACAGTACGAGTGTTTACTTCCATTGCTGTTTAAAAATGTTTTTGCTTTTTTTGTTATCTGTATGAATGATAATTTCTTTTGAAATTTAGAAGTGAATTAAATTCCAAAATTTCTTGACCATGAAGAAAATAAGATTTGGCTAGACTAAAAATATCTTGTTTTTTGAATTTTATTTCACTAATTTGTAAGATTGTTTTCTTGAGAAGAGAATAAAAAATTAAAGCATCAAAAATGAAAAGTATTGATATTTTTCTATCTGTTCTTTATAACCAAAACGTTACTACCTCAATGTCAACCTGAAATATTTTATACTTGTTTAAAGTAATGCCTGTTTTGTACATTTGTATTATTGTATGACAGGAAGAGATCTGGGCCATCTCTGTAAAGTCACTTTATTCTAAATGTTTAAATATAGAACTAATTTCTTTGCTTTACTAGAATTTGGGAAAAATATAATATTGCTGACTATTCCACAGGTTTTTCTTAAAAAATTTGTGATCTTTGTAAAGCCTTACTATATTTTGAATAAGAGGAAACATGAATGTATTTTTAAGTGAAAAATAAAATCAAGAAATTTTAATCCAAAACCTAGAAAAACTAAATAGACTTTCATTATCTGATTTAGTATTGGTTGATGTGTAACATTAGGAATAAGTAGTGTTGAGTAGTCCAGCACAGTAGTTTGCAAATGCCAGTCTATAGACCAGTGTCTGTTTAAGACAACTGAATAGAGAAGTTTTAATTTCAAATATATTTACTGATGTGTATTGTTTTACAATATATAGTATAAAAGTATTTTTAAAAGGTTGCTATTGTACAAGGCAGTTTGTGAAAAGTTTGTGTTACTGAATTTATCATGTTAATACTCTTCTACCAATAAAAATTGTGACTATAACTCAAAACTTTGGAAGAAAATATGGTATTAATCAATTCAAACTAGTTCATGTAAAAATGTTTATTCATTGATTTGAACACTATAGGCCTGACACAGTGGTATATCTGCAGACTCACTCTGCTCAAAACCAAATTTTCGATACCCATGATGGGAGCACAGATACTCCATTGTGTAGCTTTGTGCTTAAATTGAAACAAGCTGTGGACTTGAACAGCTCCACTGCAGTATAGAGAAGTGAAATAATCATTTTTATTGAGATAATTTTTAAAATTGGAATCTTTTTGTAAAGTTTTTTTTTCAAATTACTTTTTGTAGAAAGTTTTAAAAAAAGAAATAATAAATATCCTTATACATTTGTTTGAAATAAGTTGAACAAGTTTCATTTCACATTTAAATAAAATTATTTTAATTACTTCATAAATTATAAAGTTCTAAGTCTTAAAAAACAATACTTACAATTTATTAATGTCAAAAGTTCCAAAACAGTAGTTATTCATATTATTTTTGAGTGTTATGAGTAAAGTAAATCTTAAGAATGGTATCAGGTTCAAATAAATCATGTTCACTTAGGTGATTCAGAGAAGTTTTATTAATTTTCTAATGTTTAACTATTAATCTATCAAGAATTTATTAGCTAATAGTAGGCTTGTACTGTACTTTTTAATCAAGAGTCTGCCTTGGTAAGATTGACACTAGAATGATGTTGAATGTTTTAGCAGTTATGTTTGTGTTCAAGTTGTCAGAAAGCTTCAGTATTTGTTTGTTTTTTGTTATTTTATTTTCTCAACAGATAGATTAAAATCTGATGAGGAATGAAATATTTCTTTTTAGTGCAGTTTTCCTGCTTCTGTGTAATTATCTTGTTCATTTTCCAGATTTTTAATTCTTTGATTTTCTTAATATGTTTGCAGTGTTATTTAGTTTAGTGACTGACTGTAAGTGTTTGTTTTGGTAAAAAGAGTTGTAGCTCTTCATTAGTCGGTTGACATCTTTATGTCCTACAACTTGCTAATTTACTGTAAGTCTTTAATATTCACTAGTGTATAAGTATTCATGGTTTTAGTTAACAACATGTTTAATGAGAAGGCTGCTATTTGTTTGGATATTTTTAGTTGATTTCTTAATAGTGTAAACAATGTAGTAGTATATGGATATTTTCATAGACTTTTGATTTTATAATTTGTGAGAAATTGAACTGCTTGAGAAAATAGGTTTGTCTTTGTATATTTGTGATATTTATAGGAGTTTCTTTTTTCTTATATATTCTAGTTATGAATACAAAGGGCTTTATAAGGTGTTTAATGTTTTGAGGTATTTTGTCTTGAGCACAGTATTTAGTTGTTTATACTATAACTAGACGTGACTCGAGCAATGCAGTCGATCACCTATGAGCATTGATTACATCGGTTAGAATTATAAAATAATCAACTAAGTGAAATTTATGTTTCTGATTATCACTGTTTTTAATTATTCCAACAATTCAAGTATTGCCAATATGATTTATAATTATTATTATCAACGTAATTTAGGTGCTTCAGCTTTATGAATTTTATGACTCAATTAATAAAAATAAATGTTTCTGATTATTACTATTTTTCACTGTTCTAACTCCTCAAGTCTTGTGTCAAAATTGTCAATTATTCTTTGTTTTATTTAGGCAAAGTATTCATGATTAATATACTGGAATGGGTGGCAGTTGCCTATTGTAAAAACAACAACAACAACAAGAAACTTGTAGAGGGCAACATTTCAAAATTTTTCCATTCTTTGTCTTCACTTGTGTTTTTTTTTACAACAGGCAGTTGCCATCCATTGTACTATACTCATCAATAAGCAATTAGTTTAGCATAGCTTATATAATTTACGGGAACAAAGGACCTGTTGGCCCATGTAGGCCTTCCCCATTCCTGACTAAACTAAACTTTGAAATAACAATAAAACATTCATAACTGATCATAATAACTCAAATATTTATTAAGAATTCCCTTAAATATATTGCTTTTACCACATCTGAAAGAAATCCATTCTAGAAGTCACAAAGTTTCCAGTTAGAAAATTAAGACTTAATATGGATGACATCCATCCTGTGAAAATTGTATCTGTCCATTAGCCCTACTATTCTCAGCATTAAATGCAAAAAAAATAAAGATGATGATAAAAATACAATCCCTTAACATGATTTGACTGTAATGTTTCACAATCAATGTGTCTGAAATTAAAATCACTGATAATTGTGATCTTGTTAACAGCTAAAATCTTATTATCATTGTAAAGTTTCTCATTAATTTCACCAGTAGCATCTGGTAATCTGTAAAAAATATATGCTATAAGCCTTTTCCATCTATATCCACTAACAGAAACTCAAATGGATTCCATCTCCTTGCTATTATCTTTGATATTCTCAATTTCAACAGGAAGTGACTCACATTTTAACATGAAAGCTCTTCTCTCTCCTCTCATGAGTACTCTTATTATATAACCTGTAATCCTGTATTTTGGAGAAAGTTTTACCATCAAAATTGTCTACATTTACCCATGTTTCATTTATTTCCATTATATCAAAATCCTTGATTCCCACCAGTGCTCTAAAGCCACCTATGTTATTTCTTCTAATATGACAGTAATAACAGTAAAGTTTTTGTTTAAAACTGTATTTATACTTTATTCCTGCTAAATGTCTCTCTGCATATAATTTTTTCTTGCATTTAGTTTATCCTGGTTTTCAGTATTATCTTACCCTATCTTAAAACTTCCCTTACAGCTGAGTCGATAACCATTGCAAACAAACCAGCCTCTACCCTATTTAAATGTAAACCATCTTTTTCAAAAGCTCTTTTCTGATATTGGTTTGGTTATTTGAATATTCTTTAGCACAATGCAACAAGGCTATTTGCACTTTCCATTCTCCCATTGGACTGATCTCACAAGTCCAACTGGTCAGTCTGTTCAAATTTACTTATTAACCTAATCCTAGCATTCAACCTTAGTGACCAACTTATAATTTCATCCCAGTTATTAAGTACAGGTTGTATCTCTAACAAGTTATTATGGTTCCTTTCTTTAATTGTCTTTATTGTTCCCTTTTACTTTAATTACACTTCTTTACATCATTAGTCCATCACTGTGTGCATTATAAAGGTTGTATCACTGTTAAGACTCTACTGTTATATCACTTTCTCAGTCTGTTTGGTTGGATATGGAAGGGAATTTATCTGAATGTTTTATTTCACAGTAATGTTATAGCGAATAAAATAACTAATAGGATTTTGGACACCATATTTAAATTCTTATCGTAATCATATTGTTCATTTTAGTAGAAACAAACAAGCACCATAGAAATGGAAATTAACATATAGAACTAGAAGTTTAGTCATGAAAATGTACTCTATATACATGTTCAAAGCTATATCAACTAGAACTGGATAATTAATGATTTTTGATAACAAAGTATGATTTGTTCATACATTGACAAATTCAAAGAGTTATGTACAATCAAATGAGACTAAAATAGTTGGAATAATCTAAAATAACAAACACTAATTTCAGTTAGTAGATCATTTTTGTGACATTAATGGATTTATTAGTAAGTTTATTAGTCTGTTATTTTGTGATACTGATTGCTGTAATCGGTGCTCATAAGAGAATAATTATTTATGTTAACTGAGTTAATCTCATGGCTCTTGTGTGAAAAACATTAAAAAGTAAAGATTTATATATTGTTTTACTTCATTTCAAAATTACTTTTTATGAGGTTGTAAAAACCAACTGACCATTTCTGTCCATTTGTTTGTGTAGTAAGTTAAAGGGAAAAAAGCCTTCACTTTCATAATACTTAAAAAAAATAGTGTTTGTAAATCTGATATTTAACATTTTGAGGTCTAAATAACCATAGCTTTTAATATCTGGGGACAGCTTTAGTAGCTGTATGTTTTAGTCGCAAATTAACAATATTGTTTTTTTTTGCCAAAAGACAAAGTGTTGTTAACTATGAGCTTCAAGAATTATTATTTTCACATCCATCTAAATAAACAATTTTGATTTTAAAAGTTTCCCAAAAACTATCACTGACTGCAAGTGAGATAGGAGAATATATTGCCAGACTTTGTCTCCATCTGAGAGTAATTTTTAAGATGAAGTCCACTTCTAATACATGTTAAAGTTATTGCAGTGAAAAAAATTTCATTTAATCATTAATAATGGCTTAATGTTTAGATTGATGAAAGAAACATATTTAAAATTTTAGAGTTATTATGATTTTGCAGAATTCTCTGATAGGTCTTTTGTAGAATACTGTGTGTGGTTTTAACACCTTTACTGTAAATAGCAAAAATATCAACTTGTGAAAAAGTGTGCAGAGATTGGCCCTGTGGCTTAAAATTTAAAATAACATTTTTCAAAGTATACAAGAAATGAAGTGATTTAATTCTGGTGTTTAAAATTGTTATGTTTGATATTGCATGCAACTTGTTTTGATTCAGACTTGGCACTCCAGAGGTTGTTAGACATGACACTTGAATTAAGTCTAAGTGACAGCATTGAGAATGTGACTCAAGAACTGACCATATAAAATGGACAGTTTCACTTGATGCTTTACTAAAACAAACAGAATCATTTAGGGACTAGTCATTTGTTTCTTCTGTATTTTAATGATACACATAATGATTTTAGTTTGAATATAAAGTACTGATTTAAGTTATGTAATATACTTCATTCTCATCAGATGTTAGGCTTTATGATGGTATTTGTAAGCTAGTTGTATTTAGTGCTTATTTATTTTCAGGGTACAGTGGTTAAAGGAGTGTGGATCTGAAGCACTCACAGTTTATAAGGTGCAAGGAATGGGTTTTGTTTGGATACTTAAGACTGGCATAAAATTTAAAGGATACTATTGATGAAGATGTGCAATTTGTAGATTTTGCAAATTGGAATAGAAATTGAAGACTAACCTAAATGAACTACAGGTGCCAGAAGAACAGGAGTGTAAACTATGGGAAGTGGCAGAAGGATACAAAAAGGAACATAAATTTTTACTGTTAAGGAAAAAAGCAGCTAATAATGTGAATTTCAGGAAAACATAAATGGTACCATTAATGATGTAAGTAGTGGATTTAATTGTAATGAGTAGATTCTGTTAAGTAACAGATTTCAGCATTTACTTGTGCATAAGAGTAACTGCGAGAAGGACAAACAAGAGAAACATAGAATGAGAATGAAAACTTGAGGAGGTTTTGATTTATAGGTGACACTTTGATACTGTACATGGATAGAAGTCTTATGGATAAATGGTGAGAAAAGAATTAGATTTTACTATTCAGAGGCAATGGTGGAGAGTATAAATGATAGTGATACAGTAAACAGTCATGTTGGGAAGGGTCGATCAAAGAAGCTAATTAACAAGTACAGGGACTTGTTAAAGTCCACTTTAAAGGCACTTGAAGAAAGAGCAGTAATTCTGCCTGTGATACCTCAGAGACTTAACTGTGAGGATGAGTTTATATCGATCATCCTGAACATTTACTAGGTGGAGACAAGATAATCACATAAATTCTAAGCTTGTTAAGAAAAAAATTGGAAAGTTTGAAGAATTATAAAGCTCCTGGACCAGATAACATTGGGGAATGATCTCTGAAATTTCCTCTTGAAAAATGGAGCATTATATGGGATCTGATTGAAGTGTTTAAGAGTATAAAGGACATTGATAGTGTGGATGCTTCATCTTTTTGATACTTAATGCTAATAATTGTAGGGCTAAGGAACACAAATATAAATTTTTACAAGGTAGAGGTCATTCTCAGTTTTATTTTTCTAATAAGGTGGTTGACCTTTGGAATGGATTTCCTTCAGATGTGATAGATTTAGTGCATTGAAGAGACTTATTAATAAATATATGAATAATAAGGACTAGCTTTGAGTGTTTTTATTTTTATTTTGAAGTTTAGGGAATGGAAAAGTCTAGGTGGATTAATAATCCCTTGTTGTTCATAAATTGTATGGAATACAAGTAGGTATCAGAGCTGAATGCTAGGCTTATTGTTAACATGTAATGATTGGCTAGATAACTTGTGGTACAAATTCAACTGGAAAAAGAGTTGTTTTTTTTTGGAATGGATGATTTACATTTAAGTAGCTAGGGTGAAGTTTATTTTCAAGGTTATTAACTTAGCTGTAGGGGGAACTTTAAATTAGAACTACACAGTAATGAGTGCCAGAATAAACTAAATGAAAAAAAAAAAAAGATATAGAGAAGAAGAGTTGTGGATGAACAAAACAAATTAGTTCTAAGGTAGGCTTAATTTTTATTTTGAAGTTCAGTGACTGAAATTCTTAAGTAGACCAAGAGTCCCTTGTTGTCCATAAATTGTAAGTAGGTTATTAGAGCTAAATGCTAAACTTATGCTAATATGTTAGAATGAGCAGATTGGCTGGAGAATTTGTGGTATAAATTCAATTGGAAAAAGAGAATGTTTTTTAAATAGGTGATTTACCTATAAGTAGCTAGGGTAAAGTTTATTTTCAAGGTTATTAACTTAGCTGTAAGGGTTGTTTTGAACTACAACTAGATAGTAATAAGTGCCAGAATGAACTAAATGCAAACAAAGTATGTATGTGTATATATATATAGAGAGAGAGAGAAGAAAGAGTAGTGGACATATAAATTAGTTTTAAGAATAGGCTAAATTTTTATTTTGAAGTTTAGTGACTGTGAAAGTTTGTGGAACAACAGGTCAACCCCTTGTTTTCCAAACGTTGTATATAACTAGGTTACCATATCTGAATGCTAGGCTTCTATACAACAGTATTGTATGTTGTATGTCTGTACTTCAGAGGGTGTACACCCTTGTGCAAATTAATTGAAACAAATGGTCATTTTACAATATTTTTAGCATGGCGGTCAGTGTAGGATCGCTGGACCCGCTGATTTCCTCTAATAGTCATTTTTAGATACAGATGGCATCATTAGATGTGTTTTGCAGTACAGTCAATCTATTTTTGGGATATATGACGAAATTTTGAGGAATATGGAGGTTCATTGAGTCCAGGTGAAGATACATGAAAACTTGTAGTTTCACATTTTGTTTGCAGTTTTCATGGGCATTTTTTTCATTTTTTACATTTATCTATAAAGGAAGCAACTTTTTGTGTGCTGAGATAACCTTTCATCAATTATGAATTTACATAACTTCTGTCCATGCAACAAGTACTGCAGCTGGTATGTTTATATGTAAGAATTAGCTGGGAAGTATAAATTTAATTGGAAATAGAGATTTTTGGAGTGTATTTACACTTAAGTAACTAGGGCCAAGCTGTAAGAGTAGCTCTAAACTAGCACTAGACAATAGTGAGTGCAGAAATAAACTGAATACAAAAGAAAGATACAAAGAGAAACAAATACTATATAAAAACAAGGAGGAGGGGAAATTGTTATTGTAATGCTATAAATATAGGAAATACAATAGAGGACTTTAGAGCAATGGTTGGAACAGACAGTATTGATAAAATAGGGAATAACTGAAACATGGTTAAATGTAGACAATTTTGATGACAAAAATGTCTGAAATACATGGTTACTAATTATTCGATAGGAATAGAGTACTAAAAAGAGGTAGCAAGGTAGCTTTATATGTAAAATGTGAGTTACATCTTTTTCAACTTAAGGGAGTAAAAGTAATTACAGGGAGGTTTAATCTGAGTTTCTGCCAGTGGTTATGGGAAGCAAGGTTTTAGTTGAAATTTTTTATTGCACAGAAAATAAAACTGATTAATGAAAACCTATAGTGCTCTTGAGATGTCATCTGTTAACGGCATCATGATTATGGAAGATTTTAATTTCAGTCAAAGAATGGGAAATTTTAGAGCCAAATCATGAGACAAACAGGTTTATAGAAATTGTTCAATATACTTTTCTTCATCATGTAATCACAGAATTTACTAATGTCAGTGCTATTTTTGATATAGTGTTAACTTCTAACACAGAAGTTGTTGAGAGGATGGAGACCAGAGAAGATCTAGGTAACAGTGACCATTGCTTAATTAGGTTTTAATTGTTGACTACATTTTAAATTAAGGAATAATGAAATTTTTGGTTATAAATTTTGAATAAAGGTGAAAAGAATTATCTGTTTTGGATTGGGCTGCTAAGTATATTGGAGTTACTAATCAAATATGGAAAAATTTTGTATATTACTTTTACATATTCTAGATAGATGTGTTCCTTATTAAACAAAAAAAAAAAAGATGGGTGAAAGTAAAACACCAGGTTGACTCACAAATTATATAAGGGATAAAAGTAAAGGAAAGCATCATAAATGTAAGAAGTTTAAATTAAATGCTGTAATAGGAGACTTAGAGGACTGTATAAAATCTAGAGTGTTTTTAAACATGTTATTAGGATATTGAAAATGGTATATAAAATTGATAGACAGAGACAAGGTTGTTGCATCAATTCTGAGCTCATTAAGGAAAAATTGTGAGTTTTAAAGAATAATAAACATTTAAAATTTTAGCATGGTTTCACAATGGAAAACTTTTGTCTTACTGATCTTTAACATTCTTTGAATAAGTTAGTGCTTATGTAGATGAGGGTAATGGTGTAATTTGCATCTAAATTTTCAGAAAGCTTTTGACAAGATTCCACATAAAAGACTTGTTTAAAAAAAAATCTCTAGTTGTGAGGGATAGGGTGGACATTAGATCAAAAAGTGTCTTGATGGAAGAAAGCAGAATTTTTTAAAAAATAGAATTAAGTGAATCTAACCTAATGTCACAAGTGGAGGTACCTCTTTTTGATTTACATCAATATTACAGATGAAGGAATGACCAGTAAATTAGTTGATGATATTAAGTTCTTTGGTATTGCTGGCTGTGTACTAAAGAAATGTGATTAGATGAACAAATAAATTTGGTAGGAATAACCTTGTATTAAAGAAATGTATATTGAATACAGGTCAAGGTAAGAGGAAATTTAGGTTCTATTTACAGAAATATTGAATACAGGTCTAAAAATTTTATTATATCATTGATTAGGCCACATTTGGAGTATAGCTTTTAGTCTATACCTCCTTATCTTATGAAGAACATTGAATTGTTCAAAAGGGTTTAGAAGATTGTTTATAGGATAATAATAGTTGGTTAATACAAAATAATGTGTAAAGGAGTCTAAACGTTTAGATCTACTATTATGGAACCAGAAGTTTTGACACTATGTGTTTCTTTAGTCCAATTGGAGTGCAATTCTGGACACCTGCAATTTTTCAAGAGTCTGGTGTCCAAAAGAGCAGTGTTTTTATCTCATTGTCTGTAAGATGTTGGCTGCTCAATGGGCTTGATATCTTTGTCTCTCTGATCATCTTGTTATGATCTATGTAGACAACTACACTGACATTTCAGGCCCATGAATACCAAATTTTGATTTTTGTCCTGTCACGTTCCATTAACATCAAATTTGGTGGTGGATTGATTGTCTCATCGAGACCATATCTTTACCACAGTGTAGTTACTATATCCTCTGGTGTTTCAGTGCTTTTTCCACTTTAAAAGTACTCTTATAGACTAAATTGCCAGTTCCTTTATCATCAGGTATCTACTTTTTTGTTTAGTAGTCTAAGACTGCAGCTCTGGCTGTAGATATTCTGAATCACTATTGGTCTTTTCTCTTTTCTGTATGTTCTGTCATCAATGACTTTCCATCTGACCTCTGGCCTTTTTGTTTGTTTGTTTGTTTGTTTCTCTAATTCATATGGGCATTTTCAAATTATTTCTTGTCAGTAATTCTCTTCTTCTGGACTAGAACCTTCTCATGGCTCCCATGCATCTTATAGTTGAACATTTGACCATCTTTTCCTAAAGATACATTTTCTTCTGCTTCTCAGTTGTAGAAGATATTGCCCTGATATTTTGTCCCAGGGACTGGGTCATTATATTACCTGACTGTTATTTTCTCTCCAGGACTTTGGCTACCTGACAGGATGATCTTCTTCTTTTTTTCTAATCATATTTCCTTCTCTTTCTTTTCTGTATGGTTGTTACTACTCCTGTCTCCTTTTTATTCCTGAACAAAATATCTTTTTCTTTCTCACCAGTAATGGATGAAAAGTATTCCCTGTATGAGAATGATGCAGTCTACCACCGAGTATGCCTCATTAGATTCCCTCCTCTAGTGGATGATATACTGGTTATGGGTTTCCTTTTCTGACACTATAATCTCAGAAAGAAGCTTGTATTTTCACTTTTCTTCATTTATGCTGATCAGTCGAGCATCTATGTGAGGTTTTAATTCTCAGTTCTGTGCAGGGGTGAATAAAGGTTTTGAGAAGTTAACATTTTCCTTACCTGAAAATGTATTTGAGATGACTCATCACCTTTCCATTGAATCAACTGCTATTTTTCCCCATTTCCAGTATGTTTCTTTTGCTTTACCAAGAATGTGCTTGTAATAATATAGTTGATTAGACTGCTGACATGATGGATGTGTCACCCTCATATTGCTAGAGTGTTTGTAGCATAATGCTGTTTGCATCACAGAGTATGATAGGACATGATAATACATATTTGAGTGGAAATTTTGTTCAAGGCATGGCCCATTGGAAAAATAGTTTTGGCAGTGGTGATAGGTAATAGCTCTTGATTTTGTTAAGAGGTGGTAAGTAGTTATCTGAAATACCTTTTAAGATAAGAAAAATGTTAATTTAGAAGGAAGAAAAGCATCTTCAAGTATTATATTTGACAAATTACTGGCCAAGGTACTAACCTTTTGCAGGGACTTTCTAAATTGTTACTTTATCAGCAACTCCTGTGTTGAATTTGAAGTTTTAATGTAAACAAAAAACTAGCAGACAGAACACCTACAGACAAAATACAGATGGACATAGTTTTATTGTGTTTGTTGTTGAATGTGAAGTTAAAATTAAAAAGGAAAATATTACTTTTGTTATAATTTATAAATAATGGTTGAGATTTGAAAATAGTTTTAAAAGAGGAGTAAACATTCGGAAATGTTACATTGTTTATAGTAAAAGATAAAAATAAATGTCTTTGCTCACTCATAGTTGCAATTAATTTGAAAACATTTGGAAATTTTTGAGCATTAGTTGACCAGCCAGTTTATTGTTCATCAAGTACATTGCCATGATTAAAATCATCACTCTTGCAACTTTGTCAAATGATGATTATAGTTCGACTTCAATTTTATTTCTCAACTGGAAAAATAACAATATCCTGGTTTTTAGTTAAACATTATTTTGTGTAAAAGTAAAATTTAAAGTTGTGTCTATCTGTTTGGATAAATACTGTAGTTAATATGTATGATAATTAAATTTCATTCTATGATAATTAAATTTCATTCTTCAAGCTCATTAATTTGTGACTTTTGCAGGAATATTATGGTAGCTAAATAGGTGTTATTGAATGACCAGTTTCATTAACAATGAAATTTTCTTTGTTTCTTTTTTTTCAGTAAGAAAGGTTTTAAAGTCAGATCATTTGGGTCTGGGAATCAAGTAAAACTACCTGGACCATCTCCAGATAAGCCTAATGTGTATGACTTTGGTATTTCTTATGAACAAATGTACCAAGATTTGTTATCCAAAGATAAGAGTTTGTATCCTTTAAAAAATTGATATATATTTGTTTATAAAATATGTATTAAAGCCTGTTAAGTCATTACCCATTTGTATTGAAACTCAAAATCTTTGATTGTTTTGATACTGAGGTCTAAAGACGTTCACAGAAACTTCCACTGAAAATGCTATACTGTTTTAGCAAGTACCAAATAAGCTTAATTTTTGTTAATGCCATGCTTGAACAAGATTTCTAAATCCCAAGGTTTTCTTCTGAAAGTAAGCTTTAATTGGGGCACTAGTCTTATACTAAGACAAGATTTGGTCATTATTGGATCTAAGGAAAGCTTTTATTTATGATGTTTGTTTGTTTTTACCTAAATTGTGGTTAAAGGTAAGTTGTGTAGCATTTTCAGCTAAAAACTGATTTCCTCATAGATATTAGATAAAACTTCCACAATAACTGCAGAATTTATCTAGAAGAAAATAATGACATTTCTTGTGTGTGAGATATTTTAACTGAGTGTTCTGTTTGATATGTAAAGAAGTAGGCTGGGCACATTTTAAGTAAACGACCAGAATGTTTATTCATAAAAATAGGGAAAGAGAGAGAAAAAACTAAATTGCATGTTCAACATTCTGGTTTTGTTACTTTTGAGTCAAAATATTACAATCCTGAACATGACAGTAATTATGCACTGGAAATGAGTGAGAGAAATTGATAAAGAAAGTAAATGTTGTATTGCTTTGTTTTTGTAAATGGCATTTTCTTGTGACCTCTTTTGTCTCATAAAATTGGTCATTTATCTTATCTAACTAACATCAAAGGTTCAGCCAGCAAAGGATATTCCTGTACTATATAGGTTAATATAAACCTAAAATACAGACTGAAATATCCCTGTGGGCAAAATACATCATCTACCAAAAGAACAAAGAGTGAACTTCAAATAACATAATGTTAAACACCTTGAACCACTTGCTACCATCATGACAGTACATAACTATTCAACAGTTTCGCATGGTAGGAGCATATAGTTTGCCTGTATACTATAGCCCTCCCATTTCTCTTTTGTGGGCCTCCCCTTAGACCAACAATTAAAATTAACTGTAAATCCAATTGATTTTAAACTCAGTGTGATTCAGAAGTTTATGAAAGTTTACCTTCTTCCTGTAACATTTACACAAACTAAAACTTCACAAAGTTCACAAATGTCTGGTGGGCATTCATGAGAGTGGTTTTCTCCAGTGTGATTCTTGTCTTAGCTCCAGGCAATGAGTCTTCCACTGGATTAATGGCCCTTGCAGTCTGTCAGTCCTCTACTGTTGAAGACTGTAGTTGTTGATGATTCTAGAACCAACTTGATCACCATTGTGCCAAGCTTTTCCCATATCCAATACACCATCCAACAATTCAACTTCAGCTGTGGTGTTGGGTGTGGTGTGTATTATGTCAAACTCCATGGCTCCAGCTTTAGTAGCTCTGTTAGCCTTCTTACATGGAGGTAAGCTCCTGATGTGATTCTAATTATGAAAAAGGTAGACTGACCAACACCAGAACTTTATTGTAAATACACAAAAGTTAGGGTTCAAATATAAGGTTTACTGAGTTTTAATTGGTCAGAACTCTAGCTAAGTATATAGGATTTAAAGGTTTCATATTGTCCATTTATAATCTTGAAGGAAGTATTAGTTAAATAACATATCTACGGGCTTAATGTATATTCAAGCCAATCTTAACTTTTAAAATGTGTCTGAGAAATCGGAAGACTTCCTAACTTGCTCAAATTTCCAGTTTATCAGCTACTTCTAACCATACTGCCTATTAATTGTCACCATCAGACAGTAGTCACATGTACACTATATTTTCCAAAACTGCCACTTCTCTGATCTATTCTCTGTTTGCCATGCACAGCACTCAGCTCCAGCAGAAGGGATGGAGACTACATGGACACTACACTGTTCAGTTGACTTGACTCAGGCACATTACCTCACATTTGACAACTAGCTTTTACCAACACTACCATTGTCTTCTTCAAAATACTTTCTTCCTTATAAACTGTGTAATAGTTAGCACATTTACAAGGCTTCACCACATCAGCAACTCTATCTGCCTCTCTTTTTACATTTACAGCCAGAATTTTCATGCCTTAAAACTGTATGTTGTAACTAAACAACATCAAGAAATCATTAGGTGGAACTGTACTCTCATTAAACATATTTCAGTACCCCTGATTGAGGATATCTCTCTCATGATCAAGTAAAACATTGGACACATAAATGTATATATATTTGTCATGATAATTTAGCCATTTAATAAAGACCATTATAGGAACACCAGATGAAATTGACTACAATCAAACTGTCATCTTGAAACACCAGTTAAATTGTTTCCTCTTTTCATTTTCACATGAATCTTTACTTTCATTAAAACATTCTCTCATCATTAATTTATAAATTCCCAAATTCAGAATTGAGTTCTCTTTCAAGTCCTATCCATGATCTTCCTCTTTAGTTCTTCACCTCTCTGTTATCTTTTATTGCCATTTTCTTTGTGTAGTTTCCTTATTCATTTTTATTTGGTTCAGACATTAGTGAAGGACTTAGTGTAATGTTTCTGACATATGTTTACAAATATCCATTGATGCATATGTAAGCCACCTTTACACTTTAAGTAGCACTATTTTGTGATGATTCTCAAACTCAATTTGGTTTTGTGTGCTCAGATAAAGACTCTCTGACCAAAAGCTTCCTACCATTATTAAAATATGTGTTCTTAATACTCTATTTTAACCACCTGAGAAAAGATTAGCATCTCTTCTTTTTTTTTTTATGAGATCCAGCATACATCCTACAAACATCTTGTATAAAATCTAGCAGGCATAAGATTATGCATTCTGCTAGATTCTTGAAACTTCAGATCTTACTCCTTTTGTAGTTCAGAAAGCAATTATTTGTGATGCCCCTTCGACCATAGGTCATGCAACAACATGACTGTTTTAGCTGTAAGAAAATGAGTAATGGCCAATAGATGTAATCCATATTTCTGCTGAAGTTAAATAAAATTTCCTTGTTTAATAATATCTCATGTTTTTGAGGATATGTTTATTTTAAACAAAGTGATCCCTATCTGTTTCTTGTGCCACAGCAAAGTGTTCCACGAATCTCTGTCTTCACTCCACATGTATCAGTTTGTATCCACTAGACAAAACTCACAATATGCATGAAGCCAAAATTATATGCCCTGTTTCCACTGACTAGCATCAGAAGGGCTAGCAATGTCCAGAAGAAGTTGACAGATATCTTTGTCATGTTGGTTCTTAAGTCATAATTTGATGCTTGGTAAATGAAGACGTAAATATAGCAACATCAGTAGGTCATAACCTAGACAAGTATTTGAAAGACAGACGGTTCCATGGTATTAATTGATTTACCTTCCCTAATGAAGTATGCAGTGTCTGTTCAGTTTTACTTTCTATAGTTCAGGTTGACTCAAGTTTCTTGGTTCCACAATTTTTTTTTGGCTTTCATATTAAATGTGAATGGTGAAATTATGCATACTTCCTATTTTTGTCTATGCCCATTCTTTTTCAGACATATGGAATTAATTATTTTATTCTTTAAATAGAAGTATATTCTGTAGATGAATCAGTTTTCCTGAAGGTTTGGTGAGTTGCCAGAGCAGTTTGTTTGTTAGATGTGATTGAGTTTTCTTTCTGCTCTGAAGTCATCTTTGAATGGTATTTATGCAGACCAGACATTCTTTATGATTGCTAGAAATATCATGATAAATTTCTCTTGAAGCTTTTATGTTTCGTTTTTCTTTAGAATTTTCATCTAATTTTCTTGCTGATAAATTGATATCACCATCTTGCAAGACCAAATTTGTACACAGTGGTATTGTTGATATTTATGTTGTCATTAGGAGTTTCAGTGTTGTAGACATCATTCGGATTCATCATCAAGATCGTTACCTAGCTTAAATGTACTAATTCTTTTAATATTTGAAAATATTTTGCAAAGGTTATTTTGCTTGGTTCCAAAGTTTCATTGTTAAACTTATGATATTCTAAATGAATAAATTGAATTCAGTACTAATACTCAGTGTGGTCTTCGAGATATAGCACTTGAGCAAAGCAGGGTGCTGAAGATGTGAAATGATGAACTAAGGTTTTTCAGAGTTTATAAATTAATCTGAAAGCCAGTCATGCATGATAAACTTGCATGCCCTTATATTCTTCATTTTCTTATTCAGTGTCCAGAAATGTTATGTAGTCAACATGAAGAACATGTGTGAATAATTATCTTTTCTCCTCATTTACATTCCTTTCTCGTAGCACTTTACAAGAGTAATATAGATTTATGAATGTGTGTGTGCATGGTTGAATGACAGCAAATTGCCATGAATGAAAGCCCAACTGGAATTAGCCACAACACACTGCAGTGATTTGAGGGCCCGGCATGGCCAAGCGTGTTGAGGCATTCGACTCGTAATCTGAGGGTCGCGGGTTTAAATCCTGGTTGCACTGAAAACATGCTCACCCTTTCAGCTGTGGGGGCGTGAAAATGTGATGGTCAATCCCACTATTCGTTGGTAAAAGAGTAGCCCAAGAGTTGGCGGTGGGTGGTGATTACTAGCTGCCTTTCCTGTAGTCTTACACTGCTAAATTAGGGACGGCTAGTGCAGATAGCCCTCGAGTAGCTTTGCGCAAAATTAAAAAAAACAACAAAAAACAAGCAGTGATTTGATCCATGCGAGGAAAGATTTGTCATAAACTGAAAATATGTATTCTTCATTTTTCTCTACATGTTCTCATGTATGAACTCAAGGGATTATAATTTTAGTTTTTGCTTTGTTACCTGTTCTTTATCTCAAACTTTAAACACAAAATATCCCTAACAGAATTTGCTGAGTATCTTTTCATGCATAGTTTAAACCAGTTTTTAGCTTTAACATCCATTATTTTTGTCTGGAGATTTTGTCATACTTGATTAGGCAAGGTAATGTGGCTATTACTTGTTTAGTTTCTTCACAAAGTGTAAAAGAAAAGATAGTGTTATGTCATGGTTACTGAAATCATATGAACTTTTATTTGCAGTATTATAATTTTAGTTTGATCACATAAACTTCCTTAAACCATCTGTAAGATATACACAGAATGGAATACTACACATGCTAGATAGAAATAGGAGAATTAAATCACATCCTGAAAGATTTCAGTCTTGCATGGACAACTTTGATGTTATTTTCACAGCAGAAGAGAGGGTTTATGACCAAGTAGTTGAAGGTAAGTGTTTTCTCAGATGTGAAACATATCTATTTCAGTTGTGAATATTTACATGTGGTTGTTTATATTTATAAACATATTGGTGGCCTTTCTAAATCAGTTTTGTTTAAACTTTATAGTTTGAACATATTGTTGAAAAATAATCACCAAAATTGACTCTGTGTGTAAAAGTACAGTAGTAAAACAGTTACATTACATAATTGGTGATATGTAGCATTTCTTTATATAAGAATTAAAGGGTATCCACAAAACATTAACTTATATTTTTCAGAGATCATTAGTAATAATGACATTAATTTATCAAATCAAAAATATCTTAGGTGTGAAAAAAGGAAAACCCAAAAAGGGGTTCAATGTATGACTTAAAGAAATAAAAACAAAATTGGCAGTCAAACTTGAAGCTACACTTATAGCATTGATAAGAATTTTACAGCAATTATTTATTGATTAGTTAGCCAAGCAACGTTTCTTGTTCAACTGTGGGCATGTTGGTTGACAAAATTCTTATCAGTGCTGTTCATGTAACTACCAGTTTGACCACTAGTATTGATTTTATTTCTTTAAGTTACAGCTGAATCCTTTTATTGGCCGCATCATTTTCTCACACGTAAGGTGTTTTTGATTAGATATTGTGACTTTGTTAATACACACCAACAAACCACAGCAAGTAAGAAAGTGACACTTGATAGTAACCAACATTGGCTTTAAGATTTCAATCGTATTATTCAGAACAGATCTATACTTTATGGAACCAACCAGATTCTTTAAAATATATGGCAATAGTTTTTATTCTGTAAAACACTGTTATAGTGATGCCATAGAATTTAGATTAACGGTTTTTTGTCACCACCCTCATGCACTTATAACTGTATTATAAGTAAAAGGCATGCCTTATATACTCTTGTCTTTTCTTGTTTCTGATATTCTGCTTCAGAATTGTCTAAAAGGACACCAATAGAAAACAGCCCTGTACATATCATCAACATCGACATTCAAGATAATCATGAGGAAGCCACAATTGGAGCTTTTCTTATATGTGAAATGTCACAAATGGTAAATAATAATTACTCAAGTTACATTTGTTTTAAACAGGTACATTAAATTAAGAATTATGTAATTTTATTTGATTTTAAAGTATATGTTTTCTTTTGAAGTCTAATTATTTAGTGCAGATAAGGACACCTTGTTATTAATTTGTGAATGGCAGTTTTTGAAGCATTAACAGTTATTTCTTTGTATACTTGTAAATTTTTATTTTTTTCAGATGGCTGATTCTGAAGACTTGGATAATGATATTGATGAGCTACTTCAAATGTTTGAGACAAAAGCTCAGAAACCAGTTCTTCACACAATTCAATTTTATTGACAATTACCTCTTTTAAGGCTAAAAGAAAATGTTATCTGTTCTAATTGTCCAGAAATTATTTATAAAACCAGAACTTCCTCTAATTTTTTTACTTCACATTTAAAACATTCATGTTCTTCCTGTAAAAAAAAATGAGAGTTGGAGAATGTTGACCTAGGATGGAGTTAAAGGTCAAACTTAATGTAATTATAATTATTTTTAAAAAGTTCTTCTATTTCTCAAGAAGTAGAACAGGAAAACAAATGTGTTGTTTTTTTCTATTGACCGATATGTGACAATGAAGTACAAGGTTACAAAAACATGTAAAATTTTGTTATTCAAGATAAATGTGCTTGAGATTTGTTGTAAGAGTGTGTGTCAAATGCAGTAAAATCTCAAAATGTTATAGATGTCAAGAACAGTACTATTTCTAAAGATATTTATTATGTGTACTTTATTTTGTTTATCCATATAAACAAATAACCATAATAAATAGCCTGTAACTTTTTTTCTTCAATAAAAGATTAGTGGTTGCAGTCAACAAGAATATATCTGTTTTGTTTTTATCTTTTGTTCATCTTGCAGACCTCTTTCAGTCATAGTTAGAGCTACTACTCTTAAGAATGTACTTAGTATTTGAAGTTTACAAAAAAGTTAAAGCATTGAACAAACACTTATAACATTAACCAATGATAGCTGGCAAATGAGACACTTAAAATATTTATATGGTCTACTATATTGGCATAGAAGTTAAGATTGCATTTTAGTGTTGTACTGGTATGTCTTAGAGTAGCTTTAATACTGTTGTTTGTTTTGTGTAGTATAATCTGTAACTGCTAGATCTAAAATACTGTATGTAACTAGTGTGGTGATTGATTCATCATTAAATTAAACATTTAAAAGAATGAATATAATAATCAATTCCAGGTTATGTAAAATTTGTTCATAATTCTTTTCTGTATACTTGTTTTTTATATTAAAAATTAGATTATTGATTTCCATATCAAAAATATTTACTTATAAAAAAAGGTTTAAAGTTTGTTATTAAGTTTTTAAAAATAATAGAAGTAGAAAAAAATATATATTCTTCTAAAAAGTGGGTTTTCTTGTCATTACAAATTTAGAAGAATGCTTTGATCAAATGGAAATATAACCTTTCAGAAACCAGGAATATATTCTGGTAATCATAATGGAATGGTAACATGTAAATTGGTTAAGGACCTTAGTCCTAAGCATACATTTTTAAAAGTTAGACATTGTACATATAAGTTGTTTTGAAAATTAATGTTGTGTTTTTCATCTAAATGTAAAGTTTCCTAACCATATCTCTTAAATTCCTATGAGACATTAATACAGTTGAATCATATTTTTTTATATCTTTATATATTTAGTGAAATTTCATATAATACACAATGGGCCTAAATTAATGGTATAGGATTTCACAAAAGCACATTTTAGTCTAGAAATTCAAAGGGTCTTGGGCTGTAGCTGATTTTTTCCAGTGCAACCAGCAACAGCAAATGAAGTATTCACTCAAAGCCATTTTTTAAGGTATATTTCACTGCATCAGTTATCATAAAAGGGGATCAGGCTTCAGTAGATAATAATAAAGTTTATGCTGTAACAGTAACTGTGTATGTAATTATCCTGATAGTACATTTATTATTGTCTACCAAAACTTGCAATAAAGGTATACTTAATATTTTCAGGAACGTAAAAGATTTATATGTAAAAAGAACATTATCTTTGTAGGTAGAATAGTGCAGTTCAATCAAAATTAATGACAGAAATGAAGCATCTCGGGACTCACTCTTAGGACCTTTGCTCTTTTTATTTACATCAGTGATATAGATGAAGGAATGGTAATAAATTATTTAAACTTGCAGATGATATTAAGGTTTTGGGTATTGTTAACTGTGAAGAGGATTCTGGTAAATTACAAAAGGATTTAGATCATTTAGTGAGTTTAGCAAATAAATGACAGATGGGTTTTAATTATTATAAATGCAAAATAATGTATGGAGGTTATCATAATGTGAATTATAAATATAATTTTGATAAGACTAACCTTAACAATGTCATGAAGGAAAAGTATTGTGAAATAATAATTGACCAATCTCTAAAGCCATCCAAACTCTTGCTGGTCTTAGAGCAAAGAGGACTTTAGGTTGTATGTTCAAAAATATTAACTACAAGTCTAACAAGATTATAATTTCATTATATATATATATATATATCACTGGTTAGGCCATGTTTGGAGTGTTGATTAGTCTTAGGTTCCTTATCTTAGGAAAGACATTGAATCATTTGAAATTGGTCAGAAGATAGTTCCTAGGATGATAATAGTAGATAAATACAAAATATTGTGATGGGGTTTGGAAGAGGATTACTAGAGTGATGCCTGGAAGAGGTTAAGACCTCTGAAATTGTTTTTGTTGGAAAAAAGAAAAGGTGTTAGAGAGGATCTGATAGAGGTGTTTAAGATATTAAAGGGAATTGATAATGTTGATACATCTTATTGCATACTTAATGGTAAACATTCGTAGGACTGGGAAACAAAAGCTTTGGCAAAATAGGAGTCATCTTCAGCAAAGACAGTTTGTTTTCTAACTGAGTGGTTTACTTTTTAAATGGGTTGCCTTCAGATGTCATGAAGACAGTAAATTTAAATTATTTTAAGACAAAACTTGAAAACTATATGAATGATAAGGATTGGCTTTAAGAATCTTTTTATTTAATTGAAAATTTCACAGTTTACACAAAATTACAAAGCATTATTTTACAATATAAGACAAATGATCATGTGTTTTTACAAATATCTAAAGAAAACAATGTAGGTGACTAGCAGCAGTGACTAAAACTATTAAATAAAGGCTATTCTTAATTTCACATTCTTCACCTTGTAATGTAGGCTATCAATATACAAATGGAAGAATCATGAAAAGTGAGTGGCTCCAAGTTACAAAAACACAGCAAAGATAGCTATCAACTTTATCAGCTAACTATGATGAATTGTAGTATACAAGGTGGCCCATAAGTCCATACCCATCCATATATCTTGTGTATCCAGGGTGTCACCAGTATTCTTGTGTTCATGTACCCACATACTTGTCACAATATGCTCTTCAAGTGTAAATGGGCTTACATTGGCCATATTTCTCTCTAAAAAAAAAGAAATTTATAATGCATGCGTAATTGAATATAACATAACATATGGATGGGTAGGGACTTACGGGCCACCTTGTGTGTGTATATATATATGTATATAAAACCTTGTTCTCCTCTGTTTTGTAAGAACAACTTAAAAAATTAACCTTAATTTATAAATGAGCTTAAGAGTTAGCAAGTAAAAGTACACAAATTTGTTACTGGAAATCAAGAGTAAGAATTTTACAAGTTTTCCCATAAAAGTGCAAATTTAAGAAACACTGTGTGAAAATATAGGATGGGCAAAGGTCTGGGCAGTCCCATTTAAGGTTTATATTAATTTATTTTTTTGCATTTTAGCAATGACTGCAGCAAAGGAATGATATAAAACAACTAACACTATGAAACAAAAACATTATTGAAGATTTGATTAAGTTCACTCATAACATTTTAAGGAGGATGTTATATTGTAGATGGAGATGCATCATCCTTTGTCATGAACATGAAGGCCAACAGACAAACATTTGAAATTATTAATTGAACATTAAAAAATACATTTACAACTTTTTAGTTAAAGGTTGAAGACAAATGTGAAATGAAGTTTTTTTCGAAACAGGTAAAACCTACTATAATGAATGGGCTAAAACATGATGGAAGATTCATATATTAATTATCACTTCCATTTTCTTGTAATTATACATTTTAACTGTTCTGATTTGAAATATGAAATGTATACGTTTCTTATTACTCTAGGCCAGGCTTCCCAAGAAAGGTTAGCATTCTAGAGTGTAAACCTGAAGGCCTATGGTTTATGTCTTTCTTGCTATAAAATTATGCTTCACACTATAGGGATTTAAATGTACTATAAGAGAAACAGTCAGTTCAATTCTGTAATTAGAATAGTTTAATAAATGGTGCTGGGTATTGTTGACTAGCTGTCTTGCTTCTAGTCTACCAGTTCGAACTTGGGAGTGTTAGTGCAGACTTCCTATATATAAACAATCTGTTGCTCCCTATTAAGTATCCAGAAAGTTTTTGTTGTAGCATATTGGATATATTAGTAAGACACCAAGGTTCTGAAGCAAAAAAGGTAAAAGAACCTGAAGTATCACAAGGTGTGTAACAGATATCTCCCATTCAGATCCAAAAGAACCTAAACTCCCTGCTGCAGAAGTTAAAATGTATAAATATTTTGAAATACAGAAAACCAGTAGAAAAGCATGAAGAGTCAAAAAATGTTAGAGAGCAAATGAGAATAAGAATTTTGAGACTAGCAATGAAGAGACATCTACTTCCACATTACAGTCATCCAAAATAGATGAAAAAATATTTAATAAGAAGTTGAAACTGTGAAACATTCATGAAAATAAGTCATTCCCATAATCTCAATATGGGGGAAAATGGTATCCCTAAGTTTATAAAAGGCTTTCTGCAGTTGTCATCCATAATCTAGCAGTGATAGACTGAACAGAATGCAGCTAGTCAACACCATCCACTGCCAGTTCTTGGGTTATTCTTTTACCAATGAAGAGTGAAATTGACTGTCACATTATAACAGGGTCATAGCTGAAAGGGCAAGCATGTTTGATGATGGGATTTGAATCTCCAATCCTCAGATTGTGAGTTGAGTTCCTTAACCACCAGGCCATGCTCAGATCTTAAATATGAGGTACACTGAAAGAGAGGGTTTAGTAAATCCATCCAAATAAGTAAGATTCCAGGGCAGAAATTTATTAGAAGTCAATGAAATAAATAAAAATCTCAAATAAAAATGCTTATAAGTGACTGCAATTGGATTTGCCAATATAATATGTTTCAAAAACAAAAAATACTTGGAGAAAAAGTGAATGTAACTTAAAAGAAAGAAAACAGGTGCTTATCCCACATAAGAAACAAATTTGTTGCTAAGAGAACTTGCAGCAAATAATCCAATTAAAGAGAGAAACATTCTTGTGTGTCACTCAAGCAGACCAGGTACTCTTTACCTTCTTGTTTTGATATATAGGAATTTTTAAATATATCAGTTACTCTACATATGTGCAGTTTTCACATAACACATGGTCAAGAAATTCATTAACCTGCTTCCGTTGTAGCTATATTTGTTCGCAATTATTCCTTTGGGATAACACTTGGTCTGCCTTTGAAAGGTATGGCTGTTAAGGAGATGCTCTGTGCTTACAACATCCCTTATTTTTGTACAAGAATGAATAGTCATGTGGCTAGTGCCAGTAAAGAGATATATGTGATGTTACAGTTTAACTCAGTAACATAAAGTATGGTCAGCATGAAACAGAATCTCAGTCAATGCAGTTCAGAGAGAAAGTTGTTTGATCTAGTAAAAGTGACAATTATTGTATCAAACTAGTGTACACACTGTGTTTGTGAATAAAGGTGGTTCATTGTATATTTCGCAATTTTTCACCAAGCTCTTGGGTGTGTGTTTTAAGAGTTACTATTATTTTTGCCCGTTAGTTGTATCGTTTAGTAGCTTCTACTGTGGTTGCCTGCTTGTTTATTCTGATCGAATGTCTTTTGTACTTTTTAAACATAATTTTAACTTATGGCAGTATGGTTGCGAGTTTCTACTTTATTTCTATATATATTTACCAATTTCTATTTATCGCCTGGCATCAGTACTATCTAGTTTCAGTTTGCTATAAGAGTGAGAGCATTGATGAATGGATATTAAATTTACTTAACAAGGATCGAATCGTTGTTTCTACCAACACTTAAATAAAATCAACACAATACATTATAGAAGATCGTTTTGTAATTCATAATGTGTATCTCTTAAGAAGAACCTTAAGTAGTGTTATACACGCGGTATTATGCACACAAAATTTATTTTTTTACTCTATATCTATTTGTTTCCCCATTGGGAAGCTATTACACTAGATAGTCTCGACTGCATAAAAGGAACTAATTACGCACACGAAATATATGCTATTTTACCTTGTAATCTGGTTATGTATTCTCGGTGAGAAGCTACACTACACTGCCAAAAGTATGTGGACACTCGACCATCACACCTATATGTGCTTGTTGAACATCTCATTCCACAACCATCGGCATTAATATGAAGTTGGTTCCCCCTTTCCTGCTATAAAAGCCTCCACTCTTCTGGGAAGGCGTTTCACTAGATTCTGGAACATGGCTGCAGGGATTCTCTCCTATTCAGCCACAAAAAACATTAAAGAGGTCGGGTCGGGCGAGAAGGCCTGGCTCGCAGTCTGTGTTCCAATTTATCCAAGAGGTATTCGATAGGGTTGAAGTCGGGGCTCTGAGCAGGCCAGTCAAGTTCTTCAACATCAACCTCGGCAAACCACGTCTTTGTGGACCTCGCTTTGTGCACGAGGGCATGGTCATGTTGAAACAAAATAGGGCCTTCTCCAATCTGTTGCCACAAAGTTAGAAGCATACAATTCTCTAGAATGTCACTGTATGCTGTAGCATGAAGATTTCCCTTCATTGGAACTAAAGAGCCTAGCCTAAATCATGAAAAACAGCCCCAGGCCATTATCCTTCCTCCACAAAACTTTAAAACATTATGCTTTCAGATAGATAGCATTCTCCTGGCATCCACCAAACTCAGATTCGTTCATCAGACTGCCAGATAGTGAAGCGTGATTCATCACTCCAGCAAACGCGTTTCCACTGCTCCAGAGTCCAATGGCAGTCACTTTATACCACTCCAGCCGACGCTTGGCATTACGCATGGTTATCTTATGCTTCTGTGCGGTTGCTCGGCCATGGAAACTCATTTCATGAAACTTCCGACGAACAGTTCTTGTGATGACGTTGCTTTCAGAGGCAGTTTAGAACTAGGTAGTGAGTATTGCAACTGTGGACAGACGATTTTTACACGTTTCAGCACTCGGCTGTCCCGTTCTTTGAGCTTGTGTGGTCTACCGCTTCGTGGCTGAGCTGTTGTTGCTCCTAGACGTTTCCACTTTACAATAATAGCACTTGTAGTTGATCGGAGCAACTCTAGCAGGGCAGAAATTTGACGAACTAACTTGTTGGAAAGGTGGCATCCTATGACATTGCCACGTTGAAAGTCACTGAGCTCTTCAGTATGACCCATTCTACTGCAAATGTTTATCTATGGAGATTGCATGGCTGTATACTTGATTTTATACACCTGTTAGCAATGGGTGTGGCTGAAATAGCCGAACCCACTAATTAGAAGGGGTGTCCACATACTTTTGGCCATGTAGTGTATTTTGTAGGCTATATATCTCAGCTTTCAATGAAGCACATACTTTGAAAAACAAATGGTAAAAGATAGGAGGTCGTTTTGGAATTATATTGAATATATTATCTCGTAACGAAGTTTTAGACAGTATTAATAACAAATTAGAATGTTTCACAAATTAAATTTGCCTGTAATATTACTTACATTTTTCTTGGCTTAATATAAGTAAATCCATTTAGCAACCTATGAAAAATGTACTTCGTGCCAACGTTATAACGTACAACACAGCTTTACCTCTTTTCCCCCACTTTTAAAGCTGGATTATGATGTCCCTTGAAGCATTTGGTCAGATTTGTTTTAATTATAGTTTCCATGGGTATACAGCAGCAAATAATTGAAAAGATTCCAATTGGTGGAATCTTCTTTTACTTAGGAATTCCAGTTCCATTCTGGCCAAAGTTCCGGATTTTAGCACATTTCATTTCAGTACATTTGTTATCTAGAGAGCAGAAAAACAGAATCAGGATTACATTGGTGGAATATACAAATTGTAAGTAATGTTATTATTGGCAGTAATGAGGCTTTGATTTGACAGATTATATGCTCATGATGTGTTGGAACAATGTAATCTATTGTTTCTTGCTTTCACACTGTACCTGTGTGAGGTAAGAAACTAACTCAAAATTAGGAATACTAAAGTCAGTGTTGCTATTTAGTAATGACAATGATACAATGATTAACCGTACAGCTTAGGTCAACTAGTTCTTTCTTTTTTATATTAAGCATCCCTGAATGCTTACACGTAAAACAAATATATAAGATAATTATTTGAATTACCCTTGAAATTAATCCTTGGTTCTCTGGTCTTTTAGATTAATCAGGATTTAAAGTGAAAGTCCACGAACCTGGAGGAGGTTACGGGTTTGCCTGACCTACATTGTTGAGATAGATCGTCATCGATGATAGATGCTGTTAGTATCACGTTTGAACATTTTCTAAAATAATTCTGTTTATATTTCATTGTTGATTGTTTATACAAAATTTTGTCTCGGTCTGTTGCCCCTGATAATTGTTTATACAAAATTTTGTCTCGCTCTGTTGCCCCTGGTAAGTTTGTGTTTTGTTTGAGTTAATAAAGGTCTCTAGTGGCTATGAAGTCTTTATGTAACTGGTGTTTCTCTCAGATACGTTTACGTACATCTGGGATTAGTTACCATCATGTATTAATGGGTATATATATATATATTATTAATTTCATCAATGTTGGCTTTGGTTGTTTCGATAGAGCAGTTATCGACTGTAGACTGGATATGCATGAACTATTGAAGATACTCCAGTTTACAGAGAGACAGAGACAGGTATAGTTGAGTTGTTTAGTTGTAGCGTAAAAAGGTGGTGTTATAACAGCAGTCTGTGTTTTCCGGATGTGGAAATTGTTAGCAAGTTCAATAATTAAGGATGTCGCAGAAAATATCTGTTAACATTTACGTTATATACTTAAAGTTTATGTTTATGAAAACTTTTGAATTTTCTCTCTCAAAGCTACACAAGAACTATCTGCGCTGGCCGTCCCTAATTTAGCAGTGTAAAATAGATGGAAGGCAGCTTGTCATCACCACCCACCGCCAACTCTTGGGATACTCTTTTACCAACGAATAGTGGGATTGACCGTAACATTATAACGCCCCGACGGCTGAAAGGGCGAGCATATTTGGTGTAGCTTTGTGCTTAATTCAAAACAACAATAACAACAACCCATAGGGCCGCATACAGGTCTTAAACAATCTTTATGTATTATGTGTGTTTTACACAGGCGGATAGTATTTCACAAGATTTCATACAGATTTAATCTTATATTTACAATTTTCACCATTCTATTACATACTAAAAAGTACTAGGCTTCGCTAATATTGTGAGGCTGATATATTCAACTTGGCAATGTCAGTGTATATTCTGAGCCTGTTTTAGCATAGAAGAACAGTAAAAAATATTTAAAACATTTTTATTTCCCATAAACATAAAGTCATAAAGAAAGTACATTGTGTTGAATGCTTCACATTGATATTCGATATCACAAATTTCTGTCACATTTTATCAGAACCTATTACAGTTTTTTATCATTCGATTACTATCTGCGTATTACGATTTTAGTGGTGGGGATGCAAGGGCACCTTGAAACTTTGCGTGTGTAGCGAATGTTGATATGAATTGAAGAAAATAATAGATAAGCCTAAAATAAAAACCAAGTGCATAAAAGTTAAAATAAGAATAAAAATGTCATTTCAATTTTATACTTAAATCACAACAAAAACAAATAATCAAAACGAACATCTCTAATCAAAGAAAGTTTTAAATTCATAAATCAACTTTTCGTTCAATTTTACAGTTTAAACATTTCATTTTATATCTCAACACATAGACTAACAACAATATTACTTTGTTTCAACACATATACCAACAACAATATTACTTTGTTTTAACACATATACCAACAACAATATTACTTTGTTTCAACACATAGACTAACAACAATATTACTTTGTTTCAACACATAGACTAACAACAATATTACTTTGTTTCAACACATAGACTAACAACAATATTACTTTGTTTTAACACATAGACTAACAACAATATTACTTTGTTTCAACACATAGACTAACAACAATATTACTTTGTTTCAACACATATACCAACAACAATATTACTTTGTTTCAACACATAGACTAACAACAATATTACTTTGTTTCAACACATACTTTGTTTCAACACATAGACTAACAACAATATTACTTTGTTTCAACACATAGACTAACAACAATATTACTTTGTTTCAACACATAGACTAACAACAATATTACTTTGTTTCAACACATAGACTAACAACAATATTACTTTGTTTCAACACATATACCAACAACAATATTACTTTGTTTCAACACATAGACTAACAACAATATTACTTTGTTTCATAGACTAACAACAATATTACTTTGTTTCAACACATAGACTAACAACAACTTTGTTTCAACACATATACCAACAACAATATTACTTTGTTTCAACACATAGACTAACAACAATATTATACCAACAATACTTTGTTTCAACACATACTAACAACAATATTACTTTGTTTTAACACATAGACTAACAACAATATTACTTTGTTTCAACACATAGACTAACAACAATATTACTTTGTTTCAACACATATACCAACAACAATATTACTTTGTTTCAACACATAGACTAATAACAATATTACTTTGTTTTAACACATAGACTAACAACAATATTACTTTGTTTCAACACATAGACTAACAACAATATTACTTTGTTTCAACACATAGACTAACAACAATATTACTTTGTTTCAACACATGGACTAACAACAATATTACTTTGTTTCAACACATGGACTAACAACAATATTACTTTGTTTCAACACATATACCAACAACAATATTATGTTTTGACTAACAACAATATTACTTTGTTTCAACACATATACCAACAACAATATTACTTTGTTTCAACACATGGATAACAACAATATTACTTTGTTTCAACACATGACTAATAAAAAATTTTCCTTTTTTCAACACATAGACTAACAACAATATTACTTTGATAACAACAATATTATTACTTTGTTTCAACACATGGACTAACAACAATATTACTTTGTTTCAACACATGGACTAACAACAATATTACTTTGTTTCAACACATAGACTAACAACAATATTACTTTGTTTCAACACATGGACTAACAACAATATTACTTTGTTTCTAACAACATATTATACACCAACAACAATATTACTTTGTTTCAACACATATACCTAACAACAATATTACTTTTTTAACACATAGACTAACAACAATATTACTTTGTTTCAACACATAGACTAACAACAATATTACTTTGTTTCAACACATAGACTAACAACAATATTACTTTGTTTCAACACATAGACTAACAACAATATTACTTTGTTTCAACACATAGACTAACAACAATATTACTTTGTTTCAACACATTTACCAACAACAATATTACTTTGTTTTAACACATATACCAACAACAATATTACTTTGTTTTTACCAACACATATACAATATTACTTTGTTTCAACACATGGACTAACAACAATATTACTTTGTTTCAACACATAGACTAACAACAATATTACTTTGTTTCAACACATGACTAACAACAATATTACTTTGACTAACAACAATATTACTTTGTTTCAACACATGGACTAACAACAATATTACTTTGTTTTAAACACATACCAACAACTAACAACAATATTACTTTGTTTTTTAACACATATACCAACAACAATATTACTTTGTTTCAACACATGGACTAACAACAATATTACTTTGTTTTAACACATGGACTAACAACAATATTACTTTGTTTTCAACACATGGACTAACAACAATATTACTTTGTTTCAACACATGGACTAACAAACAATAACAACAATATTACTTTGTTTCAACACATGGACTAACAACAATATTACTTTGTTTTAACACATATACCAACAACATACTAACAACAATATGACATATACCAACAACAATATTACTTTGTTTTAACACATATACCAACAACAATATTACTTTGTTTTAACACATATACTAACAACAATATTACTTTGTTTTTTCAACACATACTTTGACTAGACTAACAACAATAACAAACATAGACTAACAACAATATTACTTTGTTTCAACACATAGACTAATAACAATATTACTTTGTTTCAACACATACTTTGTTTTAATACATATACCAACAACAATATTACTTTGACTAACAAAAATTTTCCTTTTTTCAACACATAGACTAACAACAATATTACTTTGTTTTAACACATATACCAACAACAATATTACTTTGTTTTAACACATATACCAACAACAATATTACTTTGTTTTAACACATAGACTAACAACAATATTACTTTGTTTCAACACATAGACTAATAACAATATTACTTTGTTTTAACACATAGACTAACAACAATATTACTTTGTTTTAACACATAGACTAATAACAATATTACTTTGTTTCAACACATAGACTAACAACAATATTACTTTGTTTCAACACATAGACTAACAACAATATTACTTTGTTTCAACACATAGACTAACAACAATATTACTTTGTTTTAACACATATACCAACAACAATATTACTTTGTTTCAACACATAGACTAACAACAATATTACTTTGTTTTAACACATAGACTAACAACAATATTACTTTGTTTCAACACATAGACTAATAACAATATTACTTTGTTTTAACACATAGACTAACAACAATATTACTTTGTTTTAACACATAGACTAACAACAATATTACTTTATACTTTTGTTGCTAGTCAATATGACGTAAAATTCATTGCTGGAACACGTTGTTACCAAAACGCACTAGCATTTATATATATTCTAAGTTGTTAAATAAAAAAACACACGTCTTTTATATGTGGTTTTTCACTAGATTGCTTCATTAAAAAGATATACATCTGTGATGTATATCTATAATTTTAACATAAGGAACCACTTCTTTTCTATGTGATATTTTGCTACCTTGCCTCATTAAAGAGATTCGCACAAACATGGATAAGTAATAATGCCCAGGTACAAACCTTCGAGATCCATGATTTCTATTTGTAGTGTAAGGAATCACTTCTTTTTTATGTGTTTTTGATAGTTTGCCTCACAAAAAAATGCACTCGCGCACGCACATGGATGAGTAATAACACCAAGGTGCAAACCCTCGTGGTCCACTTAGTATAAGTGCAAAATTTCACATTTCTACGCTCTTTCTTTTTGGAGCTATAGCTGTCACACACACAGAGATAGGTATGCTCTTTTTTGATAACAAGTGTGTTACAAAGACTGATAGCGTTTCTATAGGCTGTTATAATTTTATATTTTTACACTTATACACACTTTTTGCAACTAATGTCTTTAAAAGAACGTTTATTTAAATATCATTCAATAATTTGACATAAAAACTTATACATTCACAGATTTATTTTATGTTACCCATATAAGTATATTTTTTTATTATTCTTGACAAAATATATCATTTCACTCACGCACTTTTTACACTGTTTCTATGTCCCAAGGATGTTATCGTTACTAATAATAGCGTTATTTTTGGCAGAAAATGTTCCATAGGACATCTGTTCTTTTGCTTTCAGAAATCATCTGGACAACTATTACAATATGTATTAATTTTTATGAGCCATTATTTGCATAAGGCAGTTATTATAACCAATAATTTACTTTATATACTTCTATCCTACTGAAAAGAACGCTTATTTAATCCTTGTTTATTTATTATATTTAGTTGTAACAAAATTAAGTGAATAATTTTCACTGAAATCGGGTAACGTTTAGTTATGCTTAAACTGTTGATAACCACTGACTCTAGATTTCTCTAGACCAGGGGTGTGCAACAGGCGGCCCGCGAGCCACAACCCGGCCCGCCAAGCCGAATTCGATTGGTCGGCCTCCTTAGGGCATGAATAGGTGACGTGCACTAGCACTATTGTCTACGACTCAACGTCATGTCCTGAACCTCGCCTTCGCCCGCTGGCGACAATTTTCCCTAACCTCTGCTGTCCGTCATTCATTATTGGTGAAAATTTTATTACCTTTTACAGTTACTACAAGAGATTGAAGGTAAATTGATTATTATTTAGCATATTGTTGTGACTTTACTGAATTTATTAAAATTTTTGCTTTCAGATGCATCTGATTCTATGTACAGTGTGACCTCGTTATTCGCGGGGGTTACGTTCTTTACCCTCCCGCGAATAGCGAAAAACCGCGAATATTGGACGCAGTTTTAAAACGTATATGTATGCGATTATATACTATATGAAATGCTTCCCAAACACTAATGATACTTATACTCATTGATGCAGTAATAATGTAGCAATATTGCATACTGTTATGTATTTCACTAAATTGTACCGTGCGTTACCGGGCTGTGCTTTGCCGTTTGCGTTGTTGGGAAGCTGAGGCAGTCAGCCAATAGCAGTCAATCTTGTTTGGTGAAGACGACAATTGATAAAACGGCTTGATTGAGTAAATACAACAGAAATCTCCTCGAAAAGCCCTTTCAGTCTCTGTGACCTACAAAACGCAGTTCGCGCATAACCCGCGAATATGCGGGGCCGCGAATGGCGAACCGCGAATAGGCGAGGTCACACTGTATTTTGCTATTCTCAATTAATTTAAGTACCGGAAGGCTATGATCGGGATGCCAATTTAGAAACATGTGTTTCTGTCCATAAGAGGTTCCATGTGTAAATAAATTCTATGTTTTTCTACTTTGTTATTTTCGTGAGAATAATTTTGTTTTGATTTCAGGGTTAGTAAAATGTCAGCAGTTAAGAAACGAAAAATTGATGATGAGGGAAGGTTATTCAACAGTGAATGGTGCACAAAATATCTTGTTGTCCCACATAATCAAGGTGTTGTCTGCCTCGTCTGTCAAACTACAATTGCAGTCATGAAAGAGTACAATATTAAGCGACATTACGCAACTAAGCACTCCTCCCAGTTTGATGAAATTGTTGGTCAGGCACGAAAGGACAAATTGAACATTTAAAACATCCATTGAAAAGCAACAAGGTGTTTTACCACTTTCAAGAAAAATTCAGAACTGGTGACAAAACTGAGTTTTAAGCTTTGTGAATGTATGGCAGAAAAGGAAAGCCTTTCAGTGATGGAGAATTTATTAAAATTGTTTAACAATATTCACAGAATATGCATGTCCAGAGAAAAATATTTGGTGGAGCAAACTAGCCTTTCCGCTTTACTGTCTCACGCAGGACAAAAGATCTTTCAGAGGACATCAAAGAAACTTTGAAAGAGATTGAATTCGTGTGAAGCTTTCAGTCTGGCTTTGGATGAAAGCACTGATATCAATGACACATCCCAACTTGTCATTTTCATCAGAGCTGTTACTGCAGGCTTTGATGTTTTCGAAGAGTTTTTAGATATGGCAAGCCTTTCCTCCACAACCACAGGACAGGATATTTGTGAACAAGTGCTTAAGGTTGTAGAAAAGTTTGAACTGAATCCTTATAAATTATGTGGTGTTACAACAGATGGTGCTCCTTCCATGACAGGTAGGACAAATGGATTCACCAAGAAATTTCTAACTGCAATTGGAGCACAAGACGTAATTGTAAGCCATTGCATTATTCACCAAGAGAGCTTGTGCACCAAAGTTCTGGATTTTGCAGAAGTCATGAAAAATGTCGTCCAATGCGTAAATTATATTCGAACACGAGGATTAAATCATCGACAATTTAAAACTTTTTAGATGAGCTGGACAGTGAGTATTCAGATGTTTTGTACTTCTCTGCTGTACGTTGGCTTAGTAGAGCTGCTACTTTGAAGAGATTCTGGAATCTGCGAGAGGAGATTAAGTTCTTCATGGAGAGCAAACGTCAGAATGTGGACTTCTTGAGCAATGAGAACTGGCTGAATGACTTAGCATTCCTCACAGACATTACACAGCATCTGTCTGATTTAAACTTAAAACTACAAGGGAAAAGTCAACTTGTGAATAAGTTGTTTGAGCATATTTGTGCTTTTGAGAAGAAATTGGAACTTTTCAGGTTCAGTTGAGAAGAGCCATATTGACCCATTTTACATGTCTTGCAACCAGGAAACTGGAATTTCTAATCTGGATTGCACCAAATATGGAACCAGTGTACAAAAGCTGCGTGATGAGTTTGCAAACAGATTTCCAGATTTCAGACAAACTGAAATTAGATTGAAATTGTTCGCTCAACCTTTTGATTTGGCAGTGGAAGACAGTCCTGATGATTGCCAAATGGAACTCATTGAACTGCAGGCTGACATGGACACTAAAGGAAATTCTCTGAACACAGTTTGCTAGACTTTACAAACTCTGTGTACGTGAAAAGTTTCCCAATTTGTCCCGTCATGCACAAAGAATTGGCTCCCTTTTTGGTAGCACCTACTGCTGTGAGCAATTTTTCTCCAAAATGAAGCTCATCAAAACCAAATGTAGAAGTCAGCTGACTGATGAACATTTGACCAGTCAGTTAAGAGTGGCAACCACTTCTGTCAAAGCTGATATTGAGAAGCTCTGCAAGGACTCTAAATTTCAAGTGTCGCACTAAAATGATCACTCATGCAAAAATATAAAATATTATTGCTTGCATTTTGAGAATTTTTTTTAATTTATTGTGCATGTACACGAATAAGCTTGTTTTTTAAGTGTCCCGCTTGATTGATGAAGTTGGTTATATGGCCCACCGACGAAAAATGTTGCACACCCCTGCTCTAGACCAATAGTGACGTTAGAGTCTTATCAATTGTTTTAAAACCGAAACATAATAATAAAAAAATGTTCAATGTGGTAAACGAAATAATACGTTAATCTAATTTTTTAAAGAAATTCACGAAAAAATTATTACGTAATAGGAAAAAAAATATTATTTTCAAAATCTTCATTGTAAAATTATGAAAATCCGTCACTAAAATCAAAACAGCTTTTACGAATTTTAAATTTGCAGGCCTGTATAATCTCATGTTAATTGGACTGAGTTGATGGGTAACTAATTTTTTTAGTGGGTAGATTAGCTCAACCACTGTTATACCTTTCAGTTGAATGTTTGAAATAACAATGTTATTTGTCTTGCAAAAGTTTAAAAATTACTTAGGGCTACAATAATTGACTAACAAAGATGAAACCATTTCAACAATTATTTGCGAATACTAAACTATTTAAACACTTTATCATTGGAATAAATAAAAAAGTGTTTAATTACACATTCACCAGTGTAGAAAAAAGCGTGCCTGACTGTAAATTTAGCAGTCATAGTTTATGTCATGTAACACAAAACTGTACCCCGAATTTTTGTGTGTGGTTGCGCTTTTAAAAGTAGCACTCAAACAACTCACTTATATATAACAGTATATACGGTGTTTTGTACAAATATGTATGTGATAGATTAAAACGTATATCATTTTGGGATTAAGCGTACATGAATTATTGTAGAACATGTAAAAAGTCCAAGACAGTAAAGCCAATCCAGGACTGTGTTATTTATCAGCCTAGTTTGCCCAGAAGACAAGTAAGAGGGTTGTTTATAATTTATAATATGAACTAAAAGTCAAGCGGGATCATAAAAGCAACCGAGTAAATTAAAGTAAATTCTGTTACCTAAAATCTCTCACTAGGACAGCAGTATATCTGAGGACTTACACCGCTTCAAACCGGATTTCGATACCTGAGGTTGTGCTTCGTCACAAATAAGCAAACAAATCCTTACCTAAGCGTTTGAGTATTTAACTGTCAACGCAAAAACAAAAAGTTAATATACACGTTACACTTTCATTTATCTGTATAGTTACGAGACTGAGGTTAACTTCTTCAGCTTGTTAAAAGAATGACGTCACAAGAAGAACAAGAACGCATTGGTTACAGCTGATTTAAAATGTACTGCAAAATCATTACGTTGATCGGATTTATGGCGTGTAAAGAGTGTTGGAAAATCCATTAAGTTGTGTTAAAAATTGTATTTTAGTTCTTTCTGTATAAAATCTGAGTAAAACTGTCATTTGTTTATCTTTATTCCTGTACAGCTGTTTATAATTTGTTTATCTTTATTCCTGTACAGCTGTTTATAATTCGTTTATTTGAATAAGAAAGAAAAACAAACTTCAGATTCGTTGTACAAGCGTTTTATCTTTGATGTCCAACTTGTAGTTCTACTGTGTTTGTGTGTTTTCTTATAGCAAGCCACCTCGGGCTATATACTGAGCCCACCGAGGGAAACCGAACTCTTGATTTTAGCGTTATAAACCCGTAAACTTACCGCTGTACTAGCGGAGGGCTAGTTCTACTGTGACGAGTGTTTCTGCAATTGAAAATAGGTGCAAGTTGAAGTAAATTATTTTACGAAAACTCGACACAAAAAAGGCTTCCATTACGTTTGAAGTCAATATCACAATATATTTTAGCTTCTCTTAAAATAGTAGCTTAAAAATAAATTCAATGAAAAATTTTTCGACAAAGGTAGATCGAAGTAGTTGGCTAGGTGGTTAAGGCGTCCGACTGCTAATCTGAAGGTCGCAGGTTCGAATCCCCGTCATTCTAAACATACGCGCCCTTTCAGCCGTGGGGCCTTAAAATGTGACAGTGAATCCCATTATTCGTTGGTATAAGAGTAGCCCAAGAGTTAATGATGGGTGGTGACTACCAGTTGTCTTCCTTCTAGTCTTACACTGCTAAATTAGGGACAACTAACGCAGATAGCCCTCGTGTATCTTTGCGCGAAATTCAAAATATAGACATACAAGAATCCAGAAAACATAGTTATTTAACAGCTATTAAGGCTAACAGTTGAAACTTTAATACAGTGCATTTCGGGTGAACACCCTATTTCAGTAGTAAATATGACAGTGAAGTACGTAAAAGAACGTTGTCTGTTAGTAATTATTGTTTTGCATTACTTCATTTTAACACTTTCACTGTGGTCGTAAATCTTTTAAATATTCTTTATTAACAAATCTATCTTGAAAATAAAAGGTGTTCATGAAATATGAATCGAGTGTTGTCTGCTAATATTTATTTCACGTTCCGACATGGCTGAATGATTGCTAAACTGTGTGAAGAGTTTGGATATAATTCTGTAGCATAAAATACTTTCTCTTTATGAGCGCGGGTTGAACCAGTGTTAGTGCTCTGAAACTAACTCAATAAGTTGTTTCTTCGTCTCCTTGTCGGGTTTTTGGTCTTACAGACCAGGGAAGGTCAGGTTCACTTGGACTTCTTCCTCCTGTCTGTGCTGTTTCCTATTGGATATTAATGATGATGCTACATGAGGGTCAGAGTGCACTTGCTTCGACCACTTTAAGGGCAAATATCCATGTCGGTCTGCTCATTAGCATCCCTGTGTGATGTATATCGTCTCTAATTTCGGTTTTTAAACGTCTTTCATTAAACGAACAGTTCAGTACATACTGTCCACACATTTCACTAGTTTTCGACTAACAGAATAACATTTTACACATAAAATAACTCTTAAACGCTAATATATTAGCTCAAACTTTGTGTGTGTTTTATTGTCTAGTAATAGAATAACTTAGTGGATTTTTGTTTCTAAAATAAATATTAACAGGAGAGAGGTACTTAGGTCTACTCTCATGTCTGCAGTAACGGTCAAGTTAACATATCTTTTATTACCATTTTTTTCTGAAACTAATTTAGAGAATTATGCAAGAGTCCATCTGCTATGATTTGTACATTTGCATATTTGTGTATGCTGTAGTAATTATTGAGTTTTGTATTGATTGTATTATAGTCGTGTGTTTAGGTACTATATTTAATCATTTTGGCATGCTTATTCTATGCTTGGCATTATACATGTTTCATAGATTTTAATTATAGTGTCTGGTGAGGTTTCTTGTTGTTGTTTTTTTTTCGGTTAGACTTCTTGCATAATTTGTACGTTTCCAAATTTTTGTAAGTATATTATTTGTATGTTTCACCCACATCACCTTCGTATCGAAGGTTAAACCTAAGAATTTTGCCAAAGTTGTGGTCAATGTTTCGTTCATGTATAATTTTGATGTGTTTTTTATGTTTTGTTTGCCTTTAAGAATGTTAATAATATTTTTTGCTACATTTATTTTTTGCAATATTTTTGGCAATTTTTTTCCATAATATTTTATTAAGGTTGAAGATTTGTCGCTGCTATGGATGGGTGGAGTCACTTTTCCAGAACGCAACATTGTCCGCGAATTGCGATGCATGCCCAAAGTTTGGGTCTTTTAGGGACATTTTGATCACGTACATTATGAATAGAATAGGGCGAACTATCTGTCTCTTAGAGACGCCAGCCTCTAGAGTAAATGACTTTTAAAAGGTACCCCTGATATTTATTTCACTGTCATAAATCGTTTCTGTTAATCTCACCAGGCAGTGAAATGCGTTCGAATCACAACAAAATAAAACAAAATTTCTGCTGCGTGTTGTATAAGCAACAGCCAAACCTGAGCGTGAATGGTGTGACGTAAGGTGATGTCAAGTGATTGCCCATCCTTTGATCATTAGTTCAAAATTAGAAACGACAGCGGATATATTAATAAAAAAAAATCTAATAAGATTAAAATATAAAATCGTATTTTTCTTAACGATAACGTCCGCAAATGAAAATTCTTAATCAAAAATATATAGTCAGTATTGTGATTTAAAGGGCCTATTGTTTGTTGAAAGATTCGTACTAAACACAACACCTGTTCCCACTGCAGAGCTTGAATCTCGAATTTCAGCGTTATAGAAACTTTAACCTTGCTGCTAAGCCACGTGTAAAAGTAATTTATTCGTCTTCTTCTCATTTGAGATCCAGCATGGCCAGGTGGGTTAAGGTACTCGCTTCGTAATCCGAGGGTCGCAGGTTTGAATTCCTGTCGCATTAAACATGCTAGACCTTTTATAAAAATAAAAAACCTTTTTTAGCATTTAATAGGGAAAATGTGAACACTATGAGATTACCTAAATACTAGCTGGTCAAAAGTTTAAGACCATACCAAAAAGAAGTCCTAAACAGGGTAGGAAATGCCCAATAAGAGGTCTCAGTAGTCAGTTGCACGGCTGTCTTTGCGAATAACTTCAAACATTCGCTTTGGCATGGTTAAACAAACGCTTTGGCGTTTGAAGAAGGTTGGCTGGAATGTTATTCCAAGTGGTGAAGATGGCTTCACGAAGATCATGCACTGTTTGGAATTGACGTCCATTTCTATAGACTTCCCTTGCCATCCACCCCCAAACATTTTCAATGTGGTTCAGTTCGAGCGAATACGTTGGATGGTCCAAAAGAATCACGTAATTCGCCATGAAAAAGTCCTTTGTCCTGCGGGCATTGTGGATTGCAGCGTTGTCCTGCTGAAAGATCCAGTCATTTCCACACAAGCGAGGGCCTTCAGACAATAAGGATGCTCTCTCCAACATGCCAATGTAGCCAGCTGCTGTTTGACACCCCTGAATAACTTGAAGCCCCATTGTTCCATGGAAGAAGAAAGCACCCCAGATCATGATGAAACCTCCTCCACTGTGTCGTGCAGAAAATGTCTCCGGTGAGATATTCTTATCGTGCCAGTAATGTTGGAAGCCATCTGGACCATCCAGGTTAATTTTTTCTCATCAGAAAACATCTACGTCCCATGTTTGGTGCTTCTCAGCAAAGTTTATCCGAGCTGTTTCGTGGTGTGGAAGGAGGCGTGGCCTTTGAAGACGTTTACAGTTTTTAAAGCCTTTCTCTCGTAGATGTCATCTTATTGTTTTTGAGCTGCATTTTGCGTCCGTAAGGGCCGTAATCTGGTTCGACGATTGGCTAGTGTCTAGCCAGACAACCCGTCGAATCTTCCTGCTTAACGCCGGCGAAATTTTCTTGGGCCGACCACTTAAAATTCTCGTTTCGTATCCCTCAGGGTCTTTTAAGAAATTTGGAACAGCAGTTTTACTACGCCCAATCTCACCAGCGATGAGACGTTAAGAGAGACCTTGCCTTTGCAGCTCGACAATTCTGTCATGTTCAAACTCTGTCAACTTTTTAGCCTTTGCCATGTTTTTACCCAATGTAATACAGGAGATGTTGGTGGGAGATGTTGACAAAGCTAATACTTGAACACAAATGACTAAATTTCGTTACGTGTTTACCTGTTAACGCTTCGTTTCAGTATGATCTTTAACTTTTGACCAGCTAGTATTTAGGCTCATTTCATAGTGTTCACATTTTCCCTATTAAATCCTAAAAGGTTTTAAATTTTTATTTTCCCTTATCTTATTTTCATCTTTCGAATCTCTACTCAAATAAGTGGTTGAGTCTAACAACGCAAAATGCATATTTTTTCTTTATGCTCATTAGCCTTAAGATTTTGGCCAGCAGTGTATTTGTCAATATTTAAACTAAGTTATGAACGTGTATGTTTAAATTCACTGTAATATTGATTTAATCATCGGACAATTAAGGTTTACATTATAATTTTTGAGTAAGGTAATTTAGTGTTAGCTTCCCGTTCAAGCTGAATGTCACTGTCCTTCTAAAATTTTGTCAAAGTCATCGGGATCAACTTTCATGGACTGGTAATTAACATTTAAACACGAAGTTTTAACGTATACAAATAAATCTGCTATAAATACAGTTCTAAAACTTGATATCTTTGGAGTGGTGACTATTTTGTTAGCCTTTAAAGAAAGTATAAGGTGGACTCAACCAAGAACGAAAAACTCAGTGTAGTTTTTAACAAACACTTTCATTGCTTTAGATTCATGACAGTAAACTTAATACATTTGTTTTTTGTATTATTTAGAGAATTCGCGGGTTCGAACCCCCGTCACGCCAAACATGCTCGCCCTTTCAGCCGTGAAGGCTTTATAATGTGATATTCAATCCCACTATTCATTCATAAAAAGAGTACCCTGAGAGTTGGTAGTGGTGACAAGCTGCATACTATCTAGTCATTTACTGCTAAATTAGGGACGGCTAGCGTAGATAGCCCTCGTGTAGCTTTACGCAAAATTCAAAACAAACAAGAAGCAATTTATTTAAAATGTATTTAAAACTATTCTTATGGACATAAAAAATTATATATCCCAGAATTTCTAACTCAATAACTATCGATCCATACAAAATATACGCTCCGTGCGATACGGTAACTATTTAAAACAGCGTTACATATACGAATGACAAGGAGTAATTTTTAATCACGTCGTAATTACTACATTAGATGCTTTAGTTGAAGGTGTAACTTAGACCTAAAATGAAAATTCCATCGACCACTTACGCTGTCTCTACACACCAGCGCATGATAGCTATATGTACCTTAACGGTTTCTTTAATCACAATTTTGGCTATTTAACAGTATTTGAGCTGTATAATAATTGTTCCGGTCAGTGATTCGAAATTACTGAACCACACCAGCCTGTACTCCGACTATTGTTAAACTCTTCTAGTATGCACGTGAAATCATTATACAGAAAATGTAAATTTTATTTAATGAAACACAAGTGTGTGTTTTTGTATGTTCAAATTTAGTCGAAGCAATAGCTGTTTAGAAAGTTTGTATTAACATATACTAATCTGTAAATAAGTTACAAGCCAATCCAGGGACCTTTATACCATTACGAATAATTACTGCCATTAAGAAATTATAAAAATCTTAACTTTCTAAACACGTTTAAATTTGTTAAAAATTACACACCCAGTAATTTTATATTACTTTCACGTATTTTGCCAAATATTTTTTATAGCAAACTTGTTAATAATAATTCCCCAGACTCCAAAGATTCGTATATGTGTGGGATACGCAACGACAATGTAAAGCTGTATTAGTCAACCCAAGTGGACCTCTTGTTAAGGCGGACCTACACATTCCGAGAATACTGAAGCCTTGAGTTTTATTAACACTAAAGTTCAGATAGTTATAAAATGTCTGATAATAATCTTTAATCCCTCATTTCTTTTATTTAATATATGCATGGATATACAATTTGACTAATGATTTTCAAGAGACAAACTGCACACTAGGATCCGATCTTGATGATTTGTTTTGTTTGATTTGTACATTTTGAATTCTGCGCAAAGCTACTCTAGGGCTATCTGCGCTAGCTGTCCCTAATTTAGCAGTGTAATACTAGAGGGAAGGCAGTTAGTCATCACCAGCGACCGCAAACTCTTGGGCTGCTCTTTTACCAACGAATAGTGGGTTTGACCGTCACATTATAACGCCCCCACGGCTGAAAGGACGAGCATGTTTGGTGTGATGGGGATTAGAACCCGCGACCCTCAGATTACAAGTCAAACGCCTTAACCCACTTGGCCATGCCGGGCCGACCTTGATGAAAACCCAACAGATCTGCTGAAAGCCTACATGTAAAAGTAAACTATCAATCCACGATGGGCTTTCTTTTTTAAAGCTCTTGTAAAGCACTTTAAATGTGTTTGATTTGGTTTGCATTTCGCGCAAAGCTACTCCGGGGTTATCTGCGCTAGCCGTTCCTAATTTAGCAGTATAAGACTAGATGGAAGGCACCTGGTTATCACCACCCACCGCCAATTCTTGGGCTACTCTTTTACCAACAAATAGTGAGATTGACCGTAACATTATAACGCCTCCACAGCTGAAAGGGCGAGTATGTTAGATGTAACGGGGATTCGAACCCGCGACCCTCAGATTATGAGTCGAGTGTCTTAACCATCTGGCCATGCCGGACCTACTTTCTAGGCTTCTTACTCTTAAAAATGCACAAAATAAGCACAAACTGGCTGAACATGCGCAAAATATCTGCGAAGATTTTCATTAGTGTTCTTTCTTTATGAAGATTAATGTAAGAAAGGGGAACTGAGAATATTTAGAAGTCGAACTTGACAAACACGGTAGATCTTGTTCAAAGCAGCCTATTTATCAATAGAGATGTGGTCAAACTTCCTAGTGTGTGAAATTGGTTCACTTAATGCATTAAATTTAGTAACAATCTTGAATTTTGCTTCTAAGGAAAACTATATTCTACACCAAGAAGTATTTTGTTTCTTTTGAATTAAGCACAAAGCTACACAAGGGGCTATCTGTGCTCTGCCCACCACGGGTATCGAAACCCGAATTTTAGCGTGTAAGTCCGCAGACATACCGCTGAGCCACTGGGGGGCACCAAGAAGGAAGAAATGTTTTTCAAGTATTTTAATTGTGAAAAACTTCTCTAACTCAGGCTTAAGCACTTATGTTAACCCTACTGTAAACCGGAGGTTAAATGGTGTGAGTCATAAAAGAGCGGGAATTTTAAACAACAGAAATATCTTTATTGCAATAATTCTTTAGAAGATACCGATAACATGACAAGACTCAATGACAAGACCCCAACGCAAACCAGTTATGCGTATACCAGTAATGACATTTTATATCTATGCATATGTTTAGTTCTATAGCAAACTCATTCACTTCAAGTAATGCCAGAGAGGATATGACCTATCAGTTTGGTGCGACTTCAATCTCAGACCAAATTATAATCAGGAAATAAACATCCCTTAAGTTCATTAAAGAAAAGCAAACTAAACAAAACACGAGTAAATATTAAATCACAATCTACCAGAACAAACTATAATCGATATTTGCTGCAGTACAATTACAGTAGACTGATTAAAAACTGCATCAAATGTAAGCAAAACAACACAACATCCTAACCAAGTATGGAAAACACATGAACAACTTTTAAATACAATAAAAGAGCGCAGAAAATTACGAAAAAATGTTTATAAATACATACACAAACCCTTGAACTAAAGATCAAACTAAATACACTCAGGAACATAAAAAGACTAAAAGCCGATACTTGGGATGAATGTAATATTGCTAAAAACTTAACACACACACATAGAAAGAGACTCATAGAAAGAAATCTCTCTTAGAAACATTTACTGAAACAAAACAAAATCATGTATTCCACAGTAAAATAAAATAACACTTTAACCAACACAAACACACGAAAATCAGAAATATTCAAAAGACACCTTGAAAACACTAAACGATTCGACTATGAACAAATATTTCTGCAATAATGTTAATAAGCACATTAACAAAGCCCTATACACACCTACCTTCCAGGTCAGTCCCAGAGAGATCCAACAAGGAAGTCGTAACACTCAAGATAATCCAAACCAACAATTCATTAAACCAATAACAGTACCAGAAATGTAAGACACTCTTAAAGGTCCTGAGGATAACAAAGTACAATATATACAGTACTGTGAAAAATGTTGAGACAAAAATTAGATTTCAGCTTTCTTTCAAAGAACAATGGAAGATAAATCGCAGGTGAAACATCACTGTTTTATAAATCTTTATATTTAGCACAACAGAAACTCAGTGGAAGTGTCGTTTGGGATCTTACTCCAAATGTCTCTAATACACTCCCTTAAAGTTTCTTTGGAAGTTATTTGTGATTTTTTTTCAAGTTCCTGATCGATCTAATACCAAATATTCTATATTGGGTTAGAATTAGAGCTCGGTGAGAAATATTGCATCATTTGAATGACTTCATTCTTAGCTAAATATCTTCTGCATAGATTGGATGAGTGTTTGGGGTCATTATCTTTTTAGTTGTGGAATCCTTTACCAGTAATACGCAAATCACTGGGTTTATTATCACGGATTAGTATCTGATGGTATTTGTGCTGGTCCATTATTCCTAAGCACCTCTTCTGGGCAAACCGGTAGCTAGATATAGTGTTCATTTTATTTTTAAAGTGGTTTTATATGTAAAAATTAGATTAATGCTATATGTTTTACATAAGTATGTATGTATGGAGTTGTTTGTATGAACGAAACTTTATGTTAACAACGAAATAAAAAGAGACGTATACATCAGAAAACACGAAAAAGATTACGTCGTAGATTTGCGGAAATCGTCTGAAAAGGGCACTCACGAATGAGAACTAACTGTTGTAAATCACAAGCAATGGCTGAATGGTGTAATTACTGGTTTTTCTAGATACAGGGCTGAATTCTTACGACAAATTCACGTGGGCTACATCCACGATACTCAGGAACCAAACAAACAACCAAAGAAAGAGAAAGAAGTCTAGGATGTACCTACTCCTCCCAGGACACCGATAAAGATAGACAGTCGTTCTGCATTGTAGCTGAATATTTTATTACTGTCTATTTTGGTTATTATGGGAAACAAGCCAAATCGTTGAATATTTTGTTTATAATATTTGACTTGCTCAAACTCAAGTACTTACAGTAGCTACTACAGTAATGATATAGGAATTATCCTATAAAATATTTTATTTTTTAATACACGGGGAAAGTTTTCTGAACATGGCTTGCTTCTAGATTGCGAAGTTAGCATGCCAAGTTTAGAAGGTAACGCGTCCACAGGCATGCAAAGTTTTACTTGATAACGTACTGATATTTACAGCTCAAATGTGAAGCATCTCAGTACTCTGATTTGTACACTCATCTCTACCCTATTTCATTCTGCAAAACTGGATCAACTACAGCACAGATAATAAAATCATTGTCTTATATAATTTTAACATTTTGTATCTATTACCAGGGAGCCAAGGGCTCATTTTAGATTTGCTCGGTCAAAGTATGGTGCCATTTTATCATTAGTATAAACCTTAAGAAACTGTTTTGGGTAGCTGGCTACCCCTTGCATATTTACAAAGAAGACTTTCTATAGCAACTGTGGTTAAAATATATCATTTATCAAAAATACCTTCTGTGCTATAACTCCATTCCTATTTATCATGAAATATGAGTAGTATATCAAATGAAAGAAGACGCCACAATCTGAAAGATAACACGTTCAATATTTAAATCAGTTCATGTGCATATTGATGACATCTCGTTTATATTCAAATTTCATCAAAATTTTGAATCTGGTCAAACTTCTTTACTACCGTTTAATATTTTAGGACTTTTAAAGATAAAGTTATACAGTATGAGCATTACTTATATCATGTGAGGTGTTGGTTTATTGAGAGCTTTTCAAAATAATGCGCAAGAGCGTCGTTTTCATTGTATCTGTGAAGTGACAAGTTGGTCATAGTGTTGATATATTTATGTAAATGCTATACAAACCGTTATCACGTATTATTTACTGTCTTTAAGTATTATTTTAACTCAAAAATGCCCGAGATACATTCCAAGAATGATAAATCCTTCCATTATTTTAATCATGTTTATGATAGCGTATTGTCATTTCTGGTCTCCACATTTATCACTTCAGATTACACTGTACAACAAAGTTTTTGCTTCTTGAACACTGTTGGGTGTTCCAAAAATTTATGGCTGCTGATCACGAAGAAATTTGCCCATCACGTACCGTTTTATCGAAATTTTCAGTTTCACCAGGACATTGCTACAATGGAAAAACGATATCAGGGCAACTTGAATCCGTCAGTGCTTCCTGACTACTCTTGAACACTGCAACGTGATCTACCGTACATTGAATACAAACGAAAATCAGGAGCAAAACACTTTTAATTATGTTGAACTTAATAGCGTATTATAAACATAAACGCAATTAAATACGTTATTGCTGGTAAACATTTAACTGTCTACTTCTCAGTTCCTACGTGATGAAGCAAAACCAAAACTATATTTGTACATACCCACCAGGTATCTGTCACCATCAGCAAAAATGTTTGACCAATACCAACGAGAAAGAGTTAAAAATACCGAAATGTCGCTACAATAATTTGAAACACTTAAAAATTAGATTAGAAATTCTTGATGTAACAGTGTTTACTTTGAAGTTCATATTTGATATTGAAATTACCAACAACAGGATGATGACAAGACGACCACGGTGATCACAACTTTTGGTCAGTATCACTTAAATGTTTTCATTTTAAAAAATAATAATAATAGAATAGATAAATAAACACGCTGTATTTTGAACTTAAGTGCCTGACATTCAATAAGCATACGAGTTAAACATATAAATCATAAAGCAATACTATTATAATTTCTGGATTGTTTTGTATTCAGGCCCGTAATGATCGTGGAACAAAATTCTCGACACATCACAAATGTCCAGCCTAGCACGTCTGGTACAACAAGAAATAATAATAAAAAAAGAACCCCAGATTATGTGAGGTATATGATATGTCAGAAGTAATCAAGAAAACTCCACAATGTTGAGGACAAGGCATTGTGTGCACTCAGAACTGCAGCAAATATCAGAGAAAACGATAATAAGGAACGAATAAAAAGCGATTTAAAAAGACCCGTTTCCAGTGGATAAAAATATAGTAAAGGCATCCAAAGTGCAGATATGATAAGAATTAAACACCCAAACAATCATGACGTTTTATGGTTCCGAAGTTTGATAGTAAGAAACAGCGTATATTTTGCTGTAAAATGTGCGATACTCATTGGAAGGAGCCCATCTTATTAATACAGACAAAAAATAGATAACAGTCATTAAAGATAAAAAAAAGTTAAAGAAGTTAGTAATGAGTATTTATTATGACGTATCGAAGCATTCGGATTTGAAACGTTAAATATGTCTGAAAAGGGTGTGTGCTATCTCAAGGTTTAGTTGAACCAGTATATGGCCGAGCGTAATATGGCAATCTTATATACTCAACCGAGTGACTTTTATGATGTAGACTTCAACGTACTCGTCAAGAAATTAACAAAACCATTAATGAATATCTCACATGTAGTCCTGTTATTTACAATCGGAGGTACATATCGAAAATTGCTTCGAGACAATGGAATATTTAACTGGGAATCTTATCAGTCACAATGCTTATGGGAATAATGTTGTGTGTTTTTTCTCACACAAGTATTTAGACATTGTTTTTACATCTTCACTCACAACCAGTGAAGTGTTAACAAAATGAAGAAGCAGTTGAAACCCATGACGATTATGTTATCGTGAAAGCAACTCGCTTTTTTAGGGTTGGTTGGTTGGCGTTTCATGGAGCAAAACAACATGGCTATTTGCGCCAAACAACTGGTAAAAAAATTAAAATTATTAAAATTCGAAAAAGGAATCATGTTAAAACAAAACGAGGTCTAGTTTTTGAATTAAAAACTTAAATAGCGTTAAAAAGGCCAATGATCCTTAAAAAACGAAGAACATTTCTAAGGTGGATAGTGTTACCAACGCCAATGATACTGTCCAGCGGTTGGGGTAAATCCTGGGACAAAATATGTCTAAAATGGTCCCGTTGTTGAGAGTTCTAACGACGACGTGATAGTAAAATGTGAACTATTGTAACCTGAGTGTCAAACAAACCACACATTGGTGCATCAGTCCCAGATAAATGAAAATGATAAGTTAAAAATTGTGATTAATGCGTAATCGAGCTAGGACAACTTCTTTCCGAAGCTTACGGAAACATGACGGCCAAAGTCTAATGGAGGGTTTTATCTGGAAAAGCTTGTTTTCACGTTGCTCACTCCAAGTCGACTGCCAACTGGCACAGAGCTGAGCCTTGATTACTGGACCATAGTCCATATATGGAACAGGCACAGCAGCGATAGCGCCAGAGCAGACACAGATAGCTGTGATGTCAACAAGCTCGTTTCATCGAATACCAACATAGCCTGGCATCCAGAAGAACTGGATTGAAGTAGATGTTAAAGACAAAATGGATCAATCGGTTTTGAATACCGGCAAGAACAGGGTGAGAACGAATGCGAAGCGATTCCAGGGCCAGTACAGAACGAAGCGAGTCGGTATAAATAGTACAATTCGAGTACTGCTTAGCTTCTATGTGATCCAGGGCAAGAGAAATGGTGTATACTTCAGCAGTGAAGACAGAAACTGTAGAGGGGATTTTGTGCACAACTACCGAACCACAACAAACCATGGCAGAGCCTACAGAGTCACCTGATTTCAAACCATCCTTATAGATGAGAATGGAAGAATGGTTCGAAAGATGTTCAACAAATAAAAGACAGTACTTCCAGTCGGGAGTATCCACTTTTCTCAGATAAGTCAAAGAAAGGACACATTTAGGGATATTACTAAGTCATTGTTGGATGGGGTGATTAGTGGTTACAGCAATATTATTCAAGGACAGACCCAACTCATCCAAATGCGTCTAGATTCGAAAGCAAAAAGTAACAATGATAAACCATATATTCTGAAAAAGCATGGCACAGGTGGAATGCTGTGGCAAGGATGGAAGTTTTGAAGTATATGATAAAAGCAGCTGAGGTGTAGAAGAGGTTCGTGAGACTCAGTGTACAAACTAGACTGTAGAAGTGCAGAAAGCCCCAAATGGTGAATGGAGTCCAACATCTTCAAAGCCGATGTCCAGTTTCGATCGAATGAGAGCACAATAGCTCTTTAGCATAGAAGTGTCCAAGAAGTGAAAGAAAGAACACGAAGCACTTGGACAACGTTTTACAGATCAAACGATTCAACAACAGAGCAGTAGCAGAGAATGTTTTTTTTTTTTTAAATTAGTTCTAAGACTTCAGAGTTTTATTGTCATGGGATAAATAATCATATTTCTCGTTGGCAAAAGTGTATAGATTCACTAGGTTCCTATTTTCATTAATAAAGTTGCTTTTGAATTTTTTTATTTCTTTTTAAAGTTAAAATCTAAATTCTACCGTTATTTTTCGAACAACCTAATATATACACGCATACAAACACATGCGTGCGCGCGTCTTTTCTAGTCTCAATCTTCACTAAGATAATTAGTATCTGGTGCTACAAAAATTACCTCCACCAAGGATTAACTGATGAAGTGTAATAACATCACTTTAGGCCAAACTCTACCAAAGCTGATAAGTTTAAGTTTATTAGTACTACAACAAACCTTAGTGAATCTTTAATGATGTGGTTGGTAAATTTATCAATAGGGCCCGGTATGGCCAGGTGGGTTAAGGCGTTCGACTCGTAATTTGAGGGTCGCGGGTTTGAATCCCAGTCGCACCAAACATGCTCGCTCTTTCAACCGTGGGGGAGTTATAACATGACGTTCAATCCCAGTATTCGTTGGTAAAATAGTGGCCCAAGAGTTGGCGATGAGTGGTGATGATTAATTGCTTTCCCTCTAGTCTTACACTGCTAAATTAGGGACGGCTAGTTAAGATAGCCTTCGTGTAGCTTTGCGCAAAATTCAAAAACAAACAAACTTTATCAGTACCTCCACAGACGTTTATGGTTGTAGTCATAATCGCACGTTTTCGTTACTTTTTAAAATCAAGATAAAATATTTTAATTATCTTTGTGTGGTAACGTTAAATCACACACGCACACAGAAGATCTGCAACAGTACAGTGATGCAACTTAAATAAAACAAGATGATTTATTTAACAGTTTTTATTAAGAAACGCGTTCAGTAGAGTAGCTCGAATTTAGTGAGGTGGTGTAAGTTGCGATAAACACGATCCGCAGAGAAGCTGTAAATTTGACTCGTTTTTTCTTTAAAGTAGTTCTAATCTTTCTAAACGCCAACTTTAACACTAGAAGTGATAGTATATGCTGTTTCGTGCAGTCTATTTACGTCATAACCACCCAGGATAACGTCGAATGAATGCCTGTTTTGAGTTGAAGTTGTAAAAGTACGAAGGCTATTGTCATCATCTCTATGACTTCTATTAATGATACGAGCGAACACTGAAGTTTCTATATTTCTTAAAAATTCGTTTTTGTAATTGAACAGTACTCCAACAGATGACGTAATAAAAACACTACAACAGTAGCTTTAGCGGATCACAACAACGTAGTTGGACAGCCATGCAGACGGAAAAAGATAAATAAAGTAGAATTGTCCTTTCCCAAAGTAAAAACAGATTATCGATTAACTAAGTTATTTTTAGTACACACTTACGGATTGAAGTGGCTACGTTATAAATGTTTTTAGAGAGTGACATATAGTATTTAGAACTTAAAATAGGCAGGCGTCCATTGCCATCCAACTTATTACGTTGTACGCTGCTTTCGTCGCATATGCACTCCTTCGAATTTTGGACATTTGAATTTTTGCGACATTAGATTGAGCCTGGCAGAATTTTTTAGCTATACCAGTCTGAACGTAAATCTCAGAATCTCTTTTGTTGTTGTTGGAATAAATTTGTTAATTTTTTTTTTAATTTCGCTCAAAGCTACACGAGGGCTATCTGCGCTAGCCGTCTCCAATTTAGGTACAAGACTAGGGGGAAGACAGCTAGTCATCACCATCAACCGCCAACTCTTGGGCTACTCTTTTACCAAAGAACAGTGGAATTGACCGTCACATTAACGCCCCTAAGACTAAAAGGATGAGCATATTTGATGCGACGGGAATTCGAACCCGCGACCCTCAGATTATGAGTCAAGTGCCTTAACTACCTGGCTATGCTAGGCCGTTGGAATAAATCTCGGGATCATTTTCATTATTGTGTGAAGTGCTGTCTTGACGCGAAAAATTCCGCCTTCAGTGAAATCTGAAGCAATCAAATTGTAGTTTAGTTGGCCAAATCAAGTTGTGTTGTGCGATCGAATCCTACTGTATCTTAGTTTTCATCTCAGAAAATCCCAAGTGCAGACTTCAGACTAAGTTTAACAAAATAATACAGCTTAAAGAACTACTTCGTGAATAATATTTCAGCAAATATTTTTATTATGTCTAATAAAAGGGAAACATGAGCTATGAACGTTTTATTTATAAAATGTGTTTAATTCAGACATATTTGCTTGACTTTATTTTCTACACGAGTAATCTCTTTAAAAAAAATTACAAGTTGCTGTTCAACTTGGTTGATGACGTATTTCTAATCAGGAGAACTAGAACCACACAGTAAGTCTAATTAGTAATTTTATTACAAGTGCCATTCAGTGCATTAGTATATTTAATGCCTTAGCAAAGGGTAAGATTTTGAAAAATGCGAAAAACATTGTAACTACTTAAAAGTCAGTTTTATCCAAAAGTAACTAATCTGTTAATAGCCATAAACACTCGATCTTAGATCACTTTTCACCTTCAAGGTACTAATTTGCTATTAGGTTAACCATGAGCATGGATTATTTTATCTAAGAGCTACTAACATATTATTAAATTAACCATACACATGTGATCATGGATCAGTTTTATATAGAAGTTACTGATCTCAAATAACCATATATGTGCGATCTTTCGTCAGTTTTATCTACAAGTAACTTATTAAATAACTTAATCATCAGCATATGATCCTCAGTGGGTGTTGTTTTTAATTCCAAATCACAAAGAAAAGATCTGTGATCATACTTTTATGTTTATGTTTTTTTAACAAATTTGTAACATGATTGTAAACAAAACACATAATTATACTCTAATGTTTAAGCAGTTAACCGCTTAATCTTGATTGTTTAGTTATAAGTTTTAGTTTGCCGACTAAGCCACTGAACTGTTAACAACTTAACCAACTATTTATAAGTTGCCGGCAGCTTACTAACGACATGATCACGTATTTGTTGTCAAGTTTTTTCAACACTTTAAAGGTCTTGGTGCGTTCATTAGTTGACTTGTAACCTGCTACTTAAATGAACTGTTTGCTTTACCGCTGCTCAATGCTACTGGTATAATTTACATAACACCATAGAGAACAAGTTTATGACCCACCCACCTGCTCTTACTTTCTTTTAACCATCATCTTCATAGAGAATATATGAATATTATCAGTTTTAACATGAAAATGAAGCCCGAATAAAAACACATTTTTATTTTATAGAGACGGTTATGAGACAAAGAGAGCAAACAAATAATTCATATATTTACAAGCTATCTTAAAACATTGTGTGTACGTCACTTTTATTGGAGCTGGAGCTGTTGCCATGGGAACATTTCCAAAACTTAAGGGCAAATCACATGACCATGGTGAAAGTTTGTAGTGGCGGGCTGGAATAAATCTCGTAAGGTACGAGAACAAACGAGATATCGCCTTAGAAACGGAGTGTATGTGGTTTGACGAAGCACCGAGCAACGTTAACATTAATATAATCATATAAAAAACAGGAAAGTACACGTGTGGGCTGTATATTCAGTGACTACTCCGTCTTTATATGATTCGATAGTAATTCAGATTTAAAGAAAAACCGAAGTCGTGTACCGTAGAGAAGACAGAATGTCAGGAAACGATTTTTGACAAGCACTTTTACTCGCAGTTGTTACCTGATCACCTTGGTCAAAGGCAAAAGATGGCCAAGAACAACGTCAGCTCTTTAGAAAACACAGCTCAAGAAGTTATCAGAATTTATCGTTTAGTGTTCAGGTGACCAATTTCAGCTTACTTTCGAAAGGATAACATATACACCGTTATAAAGACCTGACTCGTTTTATTAGTGTTCGGAGAAAAATAACTACTTTAAGTTACAAGAGACAGGGAGCTCAGGTCTATTAGTTACGAGGGGCAGGGAACCCAACTCCCAAAGTGACTAGGGATAGGGAACCCAGTTTCTCAAGATTCCTGAAGCAGAACCTGAAGCTTCAAGCGTTTGTTATATACAACCGTAACGGGCTGAAAATTGGGTCACGACCTATCTCTAGTTTGAAATAATATCTGATTTATTTATTTTTTAATTAGCATTAGAAATATAAGTCAATTCTGTAGATTCAATTATAAACGCCAAACTTACCAGCTTCTCGGGTGAATTCAGAAAGGGTATGCAGTTCAAGGTGTAAGATATTTTCGTATAAAAATGCCAACATAAATGTTAAGCCTTGTGTGGCTTCTCCTTTACCAGCCGTTTGTGTATTGGTGTACAACAGCGATTGTGAACCGTTATTGGCTACTTCTTCCTCCTTGATTAAAGAAAGAGGATGAACGGGAAACGGAAACCCTCCATCTCGTTCTCTTTATCATTAAGCGACTGTGACACAGATGAAGACCTATCCGAACTTGACTCCCACCTTCACACCCACGTCTCGGGGAAGTACAAGCCAGAGCAAAAGAACGAGAAAGAATTTCCAAAGATTCTGTTGTCCCTTCCATCCCCCGAACCACTTGATGATCCGACTAAAGAATTCGAATACGAGGAGGTGGCATCTCCTGGCGGTAGTAGTACGTCAAGTGGGCCAGTCTATAAACGACAACCAGGGTTCGAATATCATGGCCATGCCATCCAAGTGAAACATAATTCAAAATTCACAGGTGGAAAAACAGAACCCCGTAGCCAGTTTCTCCAGAGTTCGAATTCTACTATATTGGAAGAAGAGCCTTCTTCTGAAACAGCCACGGGAAACATAGCAGGTCAAAGCTCATGTAAGAAGAAAAAAGCAAGTGTTATCAAGGTACAAGACATCTCCTGCCTCAAGGAACAAACTACAGTTATTAA